>NC_064823.1:87867960-88176478 GCF_024166365.1 Elephas maximus indicus
AATAAGAAATAAAATTTTAAGAAGAAACAAGACCATTTTAGACAGATTTCATTGACTTCTCCATCTGTATCTGTAAAAAAACAAATAATATTAAGTTGGTATTTTAAAAATGTGTACCAGACTCATGAAAGAAAAATGAGTTTGTATGGCTTTATAATTTCAACATTTACTTTTTGGCTGCATCTTAATTTTTCTTGAAATAAGCTCCTGAGAGGCAATGACCTTTTAAAGTGAAAGAATTATCATATGCATATACATTGAAAAAAATACAGCATTTTTCTTTTGTGTTTCAAGCACTGGAAAGGATTTAGGGTCTTTTGTGTTTCAGTCCTTTATATATGTGTTTTTCATCTACTTTTTTTGAGAGATATTTCCTGAGAGGCTTATTTTTTAAATCACTGTAAATTAATATAATTACATTAATAGATTAAATACAAATGCCACTAATTTAACACAATTTATAAACTTTCCTTTTTGTGTAGTAAAAATAATCAAAAGAAAAAAGAATATAGTGATTGTCAGGAAGTAGTTACTGAATTTTTGGCTTTTAAGTTACTTGGTAATATATATAGTCAGAATAACTATCATCACTGCTATAATTCTGTATTCAAATTATGTATTGTTCATGATGTTAACTCAGTGAAATTTTTTTGATTTGTCAGAAAGCCAAATCCTTGCTTTTTTTTTGATGAGTTAATAGTTGCAAGTAAAGTTTTAACTGGATTTTGGAAGGATGAAGGAATAAAGACAGAGCAATGGTGGTCAGATTGCCTGATCTCTCTCGATTGCCTTGCTACACAAGACCAGTACCATCAGTATCATCAGGGATTTTGTTAGAAACACGGACCCTCAGGCTCCACTGAAGATTGCACATCCGCAGAACTGGAAGCTGCAATGTAACAGTTATAATTTATGAACGAGTGATGGCTTATGTCCTCTTAAATGTCTTAATACTAATTTTAATAATAACAAGAATTTTTGAGTGCTTCCTTTATGCTAAATTCTTTTCAAAACTGTATTCTCTCACCTCTTCTATACCTAGTCAGAGGGTTAGGCCAAAAATGGATATTTTTCCATAGTTAATTAACCCACTGCCGTCGATTATCTGTCTTTATTTGGTTTATATAGCAAAGTTATTTTAATTTATTGGAGGAAAAAGCCCATTGATATGTAAAATAACACAGCAATAATAACATTTACTGAGTGCTTACAGATGTATTACATAATCTCATATGGTACTCGCAACACGATTAGGTCATGATAGTATTGTCCCAGTTTCACAGAGGAGAAAATCATGCCCTTGGAAATTAAAGAATTTGTCTTGAGTGATATAGTTACTAATTACTGAATGTGGAATTTAATTGTGTTTGGTCTGATTTCAGTATCCATACTACTGAACCACTAAACTCTACTACCTATCATAAATATTCAGTCTGAGTGTATTAAATATTTTTGAACAAATAGTTTTAGAGATGATCTATTACATTTGGAAATAAATGATAAATTACCTTGTAGCCATGAGTGGTGTATCTAAACTGTAGGTATATAGATCTCCATAAAATTAGGAAGAATCAGGTGTTCAATAAATCATCATTTAGATCATGTTCATGTTCACTTAAATACCGAGGGAAAAATAAAAAATAAATAAAATGTCTATGCTGATCAACAGAACAATATTATTCCATGTGGTTTGCTGATTTTAATTCTGGATCCTCAAATGCTTTTGTCTTTGTTCCCCCTGGAATGTTGGTACCAGTTCTTTCTTCCGTGAAGGCTGATTGTCTTCCATATATCACTTCCCTTCCTCCTCAGAAACTTTTGAAGATTTGTGGGTAAAAGGCAGTCAGGATAAAAACTTCCACCCTGAGTTTTTCCAGAAGTGGTCTGTTGATGAAGACTGTGGGTGAAGAAGAAATTTACTATAAGGAGGAGAAGATCACTGGGAAATCTACTGACGTCTTCAAAAACTCCCCAGCATGTTTCATGACATTGGGTTGGACACATGATGTTCAACCTGGTGTGTTTACAGAAATGTTCTCAGAAAAGGGCTTTTCTTTTTGAGGCGAGGAAACTGATTAATCATTTTTGAAAATTAAATGGAGTTTCTGAGGATCTGCTTTGTAAAGCATACCTGGATCTATAGCGCTTCTTTTGTCTTTCTACAATGACTCCATAGTCCTATCTGAGCTTTTATTTTAGGCAAAATGTTAATCATTTTTTGTGTGTTCATGTGTATAGGATTATATTGTCTAGTCCAGGTAAAGATGATGTAAAAGAGACAATATACTCCCTATGGGATCCCTACAACAGAAGTTCAGCATGAAAATTTCATTTATTATTTCCAAGCCGGATGAGCCATTGGGTAGTAGTAAAGCCATGGCTGAGTTGTAGAAACATGGAGGTTTACAACAAAATCAAGGAAAAAATCAGAAAGTATTCTCTTATTTTTCTTATTTAGTTGAGATTTTCTAGACATTGTGACTGAAATCATTTGGGGAAGTATATAGAATCATTTTTAAATATTCATTTTTCAGATGAGTCTTTTCAGTAGGACAGAAATGTTTGTGCTCTCCTAGGATTATCCTCACAAATGCTGTAAATTCAAATGTGTATGGGACCCAGATGGAGAAGTAGACATCATGGAGACCATGATATGTTCCATCTTAAAGCAGTTGTGGCCAAAACATTTGACAATATGTTAAACAAGTAAATTGCCCACACACAATCTTCGATGGTGAGCTTATGATATTTTATTACAGGAACCCATCCTTGAGGTTCTTTCTTAGAGATTGCAAACCCACACAAACCTTTCCTAGCTCCCTCTTGCCAGTATTATGTTAAAATTGTGAAATATACAGTTAAGATTAACATACATTTTTGAAAAAATTACAATAATAATTACAATTCTTTTCATAAATCCATTTTTCTGCAAGCTAAAAGATGTGATTCCAATTATATTTTAATATAATGAACAAAAAAAGAGCATAATAAATAAAACAGCCTATGTGTTTACAATGCGTTAAATTTAAACATTGAAATGCTAATAGCTGTTCTGAGAGAAATGCTTATAATGTCTTTATTATAGTCAAAAGAGTTAGAGACTTGCAGATGATAATACGTAATTATCAGATTGAGGTAATTAATTAGTTCATTGATTTTTCTCACCAATTATTTAATAATTACTTTTTAACTTTTTTTTCCAAAAAATTGACATTAATATTTCAGAGATTTAATTTTGTCACATATGCATAAAATAGCTAGTACAAAACTGTTGAAACTGAATGGAAGGTATTAAACCATGTATATATTTAAAGACTACTCACTTGTGCATAGATTAAAAATGTCTCCGAGTTATAATTTATTTGTGAGTGGTGACTTATGTCCTCTTAAATGTCTTAATAATAATTTGAATAAGATGAAGCATTTTTGAGTGATTTTGTTATGCTGCATTCTTTATAATATTCTCTCACCTCTTTTTATGTAAATTTATAAGCTTGAAAGTCATTATCTTCTTTTGGAAAATGAGGAACCTGGGGCTTCGGAAAGCTAATTGGCTGTGGAGTGTTAGGAAGTGTGGGGCTGAGAATGAGACCCTTATGAGTCTATGCCTTAATCTCTATACTTCCTCCATTATGAATAAATGTACATGAAAAATGAGTCATCCTTATTAAGGAAATGATGGTTTGGGACACATATACCAGAAATCAGTAGTTACCGAAAATAGAAATGTAATTTGAATATAAATAAATATAGGAAGTTATTCAAGAAACTTTATTCAAATATTAAGTGATTAGTAATGAGTGATTTATTGGAGGTTTTGTGTATATTGGGTTTCTAATTTAATCCCTGCTTGAAAACTTTTATCACATTTTGATTCTATGGCAAGGTGGCCATTAAAGGAAGATGGAAATATATACATCAGTGTCAAGAATGACTTCAGATACACTTACTGAAATATAGGTCTTAAAAAGTGGTTGAACTCATTATGTCATCTTTTGTCATACCTTGGAAAATTTGTGAATTCAAACTCGTTAAAAATAATGTAACATTATAAGACTTAAACCTTAATTATATTTAAATGTTCAAAATATTACCTCAAGACCAAACACATAGGAGTTGCTTCAAATGACTTTCAGCTAAGAAAAAAGAAAAATGGTTTATTTATTTTATATTTACTTGAATTATTTTTTTTTAAAAAAGCGTCTTTCCTATTCTAAAATGTTTTGTCCTAGAATGGTTGCAAAGTTCTTAAGGATAAGTGTCTATTGGCTTACTCTGTCTGACACCCTTACTCTTCCTTCTCTTAGATTATTTATATCAGAAGTGAAACCCCAACTTCAACATGCACACAAAAAGTGTACAACATTATCCATTGGTGGAGCTAGAAAATTCTATTTGCATAACTTTCCCTTTTCTTATATAATTTTTAGTTTGGGTAAATGTTAGATACTTAAATAACACACACACATATTATTTATAAATAAATATGCTTAAAAAAAAAAGCTTAGATTGGGGTTAATCCTCATTTTTTTAACTAATGGTGTAGAAAATAAAAAATGTTTGCAGACCTCCCTGCAAAAGCCTTGAATGGACCTTGTCAATCTCGTATGAATCTCACTGATCATATGGGAACCCTAGTTTATTATTTGATTTTGATATCATGATTTATCATACCTTCAGTTAAAGTAAAATAACTAGGTTCAAGGAGCAACATGGATAAATGTTAAAAATATAAAAGCAGAGTGAAGAGGCACAGTTTAGATGGTGTTGTGCATTGAATCATGTCCCCCCAAAATATGTGTCAACTTGGCTAGGCCATGATTCCCAGTATTTTGTGGTTGTCCACCACTTTGTGATCCGATGTGACTATTCTATGTGTTGTCAATCCTAACTTCTATAATGTTAATGAGGCAGAACTCAATCTACAGGATAAGATTGTGTCTCGAGTCAGTCTCTTTTGAGACATAAAAGAGAGAATAGAGCAGAGAGGAGAAGGGACTTTCTACCACCAAGAAACAAGAGCTGGGATCAGAAGGGGTCCTTTGGACCCAGAGTCCCTGAATTGAGAAACTCCTAGACCCAGAGGAAGATTGATGACAAGGACTTTCCCCCAGAGCCAACAGAGAGAGAAAGCCTTCCCTTACAGCTGGCATCCTGAATTCAAACTTCTAGCCTCCTGAACTGTGAAAGAATAAATTCCTGTTTGTTAAAGCCATCCACCGTGGTATTTCTGTTACAGAAGCACTCGATAACTAAGACAGATGGAGGTACTATAGTATATTATTCATTTAAATTTAAAAAATTCCCACAAAAAACCTATTAGATATTCTAGCATACTTATAATATATTCCGTATGTTCTAATATGTACTACAGGTTTCCCCTGCTATCCAGAAGTAGAGCGATCCTATGAAACATTTCAAAACTGAAATGGCATAAAGCAAAGAAGCAATTACTATTTAAAAAGATTTTGAACATTCTCAGACCCAAAACATAACTACCAAATCTTGCCAAGTAGCACATGAAACCTCAAATAATACTAACATATAGTAAAAGCAGGAATGATACGATGCTGAGATGCTGAGTGTAGTTCCCTGGGAAGGAGCTTGGTGACTCCACTATGGCTGCTCAGGGTCTAGCTGCTTAGGGTGCGCTCTGCCTCTTTAAAGACTGCTACAAAACAAACACTGAATGTTATTTCCGCTTTTGCCTTATTTTGTAAAAGCAAAAATCTTCACATTTCTTTCAGTTAGCCAAAACAGGTACAAATGTAGGTCTTATGTAAAAGTAAAGTGATGTAAGGCAAATTTACAAAAAGCGAGGGATACCTGTATATGTTCTAATATAATTCTAATATATACTATATGTCCATGTATAAAGACCTGGAGGTAGAAAACCAAAAAGGAAGAACACATTGGCATTTCTCAAGCTGAAAAAACTGAAGAAAAAGTTCAAGCCTCTAGTTGCAGTAGTGAAGGATTCTACGGGGAAAATATTAAATGACTCAGGAAGCATCAAAAGAAGATGGAAGGAATACACAGAGTGACTACACCAAAAAGAATTAGTCAAAGTTAAACCATTTCAGGAGGTAGCATATGATCGGAACTGATGGTACTGAAGTCCAAGCCACGCTGAAGGCATTGGCAAAAAACAAGGCTCAAGGAATTGACAGAATACCAATTGAGATGTTTCAACAAATGGATGGAGCACTGGAAGTGTTCACTTACCTATGCCAGAAACTTGGAAGACAACTACCTGGCCAGCCGACTGGAAGAGATCCATGTTTATGACTCTTCCCCAAAGAGGTGGTCCAACTGAATGCAGAAATTATCAAACAATATCATAATATTACCCACAAGTAAAATTTTGCTGAAGATCATTCAAAAGCAGCTGCAGCAGTATATCAACAGGGAACTGCCAGAAATTCAAGCCAGATTCAGAAGAGGATATGGGAAGAAGGGTATCATTGCTGATGTCAGATGAATCCTGGCTGAAAGCAGAGAATACCAGAAAGATATTTACCTGTGTTTTATTGACTATGCAAAGGCATTCAACTATATGGATCACAACAAATCATGGATAATGTTGTGAAAAATTGGAATTCCAGGACACTTAATTGTTCTCATGAGGAACCTGTACATAGATCAGGAGGCAGTCTTTAGAACAGAACAAGAGGATACTCCATGGTTTAAACTCATGAAAGGAATGTGCCAGGGTTGTATCCTTTCACCATACTTATTCAATCTGTATGCTGAACAAATAATCCAAGAAGCTGGACTATATGAAGAAGAACGGGGCATCAGGATTGGAGGAAGACTCATTAACAACCTGCATTATGCAGATGACACAACCTTGCTTGCTGAAAGTGAAGAAGACTTGAAGCACTTACTGATGAAGATCAAAGACCACAGCCTTCTGTATGGATTGCACCTCAACATAAAGAAAACAAAAATCCTCACAACTGAACCAATAAGCAACATCACGATAAACGGAGACAAAATTGAAATTTCCAAGGATTTCATTTTACTTGGATCCACAATCAACACCCATGGAAACAGTAGTCAAGAAACCAAATGACGCACTGCATCGGGCCAGTCTGCTGCAAAAGACCTCTTTAAAGTATTGAAAAGTAAAGATGTCACCTCGAAGACTAAGGTGTGTCTGACTGATGTCATGGTGTTTTCAATTACTTCATACGCATGTGAAAGCTGGGAGTTCAACAAGGAAGACAGAAGAGGAATTGATGCCTTTAAATTGTGATGTTCTCAAAGAATATTGGATATACCATGACTGCCAAAAGAACGAACAAATCTGTCTTGCAAGAAGTACAACCAGAATGCTTTTTAGAAGCAAGAATGGCGAGACAATGTCTCACATACTTTGGATGTGTTATCAGGAGGTACCAGTCCCTGGAGAAGGACATCATGCTTGGTAAAGAAGAGGGTCAGCAAAAAAGAGGAAGACCCTCCACAAGATAGATTGACACAATGGCTGCAACAATGGGCTCAAGCATAACAATTGTGAGGATGGCACAGGACCAAGCAGTGTTTCGTTCTGTTGTACATAAGGTTCCTATGCGTAGGAACCAACTGAACAGGACCTAGCAACAACAACGAATACATGTTCTAATGACTACTTACATATGTAATAATATAATGAAAACAAGCCTAGGAAGCATAAAGACCAACTTCAGGTTACCAGTGTGGTGGTGAGGACAGCTGAGAGATTGACAGGAAAACTAGAGTAAGGTTAGCAGAATTTCATTTATTTATAAACAATGCAACAACAATGGCAACAAAAGAATTCTAGCAAATATGGCACATTAGTAAAATGTGTTAAATATAGACCCTGGTACATAGGAGTCTTTTATATTATTTTTATATTTCGCTATATGTTTGAAGTATATTGTAACTTAATTATTTTAAATTATGGAACTAGCTGTTAAAATGTTTTTAGGTTAAAGTAATTTAGATCAAATATTTTTACTATTGAATTGTTTAAAATTAATCCACAAAATAACATCCTAATTTTATCTAACAAGCAACCAGAAAAAAAAAAAATCTCAACTCTCTCTCGTACTTAACGGTCCTTGCCATGAACAGATTCAAAATGCAAATCAAAAATAGAAATTTAATCATATAGTATTTCTGTAGAAAAAATGTTACCATATTTACTTTGTCCCTTGCCATCTAATTGATTCCAACTCACAGCAGCCCTATAGGACAGAGTAGAACTGCCCGATGGAGACTGGGTGTCCCGGTGATTAAAAGCTAAGGTGCTAACCAAAAGATCAGCAGTTCGAACCCACCAGCTGCTCCAGGAAACCCTATGGCACAGTTCTACTCTGTCCTATGAGTCGGAATTGACTCTACGGCAACAGGTTTGGTTTTTAAATCTTTTGCGGGAACAGATTGCCAGGTCTTTCCCCCTGGCTGGTGAGTTTGAACTGCTGACCTTTCAGTTACCAGCTGAGTGGTTAACGATTGCACTACCAGAGCTAAAATCCCAGACCCCAAATTATAGAATCCTGGAATTATTGTGAGCTCTTTAAGAATGTACAGCATTGTAATGAAAAAATCAGTCTTTGTGTCTGGCTCCTTTAACTCTAGAATTGCTTCCTTAAGGAGGAACTGTGCTAAACATAATTATGATCCCAATCTCAAACATAATGCAATATTGGTGAATGATGCTTAAGTTCATTTCCATTAGGCTATATCCTACATTGCCTGATATATTTAAGTCTTAAGGAAAAAAAAAAATCTCCAATTGTCATATTTCTCATAGTGTATTATGCTCTCCTCTTGTTCTGATTAAGACTATTTCATTTTACTCCTCCCCCCATGTAGATGGAGGTTAATTTCCCATAGGCTGTATGTCACAATTAAAGCAAGTTATTTAGTCACAGCTCAGTTATTCATGCTGCAGGTAAAGAGAAGTCTAAGCCATTAATAATTCTTCAGATGTCCTCCTTGCATACTCTTTACCTTTAAATTCCCTTTCCAGATTGGTGCACAGATACTGTATTTCTTTGGCTCTTAGATGCAAGTTTTTCACATTTAAACCTTTCTCAAACTGGAACTTACCTTTATAACCAATGGCTTCTTATAGTGTTAAGTTTAATTTTCATTTAAAATGTCTTTTAAGAGATTACACTATGATATGGTATTAAACCAAAAATATTACATATATAGAAAGGCATAGAGAGTAGTTGGATGTAAATTTGATATTAATGAAGGAAATAATTGTTGTTTGAGTAATGAATGCAATGCAGTTTTTTTTTCACAAAGGAAAAATTATAAAGCACTCATAAGCAGAAGCTGTGTTGTTTTGTAACTGAGCTATGTAGAGAGATTTTGTTCCTTATTGCAATGCAGCTAAAGGTGAAAAAATTGTCACGTATTTCAGGATTTAAAGAAAGAATTTTCAAAGTAATGAGACATATGAAAAAATCGTGTGTGGCATAGGATGATTAGCAAGCCCTTATGGCACAGCTTAATTGTGAAGCATTTTTCTTGCTTATTGCTACCTAAAATAATGTCATCTAAGCTTTTTCTAAAAGTAGAAAAAAAGCTTAGATGAAAAAGGATAATTTATTCAACTCCTTATTTCTTCATAAAGCTTTGAACTCCCATCTTCTCATCTTTGAAAAGACACTTGGAGATTTTTTTTTCCCCTCAATTTTCAACACCAACCATTCCAATCTTCTAAAAGAATGATGTATGGAGCATCTTAAATTAAATGCCGCTTACAATGTTGATGAAATAAATACCAGAATAAGAGCTAAAGCTGCCCATTAGGGAGAAATTGAATTCCAGATTACACTATTGCAACAGATCAAATTCACATGGAAAGTTAACACTTTTTTCCTCATTTTTATCAAAATTACATATAAGTATGAGTAATAGTTATTATCACATCATAACAAACAAATCTGTCTTGGAAGTACAGCCAGAATGCTCTCTAGAAACAAGGATGGCGAGGCTTTGTCTCACATACTTTGGACATGTTATCAGGAAGGGCCAGTCTCTGGAGAAGGATATCATGTTTGGTAAAGTAGAGGGTCAGCAAAAAAGGGAAACCCTCAATGAAATGGATTGACACAGTGGCTGCAACAACGGGCTCAAGCATAACAATGATGGTGAGGATGGCACAGGACCTGGCAGTGTTTTTTTCTGTGGTACGTAAGGTAGCTGTGAGTTGGAACTGGCTCAAAGGCACCTAACAACAACAACAACAACAACAACAACAACAACATGACATAATGAAAGAAAAGCATAGAAAATATTCATTACGTTGAATCTATCAAGAAATTATTATTGCACATCTTTTATGCCAAATATACTAGACATCGTTGTAAACATGAAGAAGAATAATAGATTGACAACATAACTGATAATTCTTTCAGGTTTCAGGACTCCAAATTATTTCTTTATAGTATGGTAAGTAAAACTTAGCTAGGATTTAATATTTGCACTTGTAGCGCAGGGATTATGTTACAAATGATTTCTCTATCTCCTTTACATACTTGGCTGACTCCCCACTTTACAGATAATTACATAATAATTAAATTAAGTTACAATAATTTTAATTTTCCACAGAGAACTGCCTATCTTTGTATAACCAATAAATTTTCTCCTCCTCTGGCAAATATCCAAAGAGAACAGTGAGTAAAGTTATTTCCAACAGAATTACCTTATTTCTAAGCTTAATGCTAAGCAAAGAATTCTCCTGAAAGGATCTAAGACCCAGTCTTACAGCTATGTAAACCTCTTTTTTTTTTTTTTTTTAATTCAGGGCCCGATATTATCTTCAATCATATCACTGTTTTCATTCAAGCATCATCAGAAATTTATACGGTTATTCAGAAATTAACAGCTTCTATTTTTTTATAGCTTTTACTCTGAGGATTTTTTAATCCCCTCTGTTGTGAGAACGAATCATAGCATGATAAAGGTGAAATGCATCTTACTTTTTATCTAATTTAAAAAGAGATGTTCTCTAGTGCCAAAAGCAATGCTTCCTCAATATAAAGTGAAATTTTGTCTATTATTAACATCTTGCATTCTTCTAGTATACCTTCCCCATTTTTTAATTGGGTCATTTGTCTTTTTACTGTTAAGTTGTAATAGTTCTTTATACATTCGTGGTTCAAGTCGTTTATCAGATACAGGACTTACAAATATTTTCTCCCATTTGTGGGTTGTCTTTTTAGTTGCTTGATGGTGTCTTTGAAGCACATTTTTTTTTTTATTGCTAATGTCCAATTTATCTATTTTTTCTTTTGTTGTTTGTGCTTTTGGTATTGCATCTATGAAACAATTGCATAACTCAAGTTCAGAAAGATTTAATGCTATGCTTTGTTCTGAGAGTTTTACAATTTTAGCTCTTACATTTAGGTTTATGATCCATTTGGAATTAATTTTGTGTGTAGTGATATTAGGTGTCCAACTTAATTCTTTTGCAAGTAGATATCCAGTTTTCCCAGAATGATTTGTTTAAAAGGCTATTCTTTTCTTGCTGAATTGTCTTGGCACCCTTATTGCAAACCAATCAGTCATAAATATAAAGGCTCATTCCTGGACTGTCAATTCTTTTCTGATCAGTATGCCTTTCCTTATACCAGTACCAATGTCATGTGTACCATAGTTTTGCAGTAAATTTTGAAATTTGGGGAGCATGAGTCCTTCAAATTTATTCTTTTACAAGATTGCTTTAACTATTCTGCTCCTTTTCTTTCTTTCTTTCTTTTTTTTTTTTTTTATTGTGGTTTAGGTGAAAGTTTACAGCTCAAGTTAGTTTCTCATAGAAAAATGTATGTACATATTGTTATGTGACACTAGTTGCAATTCCTACAATGTGACAGCACACTCCCCCTTTCATCCCGGATTCCTGTGTTCCTCCAACCAGCTCCTGTCTCTTCCCGCCTTCTCATCCTGCTGCCAGACAGGAGCAGCCCATTTGGTCTCATGTATCTGCTTGAACTAAGAAGCACACTCTTCATGAGTATTATTTTATGTTTTATGGTCCAGTCTAATCTTTGTCTGAAGAGTGGGCTTTGGGTATAGTTTTAGTTCTGGGTTAACAGATTCTGGGCCCATAGCTTCCAAGGTTCCTCCAGTCTCATTCAGACCATTAAGTCTGGTCTTTTTACATGAATTTGAGTTCTGTACCACACTTTTCTCCTGCTCCTTCAGGGACTCTCTGCTGTGTTCCCTGTCAGGGCAATCATTGGTGATAGCCAGGTACCATCTAGTTCTTCTGGTCTCAAGCTGATGGAGTATTGGTTTTATGCGGCCGTTTTGTCTGTTGGGCGAATATTTTCCTTGTGTCTTTGGTGTTCTTCATTCTCCTCTGCTCCAGGTGGGTTGGGACCAATTGATGCATCTTAGATGGCCACTTACAAGATTTTAAGACCCCAGAAGCCACTCACCAAAGAGGGATGCAGAACATTTTCTTAATAAAATTTTTTATGCCAATTGACCCAGATGTCCCCCCAAACCCTGGCCCCTAGACCCCATGGTCCCTTTCACTTACACATGGATTTTAGGGGCATCTTGTCAATTTCTCCCAGAAATGCAACTGGGATTTTTATAGGAATTGTGTTGAATCAATAGATTAGTTTGGGGAGCATTGGAACCTTAACAATATTGTCTTCCAATGCATGAATGTGGGATAACTTTTAATTTGTTTAGATCTTCTTTAATTTAGATCATTTTAAGCAATGATGTTGTCCTTAAGAATCAGCAAAATTTAATTTAGATCAGGGAATAAAATGAAGGTTCAGGGTAGAAGTTCAGAATATAGTGGGTTTACTGGAGACTGATCATGAGATCAGTAGGGTATAATGTAAGGGTCTCAGGGTATGGGTAATGGTGTCATACGGGTTCAGAAAATGATGAGTTCAGAAAATAATTCTCTACATCTCTGTCTCCAGGGCCTGGGGAAAGAGAAAAAATTCAAAGACCTTGATTTTTTTTTTTTTGATAAGTAAGCTTAGACCTGATGGTCTGTAGGAAGATGGTGGTCAGGTTGTGAGTACTGGAGAGAATGCAGAGAAAAGCCATGTTTTCCAGTATCATGCAGAGTTCTGTGTCTCTCAATTAACTGTCTTGGTGAAGGTAGGAAGCAGTCGTATTGCACATACATGGTAGTGGTTCTTTCTTAACATTGTAGATAGAGCTTGCTAAGCTATGATTACACTCTGTAAGCATCCTATTTCTTTGACTCTTCCTTCATGTTCTCTCTAGGGGTCTCTTAATTTTCTGCATCTCTGTCAATTTTGGGTATTGTGATATATAATACCCACACAAGCAAGAAATCTGGACTTAAGAATCATTGATATGTAAAGCATAATAATATGAAATATGACAAAGATTTTTTCTCCCCATTTTCTCCAAGAACAGCTCTGCTTGTGTTATGAGATATGAAGACTGTTATTGTAAAAAAAAAAAAAAATTGTTATTGTAGGTAGGTGTCAAAATAGGAACACTTTAAGTATATGTTTTTTATTGTATGTCAATTATACCTCAATAAAACTTTTTTTTTTTTACATGAACAACAGGACAATATCTTACTTTAAAACCTGAAAGTCATGTTCTAGATATAATATGGAAAGACTTAGGAGCTATACAATATCATCTAGGCTATTATGCTTGGTAAAGTAGAGGGTCAACAAAAAAGAGGAAAATCCTCAATGAGATGGATTGACAATGGCTGCAACAATGGTTCAAGCATAACAACAATTTTGAGGATGGCGAAGGACCAGGTAGTGTTTGTTCTGTTGTACATAGGGTCGCTATGAATTGGAACCAACTTGATGGCACCTAACAACAACAGACTATTAAAATACCTGCTAAGGTAGAGAACAAAGAGATGGAAATAATACTTGAGAGGTAGAGACTACCATCGTGTGAGGTGCTACATCTCGCCCCCTTGCTTCTCCATAAACAACGCCGGTCCCAGTCTAGTGGGATGACAACCCCCTGCCCCACAGTTAAGTTTGGCTATGTCAGTGAATTTATTTCATGGTTTAGAGGTGGGGAGAAAAGAGCCCTTGCTAAGAACTTTCCTGTGTATCCTTGTGCATTGTCTGTGTTTAAACTGGATATCTAGCTTAAAAGAGCCACAGATAAGCCTGATATTTGCACATGAGGAGAGTGGAGTGAGAAAACATCCAAATTTTCCTCTACACTTCTCAATACCAGCCCTGGTATATGGTACAAAATTTACCTCATATAAAGAGAGCTGGTGAGCTGACTGAGGGCTCTTGGCCCAGAAAAAATTGATTTGACATCTGAAATTATAGGGTGGGCTC
Organism: Elephas maximus indicus; assembly: GCF_024166365.1. Taxonomy (NCBI): domain Eukaryota; kingdom Metazoa; phylum Chordata; class Mammalia; order Proboscidea; family Elephantidae; genus Elephas; species Elephas maximus. The sequence continues at coordinate 87,882,273 of NC_064823.1, forward strand.
TCTGGCATGGATTGGATGTGGACATGATTCTCTTAGCTGACCACAGTGAAGTGACTAAACCTATGGACCAGTTGAGACTAATTATAGATCAATAAAAGCCCGTGTGCAGAGACGGTCCAAAAATATATATATCTTTCCACAGGCCATGGAATTAGCTCAGTATCCAGTAAAATCAGATGACAGTCAGGGAAGAGGAGAAAAATCCTTCATTTTCCTTAATTTAAAAGCAGATGTAAAGGAGAAGTCATCTAGATTTACAGACTTTACTTGTGAGTAGCTAGATTAAGTTTCCACTCAGGGTGCTCAGAAAAGAGAGAAAGGAAGGAAGGAAGGAAGGGAGGGAGGGAGGGGAGGAGAGGGAGGGTGGGAGGGAGGGAGGCAGGGAGGAAGGAAGGAAGGAAGGAAAAGAAAAGAAAGGAAGGAAGGAAGGAAAAGGAAAGAAAGAAAAGAAAGGAAGGAAAGAAAAGGAAGGAAGGAAAGAAAGAGAAAGGAAGAAAAGGGAAGAAAGAGAGAGAAAGAAAAAAAAGAAAAGTTGTTATACAAAATGCAGTGGTAGATTTTTACACCTGTGTTTTGATTATGGATTTTATACCAGCCTTAAGTGTATGGGGGTACTGATAGGACTTGATATTTCCTAGAAGTGGTGTTTTTAGGAAGAAGAACATTGAAGATTAGATCAAATAAGCTAAGGCCTTCAAAATATCCATGGATTTGGCAAGAACAGGTCACTGTTGACCTTGGCAAGATATTTTCAAGTGCATGTTGTTGTTGGGTGCTGTCAGGTTGATTTTCGACACATAATGACCCCCATGTGATGGAGTAAAACCGCCCCATTGGGTTTTCTAAACTGTAATCTTTACGGAAGCAGATCACCCACAGAACTGTTGGGTGGGTTCAAACTGCCAATCTTTCAGTTAATAGCCAAGTTCTTAATCGTTGTGCCGCCAGGGCTCTTTTTCAGAGGAGTAGAAGACATAAAAATTAGACTTCAGGGGCTGAGGAGTAAACTGAAAGTGAGGCAATAAACACTGTTAGTGTACACATCTCTTATTAAATTTGACTATGAAAGGAAAAAGGAAGAAAATATGTTAATTAGAGGAGAATAAGAATGCTAAGGCATTTTGTTTTTCTTTATATTTTTAAATTCTTTAGAGAATTTAGAATGTTTATATGATGATAAGTGGAATATTGTACAGATTTAGAGGTTGAATTCACCACTTGTCTGTGAGTTTGTTATACTGTGGTGGCTTGCCTGTTGCTGTGATACTGGAAGCTACGCCACCAATATTTCAAATACCAGCTGGGTCACCCATGATGGACAGGTTTCAGCAGAGCTCCTAGACTAAGACAGACTAAAAAAGGGGCCTGACGATCTATGTCCAAAAAAAACTGGCAAGTGAAAACCTTACAGATAGCAGTGAAACACTGTCTGTATAGTGCTGGAAGATGAGCACCTGGAGTTGGAAGGCACTCAAAATGACTGTGGAAGAGCTGCCTCCTCAAAGTGAGTTGATCTTAATGACATGGATGAAGTACATTTGAAAAGAGCCTTTGATTCTGCAATAAGGTGCTGTGGGGTTGGGAGAGAGTCAGATGCCAGCCATACCTTGAAGCAGAATCTTTGATGTGGTGAAAAAAAAAAATGTAAAATTGTTCACTACGGATGATCTAGTATGCAAGGTTAGCACCCTGCTTACATTGCCTATTGGATAATCCTCCCCTGAACTAGGAATATCATTGCTAATGTCCAATGGATCTGGGCTGAAAGAAGAGAATAACAGAAAGATGATTACCTGTGTTTTATTGACTACCCAAAGGCATTCAACTGTATGAATCATAACAAATTATGCATAATATTATGAACAATGGGAATATCAGGACCTGTAACTGTACTCTTGCAGAAGCTGTACATAGACTACAAGGCAGTCGTTCAAACAGAATGCAAGGATACTGCATGGTTTAAAATCAGAAAAAGTGTATTGGATTGAATCATTTCTCATTACTTCTCCAATCTGTATCCTGAGCAAATAAACGGAGAAGCTAAACTATAAGAAGAATGCAACATCAAGATTGGAGGAAGACTCATTAACAACCTGCAATATGAAAATGATACAACCTTACTTGCTGGAAGTAAAGAGGACTAGAAGCACTTACTGATGAAGATCAAAGACTATAGCCTTCAGTATGTATTACACCTCGACATAAAGAAAGAAAAATCCTCACAAAAATCCTCAACCAATAAGCCTCATTGTGATAAATGGAGAAACTATTAAAGTTATCATGAATTTCATTTCATTTGGCTCCACAGTCAACACCCATGGAATCAGCAGTCAAGAAATCAAGCAATTTACTGCACTGGAAAAAAAAAGAACTAGACCTTTGACTGTTACTATGGCCACTTAGACGATAAAATATAATGGAAAGATTGTAAATGGCAAGGGGGACGATGCAGCCCGGAGTACTTACTCTGGTAAGATTTTATTTTCAATACAAAAATGATTATCAGTATTAAAACTATGTATTAGGAAGACCAGTTTTGCAGCAATAGGAAGAGTAGATTAGAGAAGGAGAGGCTACTGTGAAGAGGCTGAGTAGGATGAGAAGAGCTGGATTCAGAGGAAAATGAGAGCAGCAAGACCTACTAGGAGTTACTGTGATCTTTCAAGTGAGGGAAATAAGACAGGGTCAGTGGGGATGAAGTGGGACAGGACAGATGAGAGACATATGCAGCCTATAGAATAGACAGAACTTGATGACTGATGAGATCTACTACTTTTCACTATACTCAGTCGTGACTCAAGAATTTAGGTAGAGTTTAGGTTTGAAAGTTTCATATGGATATACAAGGTCTCTGCTAATCCTAGGATCCAAATTTAGGAAACAGTGTGTTGACTTGAAGTCTAGATATATGCTTCTTATCTCCTTACAGAACTGTAACAAACAATTCACCAACAAGCTGTTTGAGAAGCAATGGCCTAGATCCTATACTTACGGCATGCTTTTACTCAACTAGCACTTGTCACTGCCCTTCCTTGTGAACCATACTTGTATCCAGGTATATATTCTACATCTCCACCTAATCTGAATGGGTCATTTACTCCTTTTTCCCTCTTACACCAAACTCTATCAGTTTCTGATAGCTGCTGTTTCGAAGTACCACAAATTTAGTGGCTTTAAATAACAGAAATTTATTGTCTCACAGTTCTGGAGGTTAGTAGTAGTTTGAATTCAGGGTGTTGGCAGTTCCATATTTTCTCAGAAGGCCCTACAGAAGGCTGTTTCCTGTCTCTCTCAGCTTCTGGTAGCCCCCAGCATTCCTTGGCTTGCAGCTGCAGCATTAGTCCATCATCACATGACAGTCTTCCCTCTGTCTCTCTGTGTCTCTTCTCTTTTACAGGACATTACTCTGATTGAATTAAAACCCATCCTATCCTGATATGATCTCATGTTAAACCCAACTGATGACATCATCAAAGTCCCTATTTCCAAACAAGGCCACATTCACACGTACCAGCGGTTAGGGCCCCACGTCAGTTTGTCGTACTGTGGGGGCTCGTGGGTTGTTGTGATGCTGGAAGCTATGCCACTGGTATTCAGATACCAGCAGGGTCACCCATGGAAGACAGGTTTCAGCTGAGCTTCCAGACTAAGACACACTAGGAAGAAGGACCCGGCAGTCCACTTCTGAAAAGCATTAGCTAGTGAAAACCTTATGAATAGCAGTGGAACATTGTCTGATATAGTGCTGGAAGGTGAGCCCCCCAGGTTGGAAGGCACTCAAAAGATGACTGGGGAAGAGCTGCCTTCTCAAAGTAGAGTCAACCTTAATGATGTGGATGGAGTAAAGCTTTCGGGACCTTCATGTGCTGATGTGGCATGACTCAAAATGAGAAGAAACAGCTGCAAACATCCATTAATAATTGGAACCTGGAATGTACGAAATATGAATCTAGGAAAATTGGAAATTGTCAAAAATGAAATGGAACACATAAACATCGATATCCTAGGCGTTAGTGAGCTGAAATAGACTGGTATTGGCCATTTTGAATCAGACAATCATATAGTCTACTATGCTGGGAACGATAACTTGAAGAGGAATGGTGTTGCATTCATCATCAAAAAGAAAATTTCAAGATGTATCCTGAAGTACAATGCTGTCAGTGATAGGATAATATCCATACGCCTACAAGGAAGACCACTTAGTACAACTATTATTCAAATTTACGCACCAACCACTAGGGCCAAAGATGAAGAAAGAGAAGATGTTTATCAGCTGCTGCAGTCTGAAATTGATCAAACATGCAATCAAGATGCGTTGATAATTACTGGTGATTGGAATGCAAAAGTTGGAAACAAAGAAGAAAGATCAGTAGTTGGAAAATATGGCCTTGGTGATAAAAAAAATGCCGGAGATCGAATGATAGAATTTTGCAAGATCAACGGCTTATTCACTGCAAATACCTTCTTTCGCCAACATAAACAGCAACTATATACATGGGCCTCACCAGATGGAACACACAGAAATCAAATTGGCTACATCTGTGGAAAGAGACGATGGAAAAGCTCAGTATCATCAGTCAGAACAAGGCCAGGGGCTGACTGTGGGACAGACCATCAATTGCTCATATGCAAGTTCAAGCTGAAACTGAAGAAAATCAGAGGAAGTCTACAAGAGCCAAAATATGACCTTGAGTATATCCCACCTGAATTTAGAGACCATCTCAAGAATAGATTTGACACATTGAACACTAGTGACCAAAGACCAGATGAATTGTGGAATGACATCTGGGACATCATCCATGAAGAAAGCAAGAGGTCACTGAAAAGACAGGAAAGAAAGAAAAGACCAAGATAGATGTCAGAGGAGACTCTGAAACTTGCTCTTGAGTGTTGAGCAGCTAAAGCAAAAGGAAGAATTGATGAAGTAGAAGAACTGAACAGAAGATTTGAAAGGGCCTCTTGAGAAGACAAAGGATTATAATGACATGTGCAAAGAGCTGGAGATGGAAAACCAAAAGGGAAGAACACGCTCAGCGTTTCTCAAGCTGAAAGAATTGAAGAAAAAATTCAAGCATCAAGTTGCAATAGTGAAGGATTCCATGGGGAAAATATTAAACAACGCAGGAAGCATCCAAAGAAGATGGAAGGAATACACAGAGTCATTATACCAAAAAGAATTAGTTGATATTCAACCATTTCAAGAGGTGGCATATGATCAGGAACCGATGGTACTGAAGGAAGAAGTCCAAGCTGCTCTGAAGGCATTGGCAAAAAACAAGGCTCCAGGAATTGATGGAATATCAATTGAGATGTTTCAACAAACAGATGCAGTGCTGGAGGTGCTCACTCGTCTATGCCAAGAAATATGGAAGACAGCTTCCTGGCCAAATGACTGGAAGAGATCCATATTTATGCCTATTCCCAAGAAAGGTGATCCAACCGAATGTGGAAATTATAGAACAATATCATTGATATCACACACAAGCAAAATTCTGCTGAAGATCCTTCAAAAACAGCTGTGGCAGATATCAACAGGGAACTGCCAGAAATTCAGGCCCGTTTCAGAAGAGGACATGGAACCAGGGATATCATGGCCGATGTCAGATGGATTCTGGCTGAAAGCAGAGAATACCAGAAGGATGTTTACCTGTGTTTTATTGACTATGCAAAGGCATTTGACTGTGTGGATCATAACAAACTATGGATAACATTGCAAAGAATGGGAATTTCAGAATGCTTAATTGTGCTCATGAGGAACCTTTATGTAGATCAAGAGGCAGTTTTTCGGACAGAACAAGTGGATACTGATTGGTTTAAAGTCAGGAAAGGTGTGCGTCAGGGCTGTGTTCTTTCACCATACCTATTTAATCTGTATGCTGAGCAAATAATCAGAGAAGCTGGACTATACGAAGAAGAATGGGGCATCAGGATTGGAGGAAGACTCATTAACAACTTGCGTTATGCAGATGACACAATCTTGCTTGCTGAAAGTGAAGAGGACTTGAAGCACTTACTGATGAAAATCAAAGACCACAGCCTTCAGTATGGATTACACCTCAACCTAAAGAAAAGATAAATCCTCACAACTGGACCAATGAGCAACATCGTGATAAACGGAGAAAAATGAAGTTGTCAAGGATTTCATTTTACTTGGATCCACAATCAACAGCCATGGAAGCAGCAGTCAAGAAATCCAAAGGTGCCTTGCATTGGGCAAATCTGCTGCAAAGGACCTCTTCAAAGTGTTGAAGAGCAAAGATGTCACCCTGAAGACTAAGGTGCGCCTGACCCAAGCCATGGTATTTTCAATCACATCATATGCATGTGAAAGCTGGACAATGAATAAGGAAGACCGAAGAAGAGTTGACGTCTTTGAATTGTGGTGTTGGCGAAGAATATTGAATATACTATGGACTGCCAAAAGAACGAACAAATCTGTCTTAGAAGAAGTACAGCCAGAATGCTTCTTAGAAGCAAGGATGGCGAGACTGCGTCTTACATACTTTGGACATGTTGTCAGGAGGGATCAGTCCCTGGGGAAGGACATCATGCTTGGCAGAGTACAGGGTCAGTGGAAAAGAGGAAGACCCTCAACTAGGTGGATTGATACAGTGGCTCCAACACTGAGCTCAAGCATAACAAAGATTGTAAGGATGGCACAGGACCAGGCAGCGTTTCGTTCTGTTGTGCATGGGGTCTATGAGTCGGAACCGACTCGAAGGCACCTAACAACAACAACAGGGGTTAGGGTTTCAACATAAAATTTTGAGGGACAAACATTCAATTCACAACACAAACTCAATTCATTAGTTAATCTTTGACACTTCACCTTTTCATGATTTTCATTTTCAGCATTTCAACTGCTACCATACTAGGTGAAGCCACCATCATCTCCTCTTGGACTATTGCAGACAGCTTTTAACTTGTCTGTCTTTCACTCTTGTTTCCCTGGTTAGAGCATAATTTCCACTAAGAAGCCAGACTAATTTTTAAAATGAAAATAAAATCACGACACAACTCTCCTGAAAACATTGATGTCTTCCAATCATAAGTTAGAGCTAAATGCCAAGTCTTCATGAGTGTGAAGGCCCTGTATACCTCTTTGTTCTCATTTTTTTAACCCCTTTTTCTCTTCTTCACTACTCTAGCCACACTAGTCTTCTGATTTTCTCCAAGCTTGGCTGGCTCTTTCCTACATGAGAGCATTTGTATTCTCAGTTTCTTCTGCTGGAATGTTAGTCCCCTAGAGCTTTGTGTTTCTTACTCCTTCCCTTGACTCAGCTCTCTACTCAATCTTCTCAGAGAGGCATTCTTTGACCACCCAATCGTATGTAGCCTTTCCTCATTCTCTCACTATCTACCAGCTTAACTTACTTTATGCTTTTTCTTCATAAAATTTCTTACTAGTTAGATTTTGTTGCAAATTATTTTTTTTATTGACTAAGTGAACCTGTAGAATATAAGGTGCTTGAGCAGAGAAGTTTTGTCTTATTATAATGCTGCTTACTTCTAGCACCTCTATTATATACATGACCTATAATAAATAATAAATTAGACACTCAAAAATATTAATAGAGCAAATGAATAAATATGGAACAAAAATTAACTTCTTGGCCACTGGATAAAAATCACTACAGTATACTATATTTTGTATACTGAATGATCACTTTAACACATTTTTATTTTTATTTGTCCTATATGAAAGACTAAAAGATAAAGAAGTACAGAATTAATGTCTTCTTGGTGATTCATCGGGAAGAGCTAGAAAATGAGTTCCACAGCAAAGTACATGGTTAGAGAAGATGCTTAAGCTTTGTTTGTATTAAAAAATTTTTTTTTTAATTCTCTATCACAGCACCATGCTTTAGTTTTTAAACACCTGTTTTATCATCATCTTGGGATTTCTTTTTTATTTTTTGGGTTCACTCCACTTTAATGTAATTTCAGTGAGAGTAGGCTCCTTTCTATTTATTTTTCCTCATCCCTATCTATGCTCCTAGCACCTTGAATGACTCCTGCACAGAGCATATCAGAAAGCTGTTTGATGAATAAATGTCTTGGGACCAGAGCTTTAGAAATTCTATTCTTTAGATATATATTCCTTTAGATATGTAACTTAGTCTATGTTTTGATATTTTTGCAAAAGAAAAATCATTTTGCAGAAGAAAATAGCTATTTTAGATGAGTGCTAAATGAAAAGAAGGAGCCCTGGTAGTGCAGTGATTAAAGTGCTCTGCTGCTAATTGAAAGGTTGGTGGTTTGAACCCACCAGCCAATCTACAGGAGAAAAATGTGACAGACTGCTTCTGTAAAGATTTATAACCTTGGAAACCCTATGGGGCAGTTCTACTCCTCTCTACAGGGTCACTATGAGTTGGAACCAACTTGTCAGCAGTGGGGTAGGTTGGTTGGTAACTAAATGAAAAAGAAGACTTTCAAGTATAGATTATCAACAGGTAGTGCTTTGGCAGCAACATTGCCAATCCCCATATTCAGCTTTCCAGAAATAACGATGTTAACACGGAGTAGCCCTGCATTTTTTTTACCCTAAAAGGTAAAAAAGGGCATTTATGTTGGAAAATGGAAAATAATACATACATGATAAAAACAAATGGAGAACAAGAAGTTAGTCCAGCCAAGCAAATGAATAATGGCCTTGACTGCTATAGGCAATCAGTCTTCCTTCCTTAGGAAGATAAAAGAAGAATTGACGCCTATGAATTGTGGTGTTGGTGAAGAATATTGAATATAACATGAAGTGCCAGAAGAATGGGCAAATCCATTTGGGAAGAATTACAGCCAGAATGCTCATTAGAAGCAAAGATGGGGAGACTTCATCTCACATTCTTTGGACATGTTATCAGGAGGGACCAGTCCCTGAAGAAGGACATCATGTTTGGCAAAGTAGAGGGTCAGCAAAAAAGAGGAAGACCCTCAACAAGATGGATTTACACAGTGGCTGCAGCAATGGGCTCAAGCATTACAACAATTGTGAGGATGGTGCAGGACCAGGCAGTATTTTATTCTGTTGTACATAGGGCTGCTGTGAGTTGTAACCAATTTGACAAGACCTAACAAGAATAACAAAGCTATAGGTAAATCTTTGGAAAATTAAATAAAATATATCAATAAAAATATGTGCTTGCAAAAGACATTTATTAGTAAAAGAAAATAAATTCAAATTCCAATCCAATACAGTTGTTATTCATCTCCATTATTGTATATGACATAATCCATAGATGCCATCATAGTAGGACCAACATCTTGAGTGAAGGATACAGAGTAATATTCTGATTTATTAGATGAAGAGTACAAATCAATGTTCTAGGAGGGAGTTGTGCCAGAGATCCATATCTGAAAATGAGTTATTTGATTTTAGTGACTCAAAATTTAAATACAAAGTTGCATAAATCCCATTTGTTTACCCTCCAAATTTTCTCCCCCCCCACACACACTTGCACCACTATATTACTATTAAAAAACACCAAACCCATTGCTGTCAAGTTATTCCGACTCATGTACCCCTATATTACGACAAGAATGTGTTATTGTTGCAGGGAAAGTAAGTGCTCCATTCTTTCCTCTATATTTCCCAGGCTTCTTTGCAGGCAGGGTGGAATCACATGTCTAGTTCTGACCAATTGGCTGTGAGAAGATATATGTGCCATTTCCTGTCTTTGGCAATTAATAATTGGTGTGCTTCCTCACTCTCTCTTACCCTGACATCAGGATTGTTGAGTCCAGGTTTTCCAGAAATAGTACATGAAAGGCATATGCTTCACTCACATCAGAATGTGACATGATGTGAGGAAGAAATAATCTTTTATTATGTAAGACACTAATGTTTTGGGAATTAGTTGTTACCACAGCCGAGGATAAATAATGCATTGACTACTGATTTACATCTAAATAATGGTACATTCAAAACAGAATTTTTAAAATATAATACTAAAGGTAATAATCATGATGTCCCTGATATAATTCTTCTTGTTTTTTTTTTAAGTGACAGAGCATTTTAATGAACTAGAACTTTATTTATTTATCCCAAACATAATATCTCCCTCTGCACTCCAGTCTTAGTGACACAAGGGGGAAATTTGGGTCCATCATGAAAAGTGATGGAAGATTGCAAACATTTTGTGTGAGTTCTCTGTTACCACTATTAGTGTGATTTCAGGCAAATTACTCACTTGTACCTAAGCGTTCTCATCTAAAAAATGAGACAGACAATACTAATACTTGTTGTAAAAACATACACACACACACACACATATATATATATATATCTGGAAATAGTAGGAAATTAATACTTGCTTTTCAGAGTTTATTCCTACTGAAAGGCAGAAGAGCAATTTAGTGTTAAGCTGTGTTTGGAAGTGTGCTGAATCTGGAATTTGGTTTCTATTTATGTTACATTAAAAGTCAGGGGCAGAAATGAATATTTACTCATACTTAATTATGTTTTCTATGGTGGTCATTGTGAGTCAGAGCCAACTCCACAGCAACGGTTTTTGTTGTTGTTATTGTTTGGTTGTGGTGGTATTTATATAGCAAAGAACTTGATTGCAAGAGAAAATGCTCATATAAGAAGTTTTGTAACATACTATTGTATACGAAAATTTCTAAATTATTTGCACTTAAAGCAAGATTGTTTATTTTTTCTTTCTTTTAATGTTATTTTAAACATTATTATTCTTTTAATTTAACATGATTTTAGTGTTATTTTAAGACTATTGAATGGTCAACTGCAAATCCTAATGAGTGTCCTAATGAATTTCATAACTCATATTCAGAATACTCTCTATTTTACCACTCTATTTAGCTTTCTGAAACAGAGACCTGGTCATATCACTTCTCTCAGCTAAGGTCCTTAATAAATTCCTTTCACTGTATGATAAAGCCCAAGGTATATCTAGTGGTATTTTCAAGGTCCTTTTTTTTATCAGGTCCTATGTTTTTTATCCCCACTTTCTACCACTCTCCCTCTGCCCTCACATGAACTGTGAACTACAAGTATTCATTGGTAGATGTGAAATGATTTAAGTCAAAGAAACCTACTGAATGAATGTGTTAATGAGTGAAGATTCAGAGAATAAGGGTAGCTTTATACTTCTTCTGAAGCAGTTCCAAACAACCGTTTAATTAGATTCCTCGTTATCTTTTTTTTTTGTTGTTGTTGTTGAAATATACATAGCTGAACATACATTAATTTAACAATTTCTACATGTACAATTCAGTGACACTGACTACATTCTTCAAGCTGTGCAACCATCCTCACCCTCCTTTTCTGAGTTCTTCTTCCCTTGGTAACATAAACTCACTGCCCCCTAAATTTCCTATTTAATTCTTCCAGCTGCTGTTGTCAATTTGGTCCCACGTAAATAGATATCAAATGATCACAATGCTCAAGGCAGACATTCTTTATTATTTAAGCTAAATGGTTGTTTGATTTTAAGAAGACTTCGGGGGATATTTTTGTTTAAGGTTTAAAAATTGCCTCAGGACAATAGTTTCAGGAGTTTATCCAGCCTCTGTGGCTCCAGAAAGACTGGAGTCCATGAGAATTTGAAATTCTGTTCTGCATTTTCCCCCTTTTGATCTGGATTTTTCTGTAGAATCTTTGATGAAAATGTTCAGTAATGGTAGTAGGGAACCATCCAGTTCTAGTCTCATTTTCAAAGAGGCAGTTGTTAATGGAAGTGGTTAGCTTTCCATTCCATTTCCCCCTCCTATTCCTTACTTTCCTTCTTTCTCTGTTCCTTCAGATGAATAGATACCAATTGTACCTTGGATGCCCACTTGCTAGCTTTCAAGACCCCAGGCACTACGCAGCAGACTAGGAGGTAGAACAGAAGTACTAAACATGATATTAGGCCAATTAACTGGAATGTCTCACAAAACCATGACCCTAAACCTTGGAACCAAGGAACTAAATCCCATGAGGTGTTTGTACACAAGCAGCTTCAGCAGCTGCTCCTCTTTTGTTGTTGTTGTAAATATATTTATCACATAACTTTTGCCAATTTAATTTCTTAAGGTGTACAACTTATTGACATCAATTTCATTAATTGGCTGTGCAACTCTACACTTAATCAGTGCAATGTTCCTATCACTGAAAACCAAAACTCAGTGCTCCATAAAAAAATAATCCCCCTTCCCCTCTCCCTCCCACCACTAGTAACCACTTATAAACTTTGGTCTCTATACATTTAAAATTTTTTTTTTTACATTTACCTGTTCTTATATCTTAGAGGAAGGAAGTTTTTTATTTTATTCTATGGAGTAACTACTAACAGGATCCTATCAGGGCAGAAATGTAATTTATAAATTATTCACTGATGGATTTCAACTCCCATTTGCTTATTGCTTGTCCCCAGAGTTCAGAGTATCTTCTGTGTAGCTTGGAATCCCACTTTCCCAATTGTCTGGGCCACATCTCCTAAAACTTAGGAACTAAGTGCTTCTTAAATAGTTCTCATAAAATTCCAGAAAACGTATCCTTCATGTCAAGATGGGATAACAGGAATCAGATTAACCATCTTGCCTGAACAATTAAAAAATATATATATGAAGCAGCAATTCATTAAGAACTGAGCAATAGACTATGGAGAACAGTGATCCCTAAGAGATAGGAAATGAGCCCTATGGTGGTGTAGCTTACTGCCTGGAGTTTTTTTCAGGCTTTGGTATGGGGAGGTAGAACACAGACAGAGTCTGATGGTCTCCCTAAGTTTAGGCAAATGAGATAGGAGTTCAGGAAGGTCAAGACAGCTAGAGTTCACAGGGCAGAGTGTCTGAGAGTAAAGGGGCACAGAAACACATGTACAAAAATCTAAAGAGGTTACCCTTATGTCTTCAACTGAGTATTAATTATTCATATAAAGAAAATACCTGAGGCCAGAGAAAGAACCACTTGAAAGGACAAAATGGAATAAAATCTGGTTCCTGGAACTCACACAGAGCAGGAGAAAGTTCTTGAGTCTGCTAGTTGCAGTTAAAAAAATTTCAAAATTCACAGGGCTTAAGTGCTGATAATAGCTTTATCTCACTAACGGGAAAAATCTAGTCTTAGATAAAATGATACGCTGTCTCTGCCTAAAGAAGTTTAAAAACATAGTTACCTAATTGCAACCCACAATAAAGCTCAAAATCATGTATATGGATACAAAAATAGCTTGCACTCAACAAGATAATATTTACAGTATCTTTCATCCACTAAAAAATACCAGACATTCAGAAAAGTTGGAAAATAAGACACATGATAAGAAGAAAAACCAAAAAAGTTAAAACTGACCTAGAAACTACAGACAGTAGAATTAATAGATAGGCATTAAAACAACTATTGTAACTGCACTCCAAATATTCTGTATGTTAAAGGAAAGTTTCAACAAATTAATAGAGACACAGGAAATGTAAAAACCAACAAACCAACTAAAAAAAAAAAAAAAAAAAAACCCAAACTGCACCTTTATATATGAAAACTACAATATATAAAATTAAAAAAATTTAAAGTAAAACATCTGGCAGCAACAGTAGAAAGGTTTAGAGGGGAGAAATTGAAGCATACTGTTAGCAGATTTTTATGGTGCACTGTGATAAGATTAAGATATATATTATAAACCCTGGTAAAAAACCAATAAAATAACACAACAAATAATTATAGATAGTAAACTAATACAGAGGATAAATGGGAGCACACACATAAACACACACCCCTCAATTAATCCAAAGGAAGGCAGAAAAGAAGGTAAAGAGAGTGGGACAAATAGAAAATGAAAAGGTGCTAAATTTAACCCTACAAAACAAAAACCCAGTGCCATCAAGTCGATTCTGACTCATAAATTTAACCCTACCATATCAATAATCACATTAAATGTAAATGATCTAAACACCACTGTTAAAAGGCAGAGATGGGCAGATTGTTTAAAAAAATAAGAACCAACCCTTATGCAGCCTAAAAAAAAAAAAACAAAACTTAAATATAAAGACAAAAATAACAAAAGTAAAAGGATGAAAAATGTATATACCACGCTATCCTGATTAAAAATCCTCACAACTGGAACAATAAGCAACATCATGATAAACAGAGAAAAGACTGAAGTTGTCAAGGTTTTCATTTTACTTGGATCCACGATCAATGCCCATGGAAGCTGCACTCAAGAGATCAAATGACATACTGCATTGGGAAAATCTGCAAAAGACCTCTTTAAAGTGTTAGAAAGCAAAGATGTCACTTTGAGGACTAATGTGTGCCTGACACAAGCCATGGTATCTTCAATTGCCTCATATGCATGTGAAAGCTGGACAATGAATAAGGAAGGTACAAAGGGAATTGATACCTTTTAATTATGGTGTTGGTGTAATTCAATATGGGCTGCCAGAAGCACCATGGACTGCCAGAAGAACAAACAAATATATCTTGGACGAATTACAGCTAGAGTGCTCCTTAGAAGCAAGGATGATGAGACTTCATCTCATGTACTTTACACGTGTTATAAGAAGGGACCAGTCCTGGAGAAGGACATCACGCTTGGTAAAGTAGTGGGTCAGAGAAAAGTGAAAGACCATCAACAAGATGGATTGACCCAGTAGCTGCAACAATGGGCTCAAATATAGCAAGGATTGTGAGGATGGCACAGGATTGGGCAGTGTTTTGTTCTTTTGTATGTAGGGTTGCTATGGGTTGGAACCAACTTGATGGTACCTAAAAACAACATATACCGAGTAACAGCTTTAAAAAAAATGAGGAAAAAATTGATATATTGAAAGAAGAAATGACAAATTTACAAACACAAGCAGAGATTTTTAACAACCTTCTCTCAATAATTTAAAGAACAATTGATAGAATATTTCGAAAATGAGTAAAGATACAGAAGACTTGAACAATACTATCAGTCCACATGATCTTTATAGCCAAGCAACAAAAGCAAATTAAGATGAAAATTTTATCAGATGGACCATATTCTGGGCCACATAACAAATCTTAATTTTTTAGAATTGATTCTTATCTTACAATGTATATTCTCTGACCAAAAGGAAATTAAATTAGAAATAAATGACAGATCTCTGGAACATCCCAAATATGTGGAAAATAACACAACTGTATATATCCGGGGCAGTTCTACTCTGTCCTATAGGGTTGCTATGAGTCAGAATCGACTCGACGGTACTGGGTTTGGTTTGTTTTTTTTTGGTTATATATCCCATGTGTCAAAGAAGAAATAAAAAGAGAAATTATAGTATATGAACTGAATAAGATTTAAAATAAATGGTCTTAATCTGTGAGATGCCTCTAATGCAGTAATAAATGCTTGTATTAAAACAGAAGGAAGGTCTCAAATCTTTGACTACAACCTATACCTTAAGAAAATAGAAAAAGAAAAGTAAATAAAACTCAAGCAGAAAGAGGGAAATATTGAAAATTAGAGCATAAATTGGTGAAGCAGAAAACAAAAACAATAAGTCAGTGAAACCAAAGATGAATCTTTGAGATTAAAAAGATAGATAAAATTCTGGCCAGACAAATCAGGGAAAAAAAAGAAAAAAAAAAATCACAAAGACCAATATCAGAATGTGAGTAATAACATCGCTACAGATTCCAACAATATTAAAAAATGATAATATGGCAATTAATAAATAATTTTAGGCTATTAAACTCTACAACTTAGATGAAAAGGATGATTTTCTTGAAAGCCATAAATACTCAAAGGCCATTCAAGAAAAAGGAGGAAATAGTCATAGCCCTGTATTTATTTGAAAAAAAAAAAAAGTAGTTAAAATCCTCCCCACGAAGAAGAATTTAGTCCTAGTTGACTTCACTGGTGAATTCCACCAACAGTTAAGGAATAATTAAGATCAACTCTACACAACTCTTCCAGGAATATAAAGATGAGGGAATATTTTCTAACTCATTTTATGAGGCCAGAATTATTTTGATACAAAAAACAAAGAAGTTACAAGATTAGAAAGCTATAGGCCAATGTTTGACTCAGATGCAAACATTTTAAGCACAATTTTAGCATAGTAATATATAAATGGAATCCCTGGGTGGTACAAATGGATAAGCTCTGGGCTGCTATTTGAAAAGTTAGTAGTTTGAGTCAACCCTGAGTTGCCTTGAAATAAAGGCCTGGTGATCTACTTCTAAAAAATCAGCCATTGAAAATCCTATAGTGCACAGTTCTACTCTGACACACATGGAGTCACCATGAGTTAGAACTGACTAGATGGCAACTGGTTATATATGTAAAAAGAACAATACATCAGAAACTACTGGAGTTTGTCCCAGCAATGCAAGGTTTGTTAAATGTTTAGAAATCAATCCATGCAATTCACTTCATTAACACACTAGTATGATATATATATACATGTAATCATCTTAACAGATGCAGAAAAGTATTTGAAAAATATTCAGCATTTGTTCCTGATGAAAATCCTCTCAGGCACAGAATAGAAGTGAGTATTTTAAACTTGGTAAAAAGTCTTTATAAAAAGCCTATTGCTACCATTATCCTTTATATAAAAAACTGAGTGCTCTCCCCCTAATATCAGGAATAAAACAAGGATATCCACTCTGATCAGTTTTATTTAACATTGTATTGGAGATTGCAGCTAGTAAAATAATGTAGTAAATGAATGAATAAATGATTTAACAACTGAAAGAATAAATAAATGGCATTCAGTTTGCAAAACAAAGGGAAACTGTCTTGATTAGAAGATAACATGTAAAATATTTGGAAAAATATTCAGAAAAGCTACTTAAACTAAAAAATGAGTTTAACAAGCTTTCCAGACACAAGATAAATACAAAATTTAAATATATTTCTATGTATTATAAAAAAGGAATCAAAAATTGAAATAAAATATCAAATCAGACAGATGCAAGACCCGTCAACTGAAAATTACCAAATATTGTTGAGAGAAATTAAAGACCTAAGAAAATAGAGGTATATCATTTCATGAATTGGAAGACTTACTATTGTTTAAAAACAAAACAAAACAAACCCATTGACATCCAGTTGATTCTGATTCATAGTGGCCCCATGTACAATAGAACAAAACACTGCCTGGTCCTGCTCCAACTTCACTATCATTGCTATGTTTGAGCCCATTTTTGCAACAACTGTGTAAATCCATCTCATTATGGGTTTTCTTTTTTTTTTGTGCAGAGCCTCTACTTTACCAAGCATGATGTCCTTCTCCAGGAACTGATCCCCACTGATAACATGTCCAAAGTATGAGATGAAGTGTCACCATCCTTATTTCTAAGGAGCATTCTGGTTGTACTTCATCCAAGACAGGTTTGTTTGTTCTTTTAGGAGTCCTGGTATATTCGTAATTCTTTGCCCATACCATAATTTAAAGGCATCAATTCTTCTTTGGTCTTCCTTATTCATTGACCAGCTTTCATATGCTTATGAAGTGAATGAAAACACCATGGGTCGGATCAGACTTACCTGAATAATAAAAGTGAAATCTTTGCTTTTCAACAATTTAAAGAGGTCTTTTTGCAGCAGATTTGCCTAATGAAATATGTCGCTTGATTTCTTGACTGCAGCTTCCATGGGTGTTGATTGTGTATCCAAGAAAAATGAAATTCTTGACAAGTTTGATCTTTTCTTCATTTTTCATGATATTGCTTAGTTGTTCAGTTGCGAGGATTTTTGTTTTCTTTATGTCAAGGTGTAATCCATACTGAAGTCTGTAGTTTTTGATCTTCATCAGTAAGTCCTCTTCACTTTCAGCAAGGAATGTTGTGTCATCTTCATAACGCAGGTTGTTCATGACTCTTCTTCCAATCCTGATGCCGCATTCTACTTCACATAGTTTAGCTTCTCAGAGTATTTTCTCAGCATACAGATTGAACAAGTGTGGTGAAAGGATACAATCTGACTTGCACTTTTCCGAACTTTAAACCACGAAGTATCTCTGTTCTTTTCAAACGACTGCCTCTTGATCTATGTACATGTTCCTCATGAGCACAATTAAGTGTTCTTGTATTCCCATTCTTCTCAATGTTATCCATAATTTGTTATGATCTATATAGTTGAATGCCTTCGCATAGTCAATAAAACACAGGTAAACCTCTTTTTGATATTCTCTGATTTCAGCCAGGATCCATCTGACATCAGCAATGATATCCCTCTATCCAAGTCCTTTTCTGAATCCAGCTTGAATTTCTGGGAGTTGCCTCTCGATGCACTGTTGAAACTGCTTTTGAATTATCTTAACTAAATTTTACTTGCATGAAATATTAATGATATTGTTCAATAATTTCCACAATCAGTTGGATCACCTTTCTTTGGAAAAGCATATATATGGATCTCTTCCAGTCGGTTGGCCAGGTAGATGTCTCACAAATTTCTCGGCATAGATGAGCGAGCACTTCCAGCTTTGAATCCATGTGTTTGAAACATTTCAGTTGGTATTCCATCAATTCCTGGAGCCTTGTTTTTCACTAATGTCTTCAGGGCAGCTTGGACTTCTTCCTCCAGCACCATTGGTTCCTGATCATACACTACCTCCTGAAATGTTTGAATGCTGACCACTTCTTTTCGGTACAGTGACTCTGTGTATTCCTTCCATCTTCTTTTGATGCCTCCTGCATCGTGTAATATTTTCCCCATAGAATCCTCCTGTATTGCAACTTGAGGCTTGAATTTTTTCTTCGGTTCTTTCAGAATATATGTGGATAGCAAATAAGCCAAGAAAAGATGCTCTACATCATTGCTCATCAGGGAAATGCAAATTAAAATCAGAGATACAACTACATGCTCTTTGGAATGTGTAAAATTAAATAGACTGACCATAACAAAGACTGCTGAAGATTTGGAGCAATTGGAACTCTCAAACACCTCTGGCAGGAACGTAAATTTTTACAACTATCTGTCAATCTCTTAAAATTTAAATGTACTCCCACCATATGAAACCACCATTTCACTTGTAGATGTTCACCTAAAATAAATAAAAGCTTGTTGTTGTTGGGTGCCGTCGAGTCGGTTCCGACTCATAGTGACCCTATGCACAACAGAACGAAACACTGCCCGGTCCTGAGCCATCCTTACAATCGTTGTTATGCTTGAGCTCAGTGTTGGAGCCACTGTGTCAATCCACCTGGTTAAGGGTCTTCTTCTTTTCCACTGACCCTGTACTCTGCCAAGCATGATGTCCTTCTCCAGGGACTGATCCTAACTGAAAGGTTTAAACCTATCAGCATCTCCGCAGGAGAAAGATGTTTCCGTATAGATTCACATCCTTGGAAACCTTATGGGGCATTCTACTCTGTCCTATAGGTTCGCTATGAACGGAAATGACTTGATAGCAAAGGGTAAGACTTGTACATGAATATTTATGGCGGCTTTATTTGTAATAACAAACAAATAAAAAACAGCAACAAACCAAAACAAAAAACCCATTGAAAACAACTAAAATGTTCACCAGCAGAAGAATGGATAAAGATAATTATGGTACATCCATACAATGAAATACAACTCTACAGAGAGCAGAGAGAGAGAGAGAAAATATGAACTATTGATATACACAACCACATGGACAGATCTGTGAATAATCATGATGAGTGCCTATAGTATGATGCCACTTACATAAAATTTGAGAAAATGAAAACCAATCTACAGTAACAGAAAACAGGTCAAGGATGGAAGGAAGGGGAATGTGGGATTACAAAGCAACAGGAGACAACTTTTGCCTGTGGCAGGTATGTTAATTATCCTAGTGAATTTTTCCAGGGTTTATGTAGATGTCGTAGCCCTGGTGGCACAGTGGTTAAGAGCTGCGGCTGCTAACCAAATGGTAGTCCTTGGAAAATCTATGGGGCAGTTCTAGTTCTGTCCTACAGAGTCGTTATGAGTCAGAATTGATTTGACGGCAATGGGAGGTATACAAATGTTAAAACTTATCAAAGCATACAATTTCAATATGTACAGTTTGATATATGTCAATTATATCTCAACAGAGCTGTTCAAAATATTTAAGAAGATATCTATTTGCTTGGAGGGAGATTGTGCTTCTCTGCCCTCCTACAAATCTCATACATTACCGTGGCAAGGTTTACGCAACCTACCTGGTCAAGAAACAGAAAACTGAGATTCTGGGACAACAGGTGTAGCTGCAGCAGGCTCAGTGATCGCAGGCTCAGCTACTGCAGAATTGGCTGCAGCAGGCTCAACTGAAGGAGGCTGGGCAGCAGGGGCTTCAGGGTTTCTTGCAGGAGGGACAGAGGAGGAAGGCCCAGCAGGTGGAGGAGGAGGAGGAGGAGGGACAAGCCAAGCGGCTGGGGGAAAATTAGGGTTAGGATAGAAAGCAGGGGCCCCAGGAGCAGTGAGAACCCAGGGAAAAGGAGGTACCTGTTCTCCAGGTTTAGGAAATTCAGGGTAATTAGGGACGTCGTACTGTGAGGGATAGTAATGAGGAGGGAGATAATTGACTGGTGGGCGATAGGGACTATTCAGAGATGGCTTAAGTGGGTAAAGATGATTGCCATTGTAATCCTAAAGGAGAAGAAAAGAAGTCCATTAAAGTTGATTATTTATGTTTAGCCTACTTATATATTATTCATGTTGTTACTGTGATTACACATAATAAGTGATGATAGTATTTTTTTTTTAATTCCGGTTTAGTCCTTTTCCTAAGGCTGATGCGCTTTTGGACTTTTTGGGAACTAATAATTTCTTAAGAAAATTATATAAACCCCAAATTAGGGGAAAATATTTCATATTTAGGAAAGAGCATGTTAGAATCTGCAGAATATGGCAGCCTAGGCTAGGGCAAATATGGAAGGAAAGAGAGTACACAGCACAGGATCCATGCTTCCAGGCTTCCTCCAGATCTCTAAAGTGCCCCACTGAAGCACTTAGTCATATACCTCTTCCGAGTGTCCCACGTTCCGGCTTTGTCCTTCTAACTGCTCCCCACCCTTCATCAAAGCTCCCACTCCTTCAAGTCTATCCATCTTAAATTATTAAGAAGGAAAGCAGACTGCTTGTGGATGACCGACTACTGGCTTTTCACACCTGATTTTCCCTGTGATATTTGTGTTTTGGATGAGTTGCTTATTAAAGTAACAGATGCATTTACTGTCAAATTTCAAACGATGTCTTTTAGTAGAAGGACCCCCACATTTTCCTCCAGTTGCTCTAGGTTTGGCCCTTACATGTATGTAAGACTGTCAGAGAGCTTCAAGGTCCTAACACTATGTCATAATAAATAGAAAATTCATGTTTCTTAGTCTCACATACACGAATAGTTTTATTTCCTAACATAAATTTGTTGGTTTTCATTTGCAGGCCATTTATGGTTTATATCTCAGGACTCTGGATTATTTGATTTGTTGCATAGCTCAATTATATTTAAAGGAATTTTAAATTTCAATAATATAAATATCATTTTAAAATATTATAAGTTACATTTAATATATCCAGAGTCCCCGGGTGGTCCAAATGGTTATCATGCTCAACTGCTAATTGAAAGGTTGGAAATTCAATTCCTCCCAGAGATGCCCCAGGAGAAAGTCCTGGCTATCTACTTCCAAAAGATTGCGGTCGTTGAAAACTCGATGGAACACAGTACTGTTTTTGCACACTTGGGGCTGCCATGGGTTGGAATCGACTCCATGACAACCGGTTTGGTTTGGTTTTGGCAGTGCAAACTGTTAATGTGCTTGACTGCTAACTGAAAGGTTGGAGAGTCCAGTCCACCCAGACGAGCCTAGGAAGAAAGACCTGATGATCTACTTGTGAAAAATCAGCCATTGAGAACCTTGTAGCACAGTTCTACTCTGACACACTTGGGGTCTCCATGAGTCAGAATTATTGATAGCAACTCTAAAAAAAATATTATTATTATGTTTACCAGTTAACTGGCTGACGGAGTTATTTTCTTTACATGTGTTCCGGGTTAATTTATCAGTAATCCCCCCTCCCCCCGAAAAAAAAACTCAAACCCATTGCTGTCGCGTCAATTCCGACTCACAGCAGCCCTATAGGACAGAGTAGAACTGCCCCACAGGGTTTCCAAGAAGTGGCTGGTGGATTTGAACTGCCACTCTTTTAATTAGCAGCCAGACACTTACCCACTGTGCCACCAGGGCTCCCTATCAATAATACACACCATTTAGAAACATAGACCCATCTTTTGTATTTATTGAAAAATACTGCCTTCTTAATCAATACTCTTCTTTGATGTAGTACTTTATTTACATGATTAAATTTTATTTTAAACTGCTTATCCTAGTAGGCAGGCAAGACATCAGTTTGGGAAAGATGTAAGAAAGATACCAGTATTAATAAAAAAATTAAAGAATTTATAAGTATAAATATACTCTGCTTATACATGCATATTTAAATGGGCTCATCACAGTAAGAGGACACATTGCTCAATTATTTTCCTAGCTTTTCAAAGAAACGCATAATAATATTGAATTATTTTATATTATTAAACACTATTTTAAATAAAATATTTAATTTTATTTTATTTTAAATAAAATATTAATAATGTGAGATAGATTTCAACATCTTAAAATATAAGTATAGAGAAAAAAATATATTTTACCTCTTCGCTGGATGAGAACAACTTCTAAAATGATAAAGAAGAAAATAATGTTGCTTTTAGATTTTACATCACTAAAAAACATCTATATTTATATCTCTATTTATATCTACAGTGAATAGAACTGAAAAAAATTCTGAGTTACTTGGAATTTTCTTTTTTAAACGATGTAGTTGTTTGCCTTGTTCTCATTTTTATGTGACTATCTTGCAATCTATAACAATTTTATCATGGCTTGAAGGGAAAGCCTGACATACCAAAA
Organism: Elephas maximus indicus; assembly: GCF_024166365.1. Taxonomy (NCBI): domain Eukaryota; kingdom Metazoa; phylum Chordata; class Mammalia; order Proboscidea; family Elephantidae; genus Elephas; species Elephas maximus. The sequence goes on from NC_064823.1 coordinate 87,905,098, forward strand.
ACTTCATTACACTGTAAGGAAAGTGCACTTAATTAATGCTTCTACCCATTGAAAAGGAATCAAGGCTTTACGGTAAAAAAATTTAACACAAATACAATTATTTCATAAGTAATTTTCTAGCAATCCAGAGAAGATTAATAGCATTCATGTTTTAGCAGCAAAAGAGGTCACAATTTTTCATTGAAAAGAAATCCAAGTTTCTAAACGTAAAATGCATTTCAAGATAATAATAAAAAAATACATATATGGATAAAAAAAAATTTACCTCTCTGAAGAAGGGCAAACGCTTCTAAAACAAAGGGAAAAATAATTTTTAGTATATTAATTCATTAAAAAGTATCTGTACTCAGATTTTCATATTATTAAAGACTGCATAGCCTCATAATTATTATAATTTATTTTTGAAATATGAGTCATCAGTATATATTACTTGTTTATCATCAAAATCATCATCGTTTTACCTTTTTGACCTAGGTAATTACCTCAAGAAGTTTTAGTTTGGCTGGATGAATTTTGGTTTGTAATTTTCCACATACACAAACTTTTATCATCTGAAAAACCATTCAGCTTCTTATTTGTATATCTGAATAGGGAATGAGATTGATCTGACCTACATTAAAATAATCCGAACCCTTTCAGTTTGCTGTATTCTCTTTCACTTACCAGATTTTGTCTGTAGTGTGTTTGTGTGCGTGTGTGTGTGCGTGTGTGTTGTCTGTTGCCACCTCTTTACAGTTCCAACTTTAGATAATTTGACGGTGTAATCTCGTATTTTAAGATTGTCAACAAGGAATTCTGGTTCTATACATTTTTTTTTATATATATATGTATATACATATTTTTTTTTCCAGCCCACTACATTTCTGAATTCGTTTCCTTTTCTTGCTGTTATCCATTTTCAGGGATTACAATTTTATTATTCTAAATTTTTTAATTTATTTTGAAAAATTTGTCAGTACAAACCTCATGCCCACTAACATGTCTCTCTGCTGCATCACTACAAGCACCACAACATATCATTAACATGAATCTCTGCCCATTATTGTTTGATAATCATACTACCATTAGAATGTTGAAAGTCCATTTACTCACCCTTGCAAAAGCAACACACACAAAGCAGGCCCAAAGTAGAAGCTTCATATTGATTGATCCTATGGAGATTAATATCATAAACTGATAACTTCTGAAAATGTATGCTATATTTTTAAATTATTTCTCTTCTCCTAGAGAGAGGCAAAAGAATATATGAGTTAATTGTTCTGAGCTAGGAAGACCCTGAACAGGTGATTTTGTCCTATTTCATTACTGTCCATATGACCTAATAGGAATGGCACTAAAGCCAAAATTATCTTTCTTGGCAGATATCCTTCATGAACTACTTGTGACCGAACTGTCTTTAAGTGGAAGTCAATTCATTAGATATGTTTTGCAACTAATTTGTCCCGGAGGGTTTACTAGGAAATAGAATTGCTTAAAAGTAGCCCTTCTGTGACAGCTTTATTGAGATTTTCTTTTTATGGCATCAGTGGGAGATTAGTATCATCTACTTGGAAAAACTTCCAGCTTAAAATTATTTTCATTATGCCCTGTGGCATAAACTTGAGGCCTTTGATAAAGGATTTGTCCTCCACCTCTGTAAAGTAGTGAGGCAGCCATATATTTAGATGTGTGTCTTAATTAGGCTTTTAATTTTCTTCAGAGAATGTACAACCAGTCTCTAGTTGGTTGACAATTAAAGCTTATAACCTTTTCATTCACCAAAAATATAACAATCTCCACTTTTACAAAAAATATACATACAAGGATGTTTATTATAGCATTTTTTACCATTTCAAAATGAGAAATAATAAAAATGCCAGCAAGAGATGATTTTTTAAGCACTTAATGGCATATCCAAACTATAGTATGTTATTCAGCCAGTAAAATATGGTATAAATATGTATTTATTGACATGAAATCAAGTTCATGATCTATTGTTAAATGAATGTTTAAATGTTAAATATTACTTAAGTATTTTTATGAGTAATTTCTTGTTAGATGATGACCAATTGTTTTTATAATTACTTCCATTGTCTTTTTTTTTTTTTTTTGTAAAATGTGAATATATTACCTGGATGCTAACCATATTTTAATAATATGATAGTATTTCAAGTTTTTTGATAAAAGGTTGTGAATACTTTCCTGTTTAACTCTTTAAAAAGATCTACACTGGAAAAATATTTATGGAAGAAGCCCTGGGAGTTAAACACACCATCCATTTCTCAAAACATACCTTTTATCTTGGAACCAGAACTTACCCGTTGGACATGATTTTGACCACATGTTGAACGGCCTTTGTTATAATATATTCCGGTATTACACCACTGATTTTTTTGAGAGGCACTTTAAGATAAAAACTAATGCACTTCTATTGTTTTGAAATTGTAGTGATATTAAAGAAACAGAAATCCCATTGCCAATAAGTTGATTCTGACTCATGACAACCCCATGTGTGACAGAATAGAATTGTTATATGGGGATTCCTTGGCTATAATCTTTATGGAGGCAGAGTGCCAGGCCTTTCTTCCATGGAGCTCCTGGGTCAATTCGAAAAGCTAACCTTTAGGTTTGTATTTGGGCTCAAATTGTTTGTGTCACTGAGAGACATATATATACAGAAGATGTAAAATATATGTTAAAAATATATATATTTACAGAAAGTATGCAATAAATTTTAAATATATATACATATACATGATGAGTTATTAGATCTGTATTTCACTCTGCTTCCACGTGACCATCATTGATATAATTTCTGACAGGTCCCAGTACCTGGGCTTTTCTTGAGCTACTGACATATTTTAACGTCTTAGAGACATGAATATTCCTTATTTCTTGGTTTTACATTTACTTTGTTCTTTGGCTGCCAGGAGTCTCAGAGTCAGATCTCTTGCCCCTATTTAGAGCTCTACAGGGTATTATGGCACCCCACTTCTGGTTAGTTACTTCATCTTTGGCTTTATCTTATTTTTTTCACCAAAATATCTACATTAAAAAAAATATTTTTCTCTGTATTTTTCTAAGCTACCTGAAACTCTTTTAGAATGGGTAGTATAATAAATGAACAGAAAAAGAAACAAATTAACCAACTCAGTGAATCTTTCCTGAAATTTTTTATCATACCAAAATTTCCCTCTGGTACATTTTAACACTTTTGTAAAGACAAAAAAAAAAAAAAAAGGATAATTAGTGGAAACAAAAAGATTGAGAATTATAACTAAAGATAATATTTTTATCTCTCAATATAGTCTAATTATTTTTAAGTACTCTATACCTCATTGTAAAATACTTCTAAACATTAACAATATAAAGTTAACATATGTCAATATTCCTTATAAAAGTATTGCTTTTATCCCTGTCTGGCATTCTGAAACAGAAAGACTTAATTGGCTACAGCCAGATTTTCAGGCAATTTTCTAAATAATTAAGACTCTTTCCCCTACCAGTGCTATTTTTCTTTTGGGAACTGATCAGTGAACCAAAACCGTAAATGTGGATAGAAAGAACTGTTTGAGATTATGCACATACGCTTTTTATGAAATACATAAAAATCGTGTTTATTCCCATCAGAATAATTAACAGCTAATGAAGGATAATGGGATTATAGTCTTAGAGTCCTTAAAAATCATTTCGGGAATGGAAAAAAAAAAAAAACAGATTTATCAACATTTAAAAAAAATTTCTTTGCTCTCATGGTCTCTCAATTTATTTATCTATCCATATATCACTGGTGACTTAGAGCTTTAGAACGCTCCAGAAGAAACACAACCTTTATGCTGATTCATATAATAGAATTTTTCCGTCTTTTCCTTAGTCTTTTTTATTTTTTTAGATTTTAAACAAATAGATGAGAGAACCTTACTTAATAACAAATTATTCAATTCTACAGAAGAATATGGGACCCCCCGAGTGGAATCAAAACATCCTTTAGCATTTACGTGAATTCCCGAAGCCAGCTGGAACCTAGGGAAAGAAATTCCATTGATAAGTCTCCTTCTCCCATGCAGTCATGAGGTGAAATTTCAAAAATACCTGATGTGTGGTAGAGTAGATGTACACAGAAAGACCCTGTGTTACCACCCTCCCCAACCCAGGGAAGCGTATAAATGTGCCATTTATTTATAGGCAATCTATTAAGGTTTATTTAACTCAGACTCAGTACAGAACCTTTAAAGCACGGGAAAATGTTAATATAGATTAAAAAAAAAAAAAAGATACCTTGTTCCAGAATGGAAACTAATGCCTTCAGGTTCTGGTGTTGAACTGGACAATGTGCCTCATTCCTTTTTTTCCAGAGGCATTTATAAGGAGTCCTAAATTTAATGTTAGCTCTTTTGTTTCAAAATAAATCAGCATCAAATCTGAAACAATAAGAACCTGTCAGTTTGATGGATTTGACCTGAAATTTAGGGGACTAAAAAAATAGGGAAGTTCTTTTCCACAGAATGACACTAAAAGAAAAATTTGAGTACTTTAAGCTTAATTCCTAAATACAACTTTCCACAATTTATTATTTGACTATATTTTGGCATTGATTAGAAAATATAATGAAGGAAACTTATGCTTTACTGCATGTTAGGTTAAGCATGAAATATAATGAATAGCGTATTTTTTTAAAGCAGTGTGGTGTTTCTTCCTGTATTACTTTTATAAACATGAATATTCTCCTATGAATAAATATTAAAAACTGAAAGAATTCTTCCACCCTGTGAAGTTATTTTTGACAATTGAAAGACTCTAGTAATACATAATATCAAGTAGGAAATGATGATAAGAAATAGTACTGGCTGGCAGTGCCTGAGCCATATATCAGAATAATGTGAAATACTTCAGCTTGATGCCCTTTTGGATCATAGTACTGCCTGTAGCATTTGTCAGAAGATGGAGAATCCTCTCTTCCTAGTATGTAAGTTTATATCTTCTGAACTAGATCAGCCCAAACCTTTACATTAATGGACTCACAGAATAAAAAGTGTGCTCATGGTCAAGCATAAAAATAATTGCCTCATTATCTACTGAACTGTAATGCATGTCTGGCATTCAGTAAAAATTACAAGACCTACAGAAGGACTAGAAAAGAACACAGTCTGCAAGTAAAAAGGGAAAGGTCAAAACCAGACGAATTGTGATACAGATGTTGGAACTACCAGATGGATAATTTAAAATAACTATGAAGAACATGTTAAAGATTCTATTGATAAAGGTAGACAAGATCACATAGGTAATTTCTGCACAAAGATGAATACTATAAGAAAAAATCAAATTAATATGCTATAAATAAAAAAGTACAGTAACAGAGAAAAAGAACTCATTTGACTGCCTCATCAGTGGACTTGACACAGTTGAGGAAATAAGCAGTGAACTTGAAGACAGATCAATAGAAATTATCACACTAAAACACAATTGAAAAAAATAGCAAAACAACCATAAAAAGTAAACAAGAACGGAGCATCTAAGAATTCAGGGACAATATGAAATACTCTAACATAAATGTAATTATAATCCTAGAAGGAAAAGAACAAATATTTGAATGAATAAATGGCTGAGAACTTAGCAAAATCAATGATGGACATCAAAACCATGGATACAAGAAGCTTAGAGAACAGTAAGCAGGATTAATACTACACAGACATGTGTGAACACACACAGAGATCCCTAACATATTATTGAAAGTTCTGGGAACCACAGACAATGAGAAAATCTTGAAGACAGTGAGAGGGAAAAACAAACAAACAAACAAAAGTTATCTACAGAAGGATATCAATAAGTATTACAGTAAACTTCTTGTCAGAGACAATGCGAGCAAGAAGAAAAAAAAGTGATATACTTAAAATAATGGAAATAAAACATTGTCAACTCAGAATTCTATGAGCTGAAAGCATATCCTTCAAAAGTGAAAGAAAAAATTACAGGGTGCCTCCTGAGATCCAGTGCTTTTAAATCCTTGGAACGCGCGCAGAAAAAAAATGAAGAAATGAAGGCATAAAGAACTAGAAGGTTACCTAAAACAAGTGTATAGATTTGAAAAAGCCCAAACTGCTTCCAAACAGTATACAACTAGGTTGACCTTTGCAACACGTGCACTCTACACAATTCAGAACTCAAGCTACAACACTGAAAATGAAGTGGTTGCAGACCTAGATATGTTTGTGGAGTGCTTAGCATCAGAACTGCAATGTTAGGAGAAGGGTTGTGTGTGGATTTGACATAGACAAAGATGCACTGGGAATATTTATTTGTAAAGTGGAAGAGTTTGAGTTCACGAATGTTGACTGACATGGTTCAATGTGATATGCGCTCATTATTTAACAGAATGCCAAAGTCTTTCGATAAAGTAATTACAAATCCTCCCTTAGAGACCAAGGACAATAAAGGACAGATTCAGTTTTTTGGAAGACTGCTTTGGAAATAGCAAGAACAGTAGTATATTATTTATACAAGTTCTCAACTAGGGAGCATATTCTAAAGAAAGCTGAAGAATGGTAAATCAAGATAGATTTTATTACAGAGCTAAAATATGACCTGTCAGCATCACACAAATTTCATAAAAAAAGGTATCAGTGGACATTGAAGTGAATCTAATTTGGTTTTGTTTTTAAAAACCTCCAAAGTCAAAAATAGCTTAAATTATAATTAAAATGAATAAAAAATTGTTTACTAAAAAAACAGATGAAAGAGTGATATATTCTTAAATAAATAGCGAAAGAATGAAGAATGCATTGTCATCTGACATACCATATAAGAATATTAAAGACAATTCTTCAGGTAGCAGGGCTATAATATAGGTCAAAACTTGGGTCTGAAACAAGAAATGAAGAGAGAGAGGAAATGAAATAAATGAAGGGAAAAAAAAAAAAGAAAATCTTATTTTTAATTGCTATAAAGCCAGTGCACAGGCCCCACGTGTCTGTCAGAACAAGGCCAAGGGCCAACTGCAGAACAGACCATCGGTTGCTCATATGCAAGTTAAGTTGAAACACAAGAAAATTAGAACAAGTCCATAAGAGTCAAAGTATGACCTTGAGTATATGCCACCTGAATTTAGAGATCATCTCAAGAACAGATTTGACACATTGAACACTAATGACTGAAGACCAGATGAGTTGTGACATGACATCAAGGACATGATACATGAAGAAAGCAAGAGGTCATTAAAAAGACAGGAAAGAAAGAAAAGACCAAAATGGATGTCAGAAGAGACTCTGAAACTTGCTCTTGAACATCAAGTAGCAAAAGCAAAAGGAAGAAATGAAGTAAAAGAACTGAACAGAAGAATTCAAAGGGCTGCTCAAGAAGACAAAGTATTATAATGACACGTGCAAAGAGCTGGCGATAAAAAACCAAAAGGGAAGAACACGCTCAACATTTCTCAAGCTGAAAGAACTGAAGAAAAAAATAAAGCTTGATTTGCAGTACTAATACTGAGTTACAATAGTTAAGGATTCTATGGGGAAAATATTAAACGACATAGGAAGCATCAAAAGAAGATGCAAGGAATACGCAGGGTTACGATACCAAAAAGAATTGGTTGATGTTCAACCATTTTAAGAGGTAGCATATGATCAGAACTGATGGTACTGAAGGAAGAAGTCCAAGCTGCACTGGCGAAAAACAAGGCTCCAGAAATTGACGGAATATCAGTTGAGATGTTTCAACAAACATATGCAGTGCTGGAAGTGCTTATCGTCTATGCCAAGAAATTTGGAAGACAGCTACCTGGCCAACTGGCTGGAAGAGATCTGTTTTTATGCCTATTCCTAAGCAAGGTGATCCAGCCGAATGAAGAAATTGCCTGATGATATCATTAATATGACATGCAAGTAAAATTTTGCTGAAGATCATTCAAAAGTGGCTGCAGCAGTATATCGACAGAGAACTGCCAGAAACTGAGGCCAGATTCAGAAGAGGATGTGGAACCAAGGATATCATTGTTGATGTCAGATGGATCCTGGCTGAAAGCAGAGAATACCCGAAGGATGTTTACCTGTGTTTTATTGACTATGCAAAGGCATTCGACTGTGTAGATCATAACAAATTATGGATAACATTGGGAAGAATGGGAATTCTAGAACACTTATTTGTGCTCATGAGGAACCTGTACATAGATCAAGAGGCAGTTGTTTGGACAGAACAGGGAATACTGCATGGTTTAAAGTCAGGAAAGGTGTGCGTCAGGGTTGTATCCTTTTATCATACCTATTCAATCTGTATGCTGAACAAATAGTTTGAGAAGCTAGGCTCTATGAAGAAGAATGGCGTATCAGGATTGGAGGAAGACTCATTAACAACCTGCGTTACGCAGATGATACAACCTTGCTTGCTGAAAGTGAAGAGGACTTGAAGCACTTACTGAGGAAGATCAAAGACCACAGCCTTCACTATGGATTTCCCCTCAACAGAAAGAAAACAAAAATCCTCAAAACTGGACCAATAAACCACATCATAATAAATGGAGAAAAGATTGAGGTTTTCAAGGGTTTCATTTTACTTAGATCCACAATCAACACCCATGGAAGCAGCAGTCAAGAAATTAAAAGACACATTGCATTGGAGAAATCTGCTGCAAAAGACCTCTTTAAAGTGTTGAAAAGCAAAGATGTCACCATGAAGACTCAGGTACACCTGACCCAAGCCATGGTATTTTTAATCGTATCATATGCATGGGAAAGCTGGACAATGAATAGGGAAGACCGAAGAAGAATCAACACCTTTAAATTGTGGTGTTGGCAAGAATATTGAATATATCATGGACTGCCAAAAGAAGAGCACATCTGTCTTGGAAGAAGTACAGCCAGAATGCTCCTTAGAAACAAAGATGGTGAGACTACGTCTTACATACTTTGGACATGTCGTCAGGAGAGATCAATCCCTGGAGAAGAACATCATATTTGGTAAAGTACAGGGCCGACAAAAAAGTGAAAGACCCTCAACGAGATGAATTGACACTGTGGCTGCAACAATGGGATGAAGCATAACAATGATTGTGGGCATGGCGCAGGACCGGGCAGTGTTTCGTTCTGTTGTACACGGGGTTGCTGAGTCGGAACTGACTCAACAGCACCTAACAACAACAACATAAAGAAAACTTACTATTTAAAATCTAGGCTTGACTCTTGTAAGAACTTTGAATAAGTAGAAAAATGTTTTGTGTGTTTATAGCATATGTATAAATAAAATGTCTGACAACAATGGCGCAAAGAATGAGAGGAATTCTTACATTACACATGAAGCAGTATGATATTATTTGAAACAAGTAGACTTATATTATTTAAAAATGCATATTGTAAACTCTAGGGCAATCACTAAAAATTTTTAAATAGATGTACAACAGAAGAAATTATATAGGATCATAGTAAAATATTCAATTAAATTCAGTGAAGATAGAAAAGATGAATGAAGAAATAAAGGGCAAAGAGAATAAATAGAAAACGTCTAACAAGATGATAAATTTTCATCAAACCATATCAGTAGTCACCTTAAATAAAAATGGTCTAAATATACCAGTTAAAAGAGAGATTGTCGTATTATATATTTTTAAAAAGACCTAAATATATGCTTTATATAAGAAATCCACTTAAAGTATAAAGATATGGAATGGTTGAAAGTAGAAGGATGCAGGAAAATACACTGTGAAAACACTAACAAAAAGAAAGCTGGAGTAGCTATATTATTTTCAGACAAAGTAGACTTCGTAACAAAGAATATTACCAGGGATAAAGAGGGACATTACATAATTATAAAGGGGTCCATTTTCGAGGAAGATACAATCAAAGGACTTGTGGACATAACAGAACTTCAAAATATGACGCAAAAACTGATAAATCTGAAAGAAAAAATGGACATAGAAAACTACGGTAAGAGATTTCAACTCCCATTTCTCAGTAACTGATAGAAAAAGCAGTCAGTAAATTCATAAGGGAAAAATGATCAGATCAACCAACTTGAGCTGACTGAGATCCATAGAATACTCCAATGAACAACAGAAGAATGCACACCTTCTCAAGATCCCATGGAAGATTTCCCAAGTTAGGCCATACTTGGAGCCCTAGTGGTGCAGTGGTTAGGAGCTTGGCTGCTAACGAAAAGGTAGACAGTTCGAATCCATGAGCTACTTCTCGGAAACCCTATGGGGCAGTTCCACCCTGTCCTATAGGGTTGCTGTGAATTGAATCTGCTCATGGCAACTTTTGGGGCTTTTTTTTTTTTTTTGGTTTTTAGGCTGTACTTATGGCTATAGGAAACCCTGGTGGCGCAGTGATTAAGTGCTATAGCTGCTAACCAAGAGGTCAGCAGTTCAAATCTGCCAGGTGCTCCTTGGAAACTTTGGGGCAGTTTTACTCTGCCCTGTAGGGTCAGAATCAACTTGATGGTGGTGGGTTTTTGGGTTTTAGGGCCATAAAACAAACCTTAACAAATTCAAAAGAAGTGAAGTAATAACGATTATGTTGTTGATCCAAAATAGTTAAGCTGGAAATCAATAACAGAAATATATCTAAAAAATCTCAAATATTTGATAATTAAACAACACACTTTTAAATAACTTTTAGGTTAAAGATGATATCTCAAGGTAAATTAGCAAATATTCTTTTCTGTCTTTAGTCTTTTACTATATAGTCAAGGCAGTGTTATCCAAAGTTTCTTAGATAAGCCCCTTCCCTGACATTTCCCTCAACAAAGCTGCGTCATGTACTTTTAATACAGTTGGATTTATTTGCCACAGTCTGCATTCCAGTATAGGTTTCCCCAGCATCCTTTTTTTAAATTTTAATTTGCATCTAGTTAAATTCACTGTTAATGTGAATCATTCTATGGGTTTTGGCAAATCCATAGAGTCATATATTCACCACTATGTTACCATACAGAAGTGTTCCATTAGACTAAAAAACTCCCTTGTGCAGCCTTTTTGTAATCACCTCCTTCCCCTTTCTCCAGTTTCTGAAAGCCACTGAACAGTTTCCCATCCCATAGTTTTATTTTTCCCCTTCCATTTTTTCCTTCATTTTGTTCTCCCCTTTCCTCTTTCACTTTTTAAATTCTTTCTTCTATCCTCTCTTTTCCCTTCTTCTTTCTCTCTCTTTCCCTACCTTCTTTCTCTACTTACGTTCTTCATTTATCCTTTTCTTCCTTCACTTAGTCATTTAAACAATAGTTATTATTTAGTACTATTATGATTGAGTACTATGATAGGCTCTGGAGATAAGTGAGAAATGAAACTCAGTGGATGAAAAATAATCTAGGGAACTTGTGGGGAGATGGCAGCATGAGCAGGCCTAAGATCCTGACCCTCCCACATGAGCACCAAGAAAAGCAATCAGAAATCTGAACTCAACTTATAAGAACTCTGAAAAAGTGGGGGGAGTATTACAACAACTTACCACAAACTGAAGCAAGAAAAAGCAACTTCGCAATGGTAGGAAAATCTTTTTCTACTGCCCCTGCCCTTCTCCTTCTGGTAGGGCAACCAGGCACACGTAGCGGAGCTGCAGCCAAACCACAGCTTGTGTTCACAAAAGGGCCTTGATACCTGGCTCTGAAATGAATAGGGCAGATTTTGCTGGCACACTGTTCAATATGCCTGTTCTGAAAGGTCAGGTAGCTGCCTGAGGACTGAAACTTCAGTCTGGCCTGAATCAGAACTCTCACAGGATTAGAAAGGGAGCAATGAGCAAAGTCTAAAGGCTGTGCCCACCTAGAATAAAACACAGGGGTAATGCTTTGGGAACTTCTTTTTCGACAATGGATCCTCAGCTATGACACCAAAACCATGAACAACAGAAGACAACATAGATAAACTGGACTTCATCAAAATGAAAAACTTGCATACATCAAATGATTTTATCGGCAAAGTGAAGAGACAATTCACAGAACAGAAGGAAATATTTCTTAACCATATATGTGATAAGGGTTCAAAACAGAGATGATATGAAGAACTCCCACAACTCCACAACAAAAAGAACAACAATTCAATCAACAAATGGACAAAGAAATTGGATAGATATTTTACCAGAGAAGATATGCAAATGGCCAAAAAAGCACATGAAAAAATGTTCAACTTTATTAGCCATATTTGAAATGCACATTAAAACTACAATGAGGTACCATTCCATACCTACCAAGATAGCTATTTATCAGTAAATGGAAAGCAACAGATGTTGGCAAGGATGAGGAGAAATTGGTATCTTTGTCCTTCGTTAGTGGGATTGTAAAATGGTGCAGGCTGTGGAAAACAAACAAACAAAAAAACTTAGAATTACCATATGATCCAATGATTCTATTCCTAGGTGTGTGTGTGTATATATATATATATATACACAAGAGTTGAAAGCAGGAACTCAAAGAGGTTTTTGTACAACAATGTTCATTGTAATATTATTCACAATAGCCAAAAGATGGGAACAATCCAAATATTCATCAATAGATGAATGGATAAACAAAACAGGGAATATCCATACAGTGAAATTCTGATACATGCTCTAACAGGGATGAAACTTGAAAACATTTTGCTGAGTGAAATAGATCAGACAAAAAAGGACACATGTTGTATAATCCTACTTATATAAATTATCTAGAATAGGCAATAGAGACCAAAATTTCTTTGTGGTTACCAGGAGGTGAAAGAGAAAATGTGGGATCTTTTGGTGAGAGTTACTGAGATTCTGGTAAAGGTGATAAAATTTTTGAAAGCAGATATTGGTGACAACTACACAATATGGGGAACATAATTAACATCATTGAAAAGGGATTGAAATAGCAAATGTTTTGTTATATACACTTTTGGCGCAAAAAAACTAAAAAAAATATGAAAATTAATCTAGAGACAAAATTAATATGTCATTAAGAATTTATAGGTCTAAAGGCACTACTTTCCTATAAATGAAGAAGTTGAGAAACTGCATTTAAACTTAATTAACCCCATATTTCAGACCAGAACACTAAAAACAAAGACATTATTAAGTCCATTATTTTGTGATTTTAGATGATTTTAAAAGCTGATGGGCCAAAAAATGTCCTTCTATTTTGTAGTAATGGAAACAGGATATCTTTTGCTTCATGACTAACCACTACTCCCCTGAAAATGTCAAAGTGTTTAATTTACCAGAGAAATACTCAACAAAGATATACTATGAAGTATGTTGTCTTAAGCATGTGACCCATGGCCAAGTTTTTATAATGTATTTCCTTGTTTTAATATTTTTAAAACTCATTCAATTACAGGAAAACTCTTTAGCCATCCATCTATACCAATGAGAGAAACTTGAATCTGGAGAGTCCTTGACAAATCCTTGAGGCTTATTTACTTATTCCAAAAAGCAGGTGTGAAAAATGCCATGTTCTAATTTTATTTTACTGCAATAAAATAGTAGATCTGAAAAATATGGAATGACCTGGAAATTCATCTGAATATCAGATAGTGTTTTCATTACTGAGGATTCAAGTGAAACAATGTTGTCATGTCCCCAAATTGCTTACCTTTTGGTTGAGGAAACTGACAAACATAGAAATGTCCAGGAGACAATTGGGTACAACCATCTAAATGGGGGGGTGGGGGCAGAAATTTAGAGCTGGATCTAGGGTACTAGGAATACCTGACATATGTAGCGATTAAAATTATTAATGTAGATATAATCATATAGGAAAAATATGTAGAGTTAGTAAAAAACTAAGCTGAGGACAGAGACCTAGGGACATCAACATTATGTAAAGGAAAAGAAGAAAAATCCATGTAAAATCCTTGGAAGAAATAGGCAAAGAAAGAGATTTATAAGGAGATTTACCAGGAAGTTAGTCTTAACCAACAGAACCAAAGAGAATAGCACCATTGGGGGTAACTTATTCTTTTCCAGCTAGGTTTTCTCATTTGAAAGTTGCAATATTACTAATTATATTAGTAATATAGGAGTAATATTAATAGTTGTAAGGTTAATTGAGACAAATATATAAATTAACCTGTACATAGCTACTCAGTCAATTTTAGGTATTATAATCATCACTATTAATTTTGCCACAATGAACATCATTAAAAAGGACATACTACAGGGGAAATTTTTAGAAGTACTGAAAGAGTTACTAGTTTTGAATTAGAGGAAGGTCATCATATTTTTTGAGACTGAAAAAAAGAGGCAAAGTTATGTTCAGATTTAGATCAAGTAATCGAGGTATCACATTAGAAGGTGGATAGTTTTTATGTGTGATGGACTCAATATTGTCTGTGAAGTAGAAAGGGAAATTGTTTTCTGATAAGAGAGAACAGAAACTTCAGGAGAGTTGAGGAAGGCAGCTAAATCTAACACCAATAAGAAGAAGTTTGTTCAGCAGCCTTCAGTGACCAGCAAAGTTTGTGAAACATAAACTTACTTTAGAATTCAAATCCTGGATGGAGTGGCAGTAAAAACAGATTTCAGGCTTCTACATGGTTGAGGCTTTTCCAGGTAAAATTGTTTAAATGCAGAGGGACAGAGGAGTTGTATAAACAATCAAGATAATATTTGAAATGATCAAGGATGAAGTCTGGACTGTCAAAGAAAGGAAGTGAGGCCAATAGGGAATAGTGAATAGCATACAATCAGAGTGTTAAGGGATGGAGGGTTCTATGAAGACAAAGGAAAATTCTCTTAGTTTTTTACTGCTCCACCCTTTTAAGATATATTTCATATGTGACCCCTTTATGAAAAACTCTTCCAAGTTCAGACAGAATAATAAAAGAAGTGAGGCTAAGAGGAATTGGATAGAATGGGATATGATTCGAGAATAAAAGCACTGGAGTATTCTATGTAGTCAAAGAAAGTTCCCCAAACTGCAAACCTTTTCGCCCATCAAAAACACATGCCACATAATGTCCTTTCCATTAGATAACCTTCCAGTGCCTTCCCATCACAAACCAAATGCTTACTACAAATTACTAAACTCCATTAACTTTTCATCCCCCTCCTTTCCTCCCTAATCACCTTTCCTTTATTTTTCTGCATCTCTCCATCTTCTCTGGATATGCTCATCCCCCGTCATAACCCCCATATGCACCCAGCTGTGTTTGTTTTTGCTGTTTCTTCATCTGGTGACCCATTAATGAGGTGGACATCACTAGACTTATGTTCTCAGTACCTGACTGGCTACTTTGGCATGACAATGTAAGCCAAGATAGGAAGACTGAGGGATCTGAAGAAAGGTTGGGATTGATGCTGTGGCAAATTGTGTCCAAGAATAAATCATAGGGATGGTAGAATGATGGCAGAATAGTGCTGTGGACCCAGCTGTAGTTGGAGAACAAAATTTATAGTGTTCAAAGGTATCAGTTATGAGAAGCAAAATTGAAATTAAGTGCCCAGAAAGTGTGCCAAGTTATTTTGGTGCTTGCTAAGCTGATTTAAAGTTAATTGTTAAAGAATTGTTTATGTTAATATCAGTAGCCTAGTCTGCAAATACGAACAATAGAAATGACAACGGCATATGAAACATTGCACTTGAAATTTTATTTTATTTTTGGAAAATAAATGTGATTCTATAACTCAGAAAGAGTGGTGAAAACATTTTAAATAATCATCTGCACCCCCCCCAAAAAAAAAAAAAAACCCACTGCCATCAAGCTGATTCCTTCTCATAATGATCCCAAAAGGTTTCCAGTGCTGAAAATCTTTATGGAAGCAGACAGCCACATCTTTCTCCCACGGAGCCACTGGTAATCTTGAACCACTGACCTTTTGGTTAGCAGTCAAAAACATTAGCCACTGTACCACCAGGGCTCCTTTTTTTCAGCAGCACAGTACATATGAAATCATTAGCACAATGCACACAAAATCACAGTACAGACCCAGCATATTCATTATGAACTAACAGGTAAAGTATGAGGGTACATCAAAAAGTCTGGCTACTAGGGTTCCAGCTCATCCATGCAAGTATTATTCCAAATAAAACGTGTTTAAACATGTCTCTATGATCAAAGGATGGCTGCAGGCAAGTTCTTTCAGTAATGCACTTATTTTAATCTTGTTAGGGTGTCTTCAAAAAAAAGGATGCTTTTTATGCCATGGAAAAAAACAATTTTGAGGTTAGGGCTAATACCAAATTTTTAACAAAACTCAAGTGCACAGCTTCCCAAGTCATGGAAGCTTTGTAACAAGTTTGTGGGAATGCTGCCCCACATAAAACAACAGTTTTAGATGGATCAAGTACTTTAAGGAAGGTTGGAAAGACCTCAAAGATGAGCCCAGAGAGGGAAGACTGCTCAGAAGGTTATGACAACTGTTTTTTGGGATTCCCAAGGGGTAATCTTGATAGATTTTCTCAGAGGACACAGGATGATCACAGGGGCTAATTACAAAGAAGTTTTTAAGAAAACTGCATTGGTGAGAAAAAGGCCAGGAAAGTTGTGCTGAGGAATTGTTTTCCATCATTACAATGTACCTGCTCGTTCTTTGAGGGTAGCAAGGGTTGTCCTATGGGAATTTAGTTGGGAAACCTTACCCCATCTACTCTGCAGCCCTAATCTTGCCCCTTTAGACTACTTTTTGTTCCCCAAACTCAAAGAACATTTAAAAGGAACACAATTTGAGTCCCTTGAGGATGCTGAAACTGCTGTTTTGATGTGATGTAAATTGAAGAGCGCAGAATTCTTCAGGGAAGGGTTAGAGAGATGTAAACACCACCTTCACATGTGTATAGACCAAGATAGAGGATATGCTGAGAAACCATAGCTTCACATTTTGATATTTTTGTTTAATAAAGATTCGTATAATTTTGTAGTAATACTTTTTGACTTACCCTTGCATAAAAAATACAGGGAACTTCTGCAGTCTTCTTTTGGCTCAACATTGTTGTATTTTCAATAAGCCTACTCAAACATGCTGGTAGTGTGAAGTGATATGATAGATAAGAAAGTTGTGTAGGAGATGGATTTTCCAAACCTAAAAACAAAAAACCCACAATAATATGTTATCTATAAAACACATATTCTAGCATATACAGTGTGCTTGTATACAGAACACAAACACACTCATCCACCCTATTCTGCCAGAATAAATGCTATTATTTATAATAACATAATGCCTAGCACATAGTAGGCTTCTAATAAGTATTTCTTGAATTAATGAATGACTGAAAGATTTTTTTCAACGCAGTATATAAAAATAACATGTCTGTTCATTAAATGCTAGGTATTTATATTTTATTGTATTATTTATATTTTAACTAATTTTGAAAGTATATTTTAATTCCTACCCTTACATGTAAAATAGTTTATTAAGCATACAAAGTATGACTGCCTCTTACATTTAAAACCATTTGATCTAATTGAAATCTAGATTTTAGTAAAATAATTTTATGAGCAAAATAGGTTTAGCTTGATTTTTTAAAAAATCACTTCAAAACTAAATTCTTCAAAATCCATTGAACATTTTTGGGTTCTCTGTTTCTTTTTATTTTTTTGGTCAATTTTAATATTTATGATCTGTATTTTTTTTTTCCTGTCCTTGCTTTGCTCAATTTGTTTGTAATTATCCAAAGAACTTAGTTCAGGGTTTATCTGTGAAGCATCACTTGACCTTTCTTTTTTTTTTTTTTTACTAATTTATTCTGTCCCCGCCTCTACCTTAGCATTTAGCACACAGTATTATCATTTCTGTGTCTTTGTTTGGGACTGAGCTTAATGAAGAAAAGTTCAACATCTCATTTCTGTATCTCTCAAGTTTTTCACATTATGTGACAAATAATAAGCTTTCAAAAAAAATAGAATGGATATATAAACAATGACAGCAAAGGGTATATTCATATTTATAAAATACAAGAGTATTTTTTTTTTAGCTTTTATCCATAACAGTCATGTTATTATTTTTCTCACGTAAGATTATTATTGAAAGTTGCCTGTTTTTCATCATCAGGAAAATCAAAATGACAACATTCCTGAAAGCTAAAAAAATTATGCATTCCAAGAATCCCATCACTTTCCTACAGTGTAGTTTGGGATCCATAGTGGAGCAGTTGAACCTGGATTTCTATATTTGATCCTTAGCTCCTTTGTTTTCCCAGAGTGATCACACACAATTTATTTCATCTCTTTAAACCTCTGTTTACTCATTTCAAATTGACTGATAATATTAACAACCCAATCGTGTTTTTTGTGAGCATGAAATTAGTTAATATAGGCAAAGATCTTGGAACTGTGACTGGTCCATTGTAAACCTACAATAAATCTCAGCTGTTATTTTTTGTACCCAGTTGGTCATGTTGCAAATGTATATTAAGAACATATAAGAGAAAAGGAGAAAAATTGAATGAGACAGAATTCTAGAAGAGAAGATAACCTAGATACGATAGTGACATCATAAGAAATATGAAAAGTGAATACATAGGGCACCACTGCTGTGTGTCACAGTTTCTTTGGGTCTTCATCAAAGCTCTAAATCAATGGTCAAAGTGTCAGAGAAAGAAATTAAGAAAAGTAGGAAATTAGTTTTTGTGGATTTCAAAAAAACTGATGACTTCTCTAGAGAAAATTAGTTTTTAAAGGCTTGAATTGTATATGAAACTCTCTTGATATTATTTATATATCTTTCCTAAACAGAAATACTGATTCTGAACTCCTTGGTTTAACTCAAAGGTGAAAGGAAAATGTCTACATGATCTAAACAGCCTGGGCTGTTACACTTGTGAGTATTTCCACCCAGAGCCATTGCTTCTGGCTGACCGTATCATCGGCTTTAGAGGGAATTTATTGCAATTTAAAATATTTACAAAATGCACATGTATGAAATGACAGAGGTAGAATACACTTGTGAGTCAAAAAGGTGTTAACAAGATTTAGAATATTTCATAAGCCAAAATATGATTTAATTAAAATTCAAATTACATTACTGAATTTTACTTTTAAAGTTTTATTCCTTACATAAAATTTCTATTTAAATTTATGGCTAAATTCTATGTTTAAAGGCACTCAACAAAATCAAGTTGTTGCTGTTGTTAGGTGCCAACAGTGGGCTCCGGCTCATGGTGACCTTATGTACGACAGAGCGAAACTCTGTCCGATCCTGCACCATCCTCATGATGGTGCTTAAACCCATTATTGTAGCCACTGTGTCAATCAAGTTGAAGCAGTTAATTTAAGAATTTTAGAAGTACCTCTTTATAAGAGAAAGAAATGACACATATTAACTAAAAATGAATGCTTACAACTAAAAAAAAGGTTACTTTTCAATGAAATAGAATATTCTTTAGACATTTCATATTAGAACAAGTATTCTTATTTTCAGTAGTAATATGCAAAAACAAACAAACACCAAACCTGTTGCCATAGAGTTGATTCTGCCTGGTAGCGACCCTACAGGTCAGGGTAGAACTGCCCCCATAGATTTCTAAAGTTGTAAGCTTTATGGAAGTTGACTGCCACATCTTTCTCCCATGGAACAGTTGGTGTGTTGGAACCACAGACCTTTTGGTTAGCATCAGTAGCTCACCATAGCTCTTTACCACAGTGCCACCAGGTCTTCAATAATATGCAAGGTATCTTTAAATGCTGTACAATTAATATATTTTTAATTTGTATCTAGAGAAGCGAAGTGACTTGACCACAGTTAAAAGCTTATTTATGCCAGGTCCTCTGATTTCAAACCTCATATTGTTTATATTAAATTGTCAGTTCTCTGGGTTCAATTTCCTGCTCTGTTTCCTAAGATCTTTTTTTTTTTTCTGGAATGAAATAAAGGGGAAATATAAACTCAAACTTGGCATTAAAGTTACTTCAAGTTTTAAAACATCATGTTCTTTGTAACATAAAAATAATATTCTCCATCTTGAGCTATAGCAAAGAATTGCTATAGGAATTAGATAAAATATATGCAAACATTTAGGAAATTTGAATCCAACATAAATGCAAGTTATAATTATTATTATAGTTGTTTAATGTAATAAGCTATAGTTTATTGTAGTATGTGCAGTGCAAAATTTATAATTTAATTTCCATCCTAGAAATTTTTATTTGAATCTGTTTCAGTTTCTACTTGAGAACTTTTTTGGAATTTTATTTCTCTATTTCATTTCCTTAGATTACTTTTATCACAAATGATAATTCTAATTTTGTTTTTAAAAATAAAAAAGAACAACTCACCAGAGTGGAGATAGTTTAGTAAGCCGTTGCTTTAATGTGAATCCATGGTTTCATAGCTGTCTAGTATTGACAAACAGCCTTGAGATATTGAGGGGGCAAAATTCTGATAACATTGGTTAACTATGTGTGTGCGTGTGTGTGTATATATATGTAATTATCTCAATATCTCATGTATCAGAGCAGATCTGGAAGTAATCAAATGAATTAAAAATTTATACTCAGATAAAATCCAAAGAATACCCAATGGACCTAACAACAACAACAAAGATTATTTCTACAAAAGCAACTCAGTGACTACATTCATAAAATGAACTGCAGACTTAAGAAAATTGTTTGGTTAATTCAAACTCTTGGACTAAAATGCCTAAGTTTCAAAAAAAAAGAGGAGAAGAAAGAAAAAAAGTATAATTTCTTGATTTACTAAGTGTCTCAGGTTATGTCTTTTTTTTTTTTTTTCCATGTCTGGTAGAAAAACCCATGTTTAGAGTCATATAGAAATGAGCTTAAATCTGTATTTAGTGGAATCTGTGACTCTGAGCCAGTTGTTAATCTCTTTGTGATTTATTTTGTAGAAATAAATGAATTAACATAAAGAGAGCCCTTTCCATAGTGCCTGACACATATTTTATGATTAATAAACATTTCTTAACTCTCTCTTCTATTTTGAACTAGCTATAATGGACCTGCCCATAGATTATAATGGACCTGCCCATAGATTATTGTAGCGATTAAAATTAGAATTACACACAGTGGTATATTCCCTTGGGATAATTTCCAGTTGTTACAAATGGAAAGTCAATGAGATTTAGAATTACCATAGAATGGATGTTTGATGAATATACCACTATGATAAAATTGGTACAGTGGGAGAATGCTTTGGTGATAATTTTGACAAAGTAAAGGAAGACCTTTAGAGCAATCAGAAGATACTAAAAACGCAGGTTGTAGTTGGAAGAACTGCCTTTTGACAGTGGTCAAGCACAAGTTGGTTGTGCTATAAATGTTTTAGAGGGAATTTTTGCTGTGTGCTGGAGATTGGTAATAATTAAATTATAAGAAATAGTATTAGGATTCAAATTGTGTTCCCAGTAATCAATTACAGTTACATGTATTATTTGACATGATCCTCACAAAAAGTCTTCAGGATCAGTATTACTATTTTTAGTAATTTTAGACTAGTAACATAACAGAATGAAAGCCTAAATTGCTTTGCTCTAAAGCCTATGTCCTAACACTCAGCTGCACATGTCTCTTGCTCACAGATGATGAGTTTGATGACCTCCTATAGTTTGGAAATAATCACTAACAGACTTTAATTTTGAAACATCAGTCCCTGTCATACTGTCAAAGAGAAGTCCATTCTGAACAAGCAATTATGTGAGAGATCCATTTGTCACGTATTAAGATATCAAGTATACAAACTTGCATTTAAATTAGATTGTTTGCACTTAAAACAAAATTTGAAGTTTGAAACTCCTGCAAAATTACTTGGAGAATTGCTCAACATTCATTTTCTTAAAAGACTGATACAAATCTCTTTGCAACAGTGATAACAAAAATATTGTTAATTATTAACTTGATTGCATTGAAATGATAAGTGGGTTAGAATATAAATGATAGGTTTTATAGTATATTCTTTTACTCAAAATTATTAATTTGTATGAAAAGCTTACCAGCTGTTTTGGGTAGTTCTTTTCCTCTTCAGTCAGCTCAATTTTTTTTTTTTTAATAACTTTTATTAAGCTTCAAGTGAACGTTTACAAATCCAGTCTGTCACATATAAGTTTACATACATCTCACTCCCTACTCCGACTTACTCTCCCCCTCTTGAGTCAGCCCTTTCAGTCTCTCCTTTCTTGACAATTTTGCCTGCTTCCCTCTCTCTCTATCCTCCCATCCCCCCTCCAGACAAGAGTTGCCAACACAATCTCAAGTGTCCACCTGATATAATTAGCTCACTCTTCATCAGCGTCTCTCTCCCACCCGCTGACCAGTCCCTTTCATTTCCGATGAGTTGTCTTCGGGGATGGTTCCTGTCCTGTGTCAACAGAAGGTCTGGGGAGCATGGCCACCGGGATTCCTCCAGTCTCAGTCAGACCATTAAGTTTGGTCTTTTTATGAGAATTTGGGGTCTGCATCCCACTGATCTCCTGCTCCCTCAGGGGTCCTCTGCTGTGCTCCCTGTCAGGGCAGTCATCGATTGTGGCCGGGCACCAACTAGTTCTTCTGGTCTCAGGATGATGTAGGTCTCTGGTTCATGTGGCCCTTTCTGTCTCTTGGGCTCTTAGTTGTCATGTGGCCTTGGTGTTCTTCATTTTCCTTTGCTCTAGGTGGGTTGAGACCAATTGATGCATCTTAGATGGCCGCTTGTTAGCTTTTAAGACCCCAGACGCCACATTTCAAAGTGGGGTGCAGAATGATTTCATAATAGAATTATTTTGCCAATTGACTTAGAAGTCCCCACAAACCATGTTCCCCAGACCCCCTCGCTTGCTCCGCTGACCTTTGAAGCATTCATTTTATCCCGGAAACTTCTTTGCTTTTGGTCCAGTCCAATTGAGCTGACCTTCCATGTATTGAGTGTTGTCTTTCCCTTCACCTAAAGCAGTTCTTATCTACTGATTAATCAATAAAAAACCCTCTCCCACCCTCCCTCCCTCCCCGCCTCGTAACCACAAAAGTATGTGTTCTTCTCAGGTTTACTGTTTCTCAAGATCTTATAATAGTGGTCTTATACAATATTTGTCCTTTTGCCTCTGACTAATTTCGCTCAGCATAATGCCTTCCAGGTTCCTCCATGTTATGAAATGTTTCAGAGATTCATCACTGTTCTTTATCGATGAGTAGTATTCCATTGTGTGAATATACCACAATTTATTTACCCATTCATCCGTTGATGGACACCTTGGTTGCTTCCAACTTTTTGCTATTGTAAACAGAGCTGCAATAAACATGGGTATGCATATATTTGTTTGTATGAAGGTTCTTGTATCTCTGGGGTATATTCCTAGGAGTGGGATTTCTGGGTTGTATAGTAGTTCTATTTCTAACTGTTTAAGATAACGCCAGATAGATTTCCAAAGTGGTTGTACCATTTTACATTCCCACCAGCAGTGTATGAGAGTTCCAATCTCTCCGCAGCCTCTCCAACATTTATTATTTTGTGTTTTTTGGATTAATGCCAGCCTTGCTGGTGTGAGATGGAATCTCATCGTAGTTTTAATTAGCATTTCTCTAATGGCTAATGATCGAGAGCATTTTCTCATGTATCTGTTGGCTGCCTGAATATCTTCTTTAGTGAAATGTGTGTTCATATCCTTTGCCCACTTCTTGATTGGGTTGTTTGTCTTTTTGTGGTTGAGTTTTGACAGAATCATGTAGATTTTAGAGATCAGGCGCTGGTCGGAGATGTCATAGCTGAAAATTCTTTCCCAGTCTGTAGGTGGTCTTTTTACTCTTTTGGTGAAGTCTTTAGATGAGCATAGGTGTTTGATTTTTAGGAGCTCCCAGTTATCGGGTTTCTCTTCATCATTTTTGGTAATGTTTTGTATTCTGTTTATACCTTGTATTAGGGCTCCTAGGGTTGTCCCAATTTTTTCTTCCATGATCTTTATCGTTTTAGTCTTTATGTTTAGGTCTTTGATCCACTTGGAGTTAGTTTTTGTGCATGGTGTGAGGTATGGGTCCTGTTTCATTTTTTTGCAAATGGATATCCAGTTATGCCAGCACCATTTGTTAAAAAGGCTATCTTTTCCCCAGTTAATTGACACTGGTCCTTTGTCAAATATCAGCTGCTCATACGTGGATGGATCTATGTCTGGGTTCTCAATTCTGTTCCATTGGTCTATGTGTCTGTTGTTGTACCAATACCAGGCTGTTTTGACTACTGTGGCTGTATAATAGGTTCTGAAGTCAGGTAAGGTGAGGCCTCCCACTTTCTTCTTCTCTTTCAGTAGTGCTTTGCTTATCCGGGGCTTCTTTCCCTTCCATATGAAATTGGTGATTTGTTTCTCTATCCCCTTAAAATATGACATTGGAATTTGGATCGGAAGTGCATTAAATGTATAGATGGCTTTGGGTAGAATAGACATTTTTACTATGTTAAGTCTTCCTATCCATGAGCAGGGTATGTTTTTCCACTTAAGTATGTCCTTTTGAATTTCTTGTAGTAGAGCTTTGTAGTTTTCTTTGTATAGGTCTTTTACATCCTTGGTAAGATTTATTCCTAAGTATTTTATCTTCTTGGGGGCTACTGTGAATGGTATTGATTTGGTTATTTCCTCTTCGGTGTTCTTTTTGTTGATGTAGAGGAATCCAAGTGATTTTTGTATGTTTATTTTATAATCTGAGACTCTGCCAAACTCTTCTATTCGTTTCAGTAGTTTTCTGGAGGATTCCTTAGGGTTTTCTGTGTATAAGATCATGTCATCTGCAAATAGTGATAACTTTACTTCCTCCTTGCCAATCCGGATACCTTTTATTTCTTTGTCTAGCCTAATTGCCCTGGCTAAGACTTCCAACACGATGTTGAATAAGAGCGGTGATAAAGGGCATCCTTGTCTGCTTCCCGTTCTCAAGGGAAATGCTTTCAGGTTCTCTCCATTTAGAGTGATATTGGCTGTTGGCTTTGCATAGATGCCCTTTATTATGTTGAGGAATTTTCCTTCAATTCCTATTTTGGTAAGAGTTTGTATCATGAATGGGTGTTGGACTTTGTCAAATGCCTTTTCTGCATCAATTGATAAGATCATGTGGTTTTTGTCTTTTGTTTTATTTATGTGATGGATTACATTAATGGTTTTTCTGATATTAAACCAGCCTTGCATACCTGGTATAAATCCCACTTGATCAGGGTGAATTATTTTTTTGATGTGTTGTTGGATTCTATTGGCTAGAATTTTGTTGAGGATTTTTGCATCTATGTTCATGAGGGATATAGGTCTATAATTTTCTTTTTTTGTAATGTCTTTACCTGGTTTTGGTATCAGGGAGATGGTGGCTTCATAGAATGAGTTGGGTAGTATTCTGTCATTTTCTATGCTTTGGAATACCTTTAGTAGTAGTGGTGTTAACTCTTCTCTGAAAGTTTGGTAGAACTCTGCAGTGAAGCCGTCCGGGCCAGGGCTTTTTTTTTGTTGGGAGTTTTTTGATTACCGTTTCAATCTCTTTTTTTGTTATGGGTCTATTTAGTTGTTCTACTTTTGAATGTGTTAGTTTAGGTAGGTAGTGTTTTTCCAGGAATTCATCCATTTCTTCTAGGTTTTCAAATTTATTAGAGTACAATTTTTCATAATAATCTGAAATGATTCTTTTAATTTCATTTGGTTCTGTTGTGATGTGGTCCTTCTCATTTCTTATTCGGGTTATTTGTTTCCTTTCCTGTATTTCTTTAGTCAGTCTAGCCAATGGTTTATCAATTTTGTTAATTTTTTCAAAGAACCAGCTTTTGGCTTTGTTAATTCTTTCAATTGTTTTTCTGTTCTCTAATTCATTTAGTTCAGCTCTAATTTTTCTTATTTGTTTTCTTCTGGTGCCTGATGGATTCTTTTGTTGCTCACTTTCTATTTGTTCAAGTTGTAGGGACAGTTCTCTGATTTGGGCTCTTTCTTCTTTTTGTATGTGTGCATTTATTGATATAAATTGGCCTCTGAGCACTGCTTTTGCTGTGTCCCAGAGGTTTTGATAGGAAGTATTTTCATTCTCGTTGCTTTCTATGAATTTCCTTATTCCCTCCTTGATGTCTTCTATAACCCAGTCTTTTTTCAGGAGGGTATTGTTCAGTTTCCAAGTATTTTCCCTAGTTTTTCTGTTATTGATCTCTAGTTTTATTGCCTTGTGGTCTGAGAAGATGCTTTGTAATATTTCGATGTTTTGGACTCTGCAAAGGTTTGTTTTATGACCTAATATGTGGTCTATCTTAGAGAATGTTCCATGTGCGCTAGAAAAAAAAGTATATTTTGCAGCAGTTGGGTGGAGAGTTCTGTATAAGTCAATGAGGTCAAGTTGGTTGATTGTTGTAATTAGATCTTCCGTGTCTCTGTTGAGCTTCTTACTGGATGTCCTGTCCTTCTCCGAAAGTGGTGTGTTGAAGTCTCCTACTATAATTGTGGAGGTATCTATCTCACTTTTCAATTCTGTTAAAATTTGATTTATGTATCTTGCAGCCCTGTCATCAGGTGCGTAAATATTTAATATGGTTATGTCTTCCTGATCAATTGTCCCTTTTATCATTATATAGTGTCCTTCTTTATCCTTTGTGGTGGATTTAAGTCTAAAGTCTATTTTGTCAGAAATTAATATTGCTACTCCTCTTCTTTTTTGCTTATTGTTTGCTTGATATACTTTTTTCCATCCTTTGAGTTTTAGTTTGTTTGTGTCTCTAAGTCTAAGGTGTGTCTCTTGTAGGCAGCATATAGATGGATCGTGTTTCTTTATCCAGTCTGTGACTCTCTGTCTCTTTATTGGTGCATTTAGTCCATTTACATTCAGGGTAATTATAGATAAATAAGTTTTTAGTGCTGTCATTTTGATGCCTTTTTATGTGTGTTGTTGACAATTTCATTTTTCCACATACTTTCTTGTGCTGAGGCGTTTTTCTTAGTAAATTGTGAGATCCTCATTTTCATAGTGCTTGACTTTATGTTTGTTGAGTCGTTATGTTTTTCTTGGCTTTTATCTTGAGTTTGGATTTGTTATACCTCTTTGTGGTTACCTTATTATTTACCCCTATTTTTCTAAGTAAAAACCTAACTTGTATTGTTCTATATCGCCTTGTATCACTCTCCATATGGCAGTTCAATGCCTCCTGTATTTAGTCCCTCTTTTTGATTATTGTGATCTTTTACCTATTGACTTCCATGATTCCCTGTTATGTGTATTTTTTTTTTAATTAATCTTAATTTGTTTGTTTTTGTGATTTCCCTATTTGAGTTGATATCAGGATGTTCTGTTTTGTGACCTTGTGTTGTGCTGATATCTGATATTATTGGTTCTCTGACCAAACAATATCCTTTAGTATTTCTTGTAGCTTTGGTTTGGTTTTTGCAAATTCTCTAAACTTGTGTTTGTCTGTAAATATCTTAATTTCGCCTTCATATTTCAGAGAGAGTTTTGCTGGATATATGATCCTTGGCTGGCAGTTTTTCTCCTTCAGTGTTCTGTATATGTCGTCCCATTCCCTTCTTGCCTGCATGGTTTCTGCTGAGTAGTCAGAACATATTCTTACTGATTCTCCCTTGAAGGAAACCTTTCTTTTCTCCCTGGCTGCTTTTAAAATTTTCTCTTTATCTTTGGTTTTGGTGAGTTTGATGATAATATGTCTTGGTGTTTTTCTTTTTGGATCAATCTTAAATGGGGTTCGATGAGCATCTTGGATAGATATCTTTTCGTCTTTCATGATGTCAGGGAAGTTTTCTGTCAGGAGTTCTTCAACTATTTTCTCTGTGTTTTCTGTCCCCTCTCCCTGTTCTGGGACTCCAATCACCCGCAGGTTATCCTTCTTGATAGAGTCCCACATAATTCTTAGGGTTTCTTCATTTTTTTTATTTCTTTTATCTGATTTTTTTTCAGCTATGTTGGTGTCGATTCCCTGGTCCTCCAGATGTCCCAGTCTGCATTCTAATTGCTCGAGTCTGCTCCTCTGACTTCCTATTGCGTTGTCTAATTCTGTTATTTTATTGTTAATCTTTTGGATTTCTACATGTTGTCTCTCTATGGATTCTTGCAACTTATTAATTTTTCCACTATGTTCTTGAATAATCTTTTTGAGTTCTTCAACAGTTTTATCAGTGTGTTCCTTGGCTTTTTCTGCAGTTATCCTAATTTCATTTGTGATATCATTAAGCATTCTGTAAATTAGTTTTTTATATTCTGTATCTGATAATTCCAAGATTGTATCTTCATTTGGGAAAGGTTTTGATTCTTTTGTTTGGGGGGTTGGAGAAGCTGTCATGGTCTGCTTCTTTAAGTGGTTTGATATGGATTGTTGTCTCCGAGCCATCACTGGGAAACTAGTTTTTCCAGAAAATCCGCTAAAAAAAAAATGCAGTCAGATCCCTATCAGAGTTCTCCCTCTGGCTCAGGCTATTCAGATGTTAATGAAGCCGCCTGGGGAGGGTGGGGGAGAGAACAGATAGATAGGAGAGTAGCACCTCAGAATATAGCCAGAGTTGCTTGTCTTGCTTGGAATGACTATTATATCTGAGATTCCCGCGGGCGCGTCGCCTATGTGTGCTGGCTGTGTGGAGATTGCCCCCCGGGGGTCTGGCCCGCTGGAGTCACGGTCAGATCCTCCGCTTCCAGCCCCATGCCCAGCGTCAAGGCTCCCCTACTGGGATGGTGCACTCTCAACTCCAAAATCAGTCGCTGCCTCCCGGGGACTTCTCGTCCCTCCAGCCGCGTGGCCCTGCCGCCTCCGAGAACCAGTTGGGTCTCCTCCCGGGGTTAGTTCAGATGGGTTGAGCAGCTCCCCGTGCTTGTGCCGTGACCGAGTGTCCCGGCTGGGACGCTGTTCTCCCCGCTCCAATACCAGTCGCTGCCTCCCGGGGACTTCTCCTACCGGCTGAGTCCCACGCCGCCCGCGGTTAGTTCAGGGGGGTGGAGCAACTCTCCGTGTTTATGGCATACCTGCGTCCAGTCCAAATCCCTGCGGGACGGTTCCCCGGCTCAGATGCTGCTCTTTCTGCTCCAAGACCAGTCACTGCCTCCCGGGGACTTCTCCTACCGGCTGCGTCCCACGCCACCTGTGGAACCGGCTGGTCCCCCTCCCAGGGTTAGTTCAGGGGGGTGGAGCACGTCTCTGTGCTTGTGCCGTACCTGACTGGTATGCTGGCTCCAGGCTCTGGAAACAATTGCTGCTTCCCCGTATTAGTTCGTTCTCCATCTCTAAATCTGTGTTTGTTGTTCAGGGTTCGTAGATTGTTATGTATGTGATCGATTTACTTGTTTTTCCGTGTCTTTGTTGTAAGAGGGATCCGAGGTAGCGTCTGCCTAGTCCGCCATCTTGGCTCCGCCTCCTCAATTTTTTATTAAGAACAAAAACCAACTACTAATAGAAAGTCTTGGTTTCTGAAATGTAGAAGGTTCTGAAATGTGGGAGGTTTTTTCAGGCATAGCAAGTTAGTAGGATATAAAAAATATAAAACATTATGGCATGATATTTAATTAATTTAATTAAAATGAAAATTACCTCAGGGATTACTTCAGTTGGTTCCTTAGGGAAAGAAAATGAGAATCGGCTTTACTTGGATGATCCACCAGAAATTTTATCTCAATTGTTATAACAGAGTTATAGAGCTAATTATTTTGAAAATTGAGTGCCAAGCTGGTACTACCAAGAAAAAAAGTCCTAGTTTATTAAATATAGACATTTCTTGAGAATTAAATGAGTCTCATTAATTAGATATAATTTCTCTTTGTCCTAGACACCAGGGAAAGGGAAATGAAGAACTTATGCAAGTAGATGTATTTGAGGAGCATATGGATATGAATATGACAGGTTCTTTATAAGAAAAAATTACCAGGAGAATCTTTATTAACAGAACAAAGCATAATAGAAAGTCTTGGTTTCTGAAATGTAGAAGGTTCTGAAATGAGGTTTTGAAATGAGAAATGTGGGAGGTTCTTTCAGGTATAGTAAGTTAGTAGGATTATTGGCTCTATGTAAATAGGTTAATTTATTTATTAATTGACTCATTTATTCCACAAATATTTGGTAACACATGTCAGGCACTACTCTAGACATAAAGATAGAGTGATTAAAAAAAAAGAAGTATAATCCATTAGGACATACAATTTTATAACTTTTGTTTAATTTTATGGAGAGTGTCATCAGAAATGCAAAATACAAGGACTTTTAAAATCAGATTTCAGATGAACCAAAATATGCAGTCTGACTCTATCATAAGAAGAAGAAATAGAGGGTGAAAATTTCACCAGGGTGGGCATTGGGAGTGCTCCTAGTCCCAGCTTAACTCAGAACTGGCTATTGAAACTTGAGTAAGTCATTGAATGTTGCTATACTTCGTTTTACATCTAGTAAATGAGAGACTTGGCTACATGATTTCTAAGATTCCTTCCAGCTCAATCTCTAATTCTATGACTGCAAACAAATCCACAAACTTTCCTACTTATCCACTCAGTTTCTTTTCATGTGGTTAAACGAAGAACTAAAATTAAATATTCTAATGGATTTTTTATATATGACAGTATTTCACACTTTATAACCATTGCCATAAGGTTGTTTCCAACTCATACTGACCCTATAGGACAGAGTAGAACTGCCTCATAGGATTTCCAAGGCTGTACATCTTTACTGAAGTAGACATCCTTCTCCCTGGGAGTGGAGCGGCTGGTGAGTTCTAACCACTAACCTTTCTGTTAGCAGCCCAGCACTTCAACCACTGCACCACCACGGCTCCTTTTTCACTCTTTATAACCTACAAATATTAAATTGATTAGTTATGTCTAAGGGGCAAGATTATATTTTTTGTCTAAAAAGCATTAAATCTGTCTGCGACCCACACCTATGCAAATCAAGAGACTGTGTACACACAGGCATTTTTCTCTGCCTTCAGATTTACATTGCCCGATTATGTTTTTACATTCTCACTCTTATTAAAATAGCTCAGACATATTTATTTACTATATGTTGTTGTTGGGTTCTGTCTAGTAGATTCTGGCTCATACTCAACCACATGTGACAGAGCAGAATTCCCCCACAGGGGTTTCTTAACTGTAGCCTTTACCAGAGCAAATCACCAGGTTTTTCTCTCTGGGGCCTCTGGGTGAGTTCAAACTGCTAGCTCTTTGGTTAGTAGTCTAGTGCTTAACCGCTGTGACACCAGGGCTTCTAGTTTATCATACAGGATATTCATTTTAGAGGCATTTCATAATGACAATGTTGTTTTAAATCATAAATATATTATTGCCTCTATAAATATCTGACATAGATATTATACATGGCTTGTTACCTCAATTTTACTTAGACATTTTATTTTCCATGGATGAAAGAAATTGAAACATGTGAAAATGTTAGCTGAAAGTTAAATAAATATTTTATTATGTAGGAAAATAAGAAAATAGAAATAAAATGCAGTTACTAAGCACCTTCTATATTCCAGACATTGTACTAGGTATGTTACAAATATTATTTCTAGACTCTAAAATGACTGTATTATTGTGTCTGATTATCAGACCAAGATAGGAATGTAGGTGGCCACACATCATATACTTAATTCCCTAAACCTTGTTATGATGAACTTCCCCTTAAAATAAGACCTTGGCACTTCCCGGTAAGGTAGATAGTATAATAAACAGTTTCCAATGTCTACATGTTAATTGTTTTCAGAAACACTGAAAAGGAGATAAATCTGTAGCTCATATTTGTTATAAAACAATTTCTTAAAGTATCTTAAGGTACACTGACATTAGTTTCTTAAAAAAAAAAAAAACTTGTAGGATATTAGTAGGTATTAAAACTATTATGTTTATAGGATTAAAAAATAAATAAACAAAAATATTACCTTATTTCCTAAATGGAAAACAAGAAGTCCAGGCAGTGGGGGACCTGAGACAGGTTATTGGACCAGTATCTAAATGTTGTTCCACCATGATATGGTAACTCTGTCATTTGAAATACCTATAAGAGATTTGAATTGTAAGAAATCATGGTAATTAGAAGTGGTTTTTCCATCTAATTTTTGCACTACAGATTCCAAGGGGTGCTTCAGCTCAGGTTGATTTAGAACATGATAATAGGAAATGAGGATGTTGTAACGTAAAATACTTATCTGTATTCCATGTGTGTGTGGCTTACCTCTGCCATGAACTAGTTATGTGGTTCAGGGTAAGATTTTATTCTCTCCTAGTCTCAGTTTTTTCTTGTATAAAATTAGGTTATTGTAGACAAAAAAAAATTTCATTACCTCAGTGCCTCTTATGGTCTAAAATCTTTTGAATAAGTATCTAAAATGGCATGTTGGATGTGTTAATTAAAATTTCATTAATATATGGAGAAATGTTTTGGTGGATTTGGGAGATTTTTTGGTGATGCTATTTTTTTTCACTAATGGAATGGATGCTGAATCATTGTTGGTAGTTTTTTATTATTTGAAAAAATGGGGTGCCAATTGAAAATGGGACATATTGATACCATGACCCACAAAGTACATCACGCTTCCTGGTTACACTTGGGCCATAAAATATCTTACTCAGCTTTCCAAAAGTACACATGAAATATTGAATAAACATTGTATTTCTTGCACATAATTGTTACCAGTTTGATTTAGAATGGGCCATATTGGTACCATGTTCCATGAAGCATACTATACTCACAGGGCATATTGGTCCTGTGGCCCAGGAAGTGCATCACAAACTGTCTCCACCCCAAAAATAACTCTTTTACTTGAATGTTTCTGAATGTTGGTAACTGTACCTTCCTAATACCACAAAGGAAATAGTAAACATACTTGCAAACCTTATCTCACTGTACAGAAGCCAAATGACACAAAAGTTTCACACAATAACTCTTCTGGGAAGCATCCCCTCATGCGAATGGCTCTCAACACTCAAATGTGGTGCAGGCCAACTTCCTTCTTTTTTAAGCAGTTGCCCCATCTCAGTATCCACCACGGCCCAGAGCATATTGAAGTGGCTCAAATGCATGCCAATGATGTCCAGGAGTGAAAAATGTAACTGGATTATATAGCTCCCAGGGCTTATGAAAGGGTTAAGGAGGGAAATTATATTATCTGTGTAATATTTAAGAGATTACTGGAGAAAGAACCATGCATGTGTTGTATGGGGGGAAGTTGGAGGGAAGAAAGTGTGTGATTAGGGAAGCTGGAGAGAAAAGAAGTTCTGTAAGAGATCAGGTGGGACCTCCATGAGCAGACACCTCTCACGCTTCCTGCCTTGTGGAGCACAATTGACAAAGGACCTCAGCTGCTTTGCTCTGAAATCCATCCATCCCCATAGCGCACCAAGGCTATACTTCCCAGAAGCTGCTTCCAGCCAGTGATAGAGTATTGCAATAGTACTAAAGGAAGTGAGTTACTGTGTAGCAAGGGAGTCCTTAGACTTTAGCATGAAGGCTCCCTGAGGGCCATGCTTGAACTTTCCTTAGACTACAAAGCAATCTAGGAGGCATCCAGACAATCTTTACTCCTTCTCTCTTTGCCTTAGGGTCAGGCTTGCTTTGTAGTCTGATGGTTCTTACAATCTTTTCTGGTTTTCTCTCCCTTTCCCCTCTCAAGGAAACCCTTGTGGCATAGTGGTTAAGAACTATGGCTGCTAACCAAAAAGTCAGCAGTTTCAATCCACCAGGTGCTCCTTGGAAACTCTATGGGGCAGTTCTACTCTGTCCTATAGGGTCGCTATGAGTCAGAATCGACTTGATGGCAATGGGTTTGATTTTAGTTTCGGTCCTCTCTACAAGGCTATTCCACTAATACAGTCCTTACACATTTAGCGCAGTTTTGGTGTTTGCTTTTCAAAGGACCTGGACTAATACATGAA
Organism: Elephas maximus indicus; assembly: GCF_024166365.1. Classification (NCBI taxonomy): domain Eukaryota; kingdom Metazoa; phylum Chordata; class Mammalia; order Proboscidea; family Elephantidae; genus Elephas; species Elephas maximus. The sequence continues at coordinate 87,938,744 of NC_064823.1, forward strand.
GGAAGAATTAGTGAAGGCGATTAGAATAGGCTGTGTTCATTCAGTGATTTAATAATGGTGAAAGCTACTAGATTTGTAGAAAGAATGATTGTATGTGAAAAGTGACGAACAGAGAAATAAATAATCAAGGATTATTCCCAAATGTTTAAAATGATTAGAAGGTGGTGAAATTAACTGAGGCTGAGCATACTGGAAGGGGGTAGTAACACTGAGTTCTATTTTGGATTTGTTAAGTTTGAGATGTTCCTTACATGCCAAATTTGGGGTGAGGGGAGGTGGCCTCTAATGTCCAATCTCTGAGAGAGTGCACAGCACACATATCTTTCAGTGTTTCACCTTCTGCTCCGCCCTAACACTCCCCTGTTGTTCCTTTATGACAAACCTAACAGTGGCCCTCTGGGGACTGGAGTTCGATTTCTAACTCAGGCTTCTTTTTTCCCCTTGAGAGATGCCCTGCCTCTCTGAACTTGGGTGAATAAGTTATCTCTCTCATTACCATTGTATTGCAATATGATCTATGGGACATTTTCACTGCAAATACCCACAATCAATATGTAATTGAAGTTTTTCTTTTCAGATTCATTCTAAGAGGGTCCAGTATGAATAAAGTTCAAACAAAAGATAAGATTTTGGTTAGAATTTTATAGTTTTCTTATAAACTTCATAAATCAGCATTTATTGAATTAAAAGTAATTTCAAAATTAAAAAGAAATTGTGTGTGTACGTGTGTGTGTATGTGGCTATGTGTGCCTTGATTAACTACTCAGAAATGTCACCGTCTTCCTTTCTCAATAAACGTTGACTCAGACGATTATGAAAAGGCCTGGTGTGATCCTTTTTTAGAAATATTGATATACAGATTGTTGTGATCTCATGGATGGAGAAAACATTTTACTGGAGAATTGAAATCAAGATACGACATCCCTTACTCACGTGATACTATATTATTCAAAGTAAGCTAACTTTTTATAATTAGTATTAAAACAGAGAACATTAGAAAGAAAATCAAATAATCCAAGTCATAGCCGATGTATTTTTAATAATTTATTTAATTTTGTTGTTATTGAGAATATATACAGCAAAAACATACACCAATTCAAGTTTCTACATGTACAATTCATTCTTCAGGTTGTGCAACCATTCTCATCATTTGACCCATTGCTGGGTCAAATTGTTTTTAAATGCCGATATGACATATACCCTATTTTAAAAATTACAGTCAGCCTTCTGTATCGGCAGGTTCTGTATCTACAGATTCAACCAAACATGGATTGAAAATATTCAGAAAAAAAAATTCCAAAAGTAACACTTGAATTTGCTGCACACCAAGCACCAGGCTGAATCCACGTGAATGAAGTGATGTGTAGGCATCCCTGCTATAGCCTCCAGTCATTTCACAGATCTTTAGTCTCTTTTCAGCACTTGTCGTAATTCCCTAAACAATACAGTACTGTGCAACAACTATTTACATAGCATTTATATTGTATTAGGTATTACAAGTAATCTACACTGGTTGAAAGTATATGGGAGGATGTGCGTAGGTTATATGCAAACACTATGTATGCCACATCATTTTATATAAGGGACTTGAGCCTCCTCGGGTTTTGGTATCTACGGGACCCTGGAATGAATAGCCCACAGATAGCCCAGGGCAACTGCATTCGCTGAAAAAAACATACTTTCCAAAACACATTGGAAGTATTGTTATGATGCTTCATAAATGATGCTAGAAGCCAGAAGTATTATTTAATAAAAAGAATCATTATAAATGCAGAACACAATATCAAATTTCCAATCAAGTCTCCAAATGAAAAGTGTTCTTTTGTTATATATGAACTATATATTAACTATAATCTTACATTTTGAGGTTTTTTATTAATATTTATTCAGTTGTTTTATTTCCTTGTAGCAAAAAGTCCTTGCCTAAAAATCTTGCATAATTCGTTAAAACTCTATTACACCTAAATGTATTATTAGTGAAGTTATCCTAAAGTAGTAGTATATAATGAAAATGTGCAATGGAATACTTTTGCTGTTATTTCTATCCTGCTACCACTGTCTTATTTAAAGTCCTTGTCATTTTTCATCTAAAATTATTTGACACTTTCCCAACTAGGCTTATTATCTGCCTACTTTTCCTTTCCACTCTCCTCCACAATTTGGTTTGTGTACTTATCTTAAATGACAGATTCAAACATACCACTTCTCCTCTTACAAGATATGCTGTAATGGTCCAATGGTAGTCTACACCCATCTTTAAAGCCAGATAATAAGCCACTTAAGGGTGGAAACTTTTCCTTAATTGGCTTTATATCTCCAGCGCCAATCACACTGAATGGCTCATTGTTTCTTTTCTGAACTGCCTATTTGTTTAGCTTTTTTTTTTGACGATTCAATTCTGAAAACTTGCATTGATTTTTCTTTCCTTTGTTTGGTTTCTCATATTCAATCAATCATTAATTCTGTTGATTCCCTTTTTTAAGAGTTTCCTTCCATATTTCGTTTAATTTTAGAACTACTAACCTAGTTCAGTTTATTCCCATTGCAAGCTATACATTCCTTCCTCATTTATCTTCCTAAAAAATACAATTTTCAATTCGACCTTTCTCAATGAAATATCTTTAGCCATTACCAAGAGCCTATGGGTTTAAGTTCAGGCTTCTCCTGTCATCCCATGGGGCCTCAGGAAATCTATTGTCCTAGTACATCTGAAATTGAATAAATGCTCCAGAAGCCTATGTAAGAATGACTGTTATCTCCTCAATCATTTCAATTTGGGCCTGAAAAAGGCTCTCTGTACTGGCTTCCTAGGGCTTTCTTAGAAAAAGCTCTACAAATTGGGTAGCTTTAAACAATAGAAATTTATTCTCTTACAGTTCTGGAGGTTAGAAATCTGAAATCAAAGAGTGGAAAGGTGCATGCTCTCTGAAAGCGCTAGGGGAGGAATCTTTGCTTGCCTATTCTAGCTCCTGAGAGCTCCTGGTTTTCCCAGCATGTGGCAACATTTCTACAATCTCTGCCTGTGTCTTCACGTGGCTGTCTTCCCTTATTGACTCTGTTGGTGTCTTTTCTCCTGTTATAAGGACACCAGTTATATTGTATTATATCCAGTATGACTTCATGTTAACTTACCTAATTACATTTACAAAGATGCTATTTCCAAATAAGACCTCTTTCATGGGTACTAAAACCAAAACCCTCTGCTGTCGAGTTGATTCCTACTCATAGCTACACTATAGGACAGAGTAGAACTGCCCCATAGTATTTCCAAGGCTGTAAATCTTTGCCAAAGCAGGCTGCCTCATCTTTCTCCCACAGAGCGCAGAGCAGCTGGTGAATACAAACTGCCAACCTTTTGGTCAGCAGCTGAATGTTTTAACCATTGTGCCATCAGAGATTCTCTCACAGGTTCTGGTAGTTCAGAATTGAACACTTCGTCGGGGAGGGGGCACAAATCAACCCACAACAGTTCACCTACTGGCCTCCAAAAATTCATGTCTTTCTCATGTGTAAATTATATTAACCCCATCCTAACATCTCCAATAGTCTTAAGCCATTCTGACATTAACTCTAAGTTACAACTCTCATCTAAATATAATCAACTCAAACAGTCTCAAATCTCATCACATAAACTATCTAAACCAGATATGGGTGTGACTCCTGGGTATGGTTCATCCTGGGGTAAAATTCCTCTCCATTTGTGTACTCGTGATATAGAAAACAAGTTATGTCCTTCAAAAATGTAATGATGAGACAGATATAGGATAGACATTTCAATGCCAAAAGGGAGAAATTGGAAGGAAAAAAGGGATCGGATGTCCCGAACAAGTCTGAAACCTATCAGGGAAAATTCCATTAGATTTAAAAAATTTAGAGGCCTGAAAATAATTCTCTATGGTTCCATGTTCTCTCCTCTGGGTCCCTGGAGTATCCCTACTCCCAGGCCCTAGGTGTAGCCTCATCTTTAGGCTGAGGTACAAATCCCATATGCTGGGCCTGTGCTTTCTGGGCTGGTGGTGGCAGCAGCAGCCTTTCCAGCCTCTGAGCCATGATCTGCAGCACCACTTGTCTACGGGTCACCCTAGGAGTCGTTCTTCCCTTTCTTAAAGGATAGCACATGTTCACGAAGGATAACATTTCATCCCATCTCTGTCTCTTTCAGTCAAGGCTGGCAGTGTTACTGCTGAGATGATTGGTTGGATCAATACATCATCTATGCATTGTGGATAGGATGGGTATTTTCCAAATTTTTCAATTCTGGTTACTTTTGCTTAATAATTTCTTCCTCGATTTATCTCTTTTCTCTCTCATTTTACTATAAGCTGCAAAGAGAAACCAGGCCATGCCACTAACAATTTACTTAGAAATTTCCTCAGCTAAATATCCAAGTTCATTGCTTACAAGTTCTACTCTTCGCCTAATGGTAGAACATAATTCTCCCACTTTATAATAAGGATCGTCTTTCCTCCAGTGTCCAATAACTTATGTTTCTCATTTCCATCACCAGAATCACCTTCAACTTCCGTATTTCTGCCCATGATAACTTTAAGGCAATTTAGGCTTTTTCTGGAGCATACATCTCAAAATTTTCAGCCTCCACTTATTACTCAATTCCAAAGTCACTTCCACATTTTTTAGTATTTGATACAAGCGCACCCTTCTCCTTCTAGCTCCAAAAACTGAAACATTTATTTGGGAAGCAAGTATTTAATTTTTCATGTATTTATGAAATAATGTGTGTAAAATTGGATAAAATTTCGTTTTTATACATTAAAATATTGATTTAACATATTGACATTGGGGCAGATTACATTTTTGTTGTGGGGGTCTGTCCTGTAAATTGTAGGATATTTAACAGCATTCCTGGCCTCTACCTACTAGATGTGAATACCCAGTGCCCCAAAAACCCAGTGCCATAGAGTCGATTCTGACTCATAGTACCCTATAAGACAGAGTAGAACTGCCCCATAGAGTTTCCAAGGAGTGCCTGGCAGATTCGAACTGCTGACCCTTTGGTTAGCAGCCATAGCACTTAACCACTACACTACCAGGGTTCCTCATGTGAATAGCATCCCCTTTTCTAGTAGCAACAACCAAAATGTCTTCATTTTTTCCAAATGTTCCTGGGGTGGGGGGCAAAATTGCCCCCATTTGAAAACAACTGTCATTCAGTTATAATATTTTCCTCTGTTATTCCTAGTATTATATTAGGTCAGTAATCCCAATCCTGGATGCTCATTAGAATCCCTTAGGGCAGGCCTTCTCAACTTTTATCATGCGTATCAGTCATATAAGGATCTCACTAAATTGCAGATTTTGATTCAGTAACCAAGATGTGGCTTGAAACTAAATCTCTAACATGTTCTCAGTTGGTGCTGGTGCTGGTACTGAGGTCCTTTCAGGCAGAATGGTTTTAAACATCCAGGGACAGAAAAAGGTAGGGCAGTCCACAGCCACAATTATATACAATTTTGATAAAGAATTTTGTATGGCATATGACTTTTAATATTCTCACCAATCCTATGATGTAATTAAGTATTGTAATACCCATTTTGCTGATTAGAAAACTGAAGCATATAGAGAATCAGGCATTGTCCAAGATCTTAAAGTCAGGTTACAAACCCAGGTCTTTCTTCTTCTAGAGCCCAATGGTACACCTACTTTTTCTTGGAAGTAATCAGAAAGATAAATCAGACTTTTTTTTTTAACTATTAATGCTTTTAGTTAATTAGTTTTCTCCCCCTACTACCCCCACACTCTTTTTAAAAATTACCTGATATCATTTTCACTTCCACAGAACAGAGGCAATTTGTTAAGCGCTTGCCTGTTAACCAAAAGGCTGGTGGTTCAAAGCCACCCAGCAGCTCTGTGGGAGAAAGATCTGGCAATTTGCTCCTGTAAAGATTACAGCCTAGAAAACCCTACAGAGAATTCTACTCTGTCACATGGGGTCATACACTGCATTTTTAAAAACACAACCTTCTTCAGTCGTTTTTGAAATGGATTACATTTCAGTATGCAGTGTGTTTGATTATATATTTTTTCCTTCTTTTCCTTTCATTTCCCTTCTTTCCATCCTTATTTCTTTCTTTTCTTTATTCACATATCCATTCAAACAATGGTTATTAAGTACTCTTCAAGGCACTGGAAATACATGAGTTATACGACCTGTTGAATAGAAAGTAATATAAAAAACAAAGAGACAACAAAGCCTTTGGCAATTAAAATCCAAATTAACTACTTTTTTTTCTTTTTTTGGTAAATTAAGAAGTTTAAAACTACTTTTAAATTTAGCTAGTCCCTGTTTTTGTTTGCTATATTAAAATATTGACTTTATTGATGCCTTTTTTTCAGTTCAAAAAATAGGACGTGTGTGGATTTACACTTGATAGTCAGAAAAAAGTACAGATGATAAAAGTGGCTTTCTTATCTTGTGTACAATCTCATTCTCCATGAATACGGGATGGTTATAGGAAACTGAAGGGCAAGAACATGTCCTGCTATTTTGCAATGAAGGAAAAAAAAAAACACACTTTTATCTCCATGACCTAATTCCATGTTCTGGGAAACGAAAAGCTGTTTCATTTATAAGACAGATATTCAACAAAGAGCTATTGCAACCTTATAAGGACAGCGCCATAAGGATGCAATACAACCCAGGTTTTATCCTGCCTTTTTCTGTTTTAATTTTTTCAAATTACTCTAATAACTGGAAAATAGTCTCTCACTGGCAATGCATACTAATGAGAAAAGCTAGTCTGGAGAGCCCTTGAAGATTCCTAGAAGTCTTTATAGTTACCCATAAAAGCAGCTATATTAAATAATATATTCCTGTTTCATTTTATTTTAATAAACAAAATAGATCTGACAAATTCAGAACAAAATATAAATTTACATGAATGTGTTTTGCATAAAGGGAGTTAAAGTAAAAAGATATTCAAGATGCTAATAGTGTTATACAGAGATGTGTAAGGGCTATTGGGTATATCAGTCTAAACTGGAAAATGGAAATTCAGGACTGGATCTCAATATTTGGGTGTTATCAGACAATTGGTGGTAATTAAAACCCTTAAAGTGATAAGATGAAGTAGTAAAAAGGACATAGTCAGAAAAGAAGTAGGCTGAGGTCAGAATCTTAGAGAGCAAATGTGTTATGTGTAAGAAAAAGAAAAAGAGTTGATGTAGAATATATGAAAGAAGTAGTCAAAAAGAAGGATCTTAGAAGGAGAATTAGTAAGCAGCAAGGTTTAATCCTAACCTCCTGTCTGTCAGTTTGTCCTACTGTGGTGACTTGCCTGTTGAGGATGCTGAAGCCATACCACCGGTATTTCAAATTCCAGCAGGGTCACCCATGGTGAGCAGTTTTCAGTGGAGCTTTCAGACTAAGACAGGCTAAGAAGAAAGGCCTGGTGATCTACCTCTGAAAATTAAGCATGAAAACCTCAAGGATTACAACAGAGCATTGTCTCTCACTTGTCTTGGACTTGTCCTCAAGAAGGATCAATCGCTAGGAGAGGACATCTTGTTTAGTGAAGTAGAAAGCCACCAAGATGGAGGGAGACCCTCGGTAAAGTGAATTGGCACAGTAGCTACAGCAACAGACTTGAACGTGCTGGTTATTGCGAGGACGATGGAGGACTAGGCAACTTTTTCTTCTGTTGTAGATAGGGTTGCCAGGAGTTGGAGTTCACCTGAACGCAACTATTACCTACCTATCTATCTGTCTGTCTGTCTATATAAGGGTGAATCAACAGTACCAAATAGAGTAGTGCCCTTGTGAACAAGCTACAGTGCTTCAACTGCAGCTGTTAAAAATTGTGAGAATTAATTCAGACAAGGTGTATTAATTGTACTGCATGCAATCTTTGTCCAGTAAATTTTAGATGTTATTTATTTATTTACTACCTAAATCATTCTTATTAAAAAGAATAGTTCTGTAGGGGGTGAAAGAAGAAAAATGGAAGTTGGCTTTAAACTAAAGGAGGATTAACACATCTTTTGAGACTGAAGGAAACAGTTAATATTTGGATTCAGATAGAGTTACATAGAAGCGTCAGATTGGAAGGATGGTAGTCTAATGGTCTCAACATTTTCCAGAAAGGAGAAAGGCAGATTCTTTTTGGTAATGAGTGGAGCAAAGATAATTGAAGCCTTGAGGAGAATAATGAAACTAAGAATCATTTCTGAAAAAAAAGAGAAAAAATAACTAACTTCAACAAAGCAACATTTGGTAAGCAGTTTTAAGTTCCAAAAAAGTTTAGAAAACATAGATTTACAGAGAGGGCAACTTCATAGATGGGATTTTTTTTTTTTTTTTCCCTTTGGGATTCAGCTGCTTGGGCAGAATAGCAGCAGAAGTAGGGGTTTCCAGAGTTGAGCCTTTTTTTCTTTGTAGGATGGGTCACAGGCAGAGGAGCAGTGAGGGCTATTAAGAGAATACGGAGGGCCTGGATGGTTAAAGTTTTCGGTGCTTGATTCATTTGTGGATTGATGTTGTGGGTTTTCTGACCAGGCACGGACTGTGATTGCAAATGTGAAGATGCTAGTGAAAGTTGTTTGAGATAGACAATTGGGAAAAGGAATAAATAAGATAAAAGTTAGAATTGTAATGGTAAGTACAAATAAAAATGAGAAATAAATTTAATTCTTCCTGGTGCAAAAGGGAAAAGAGATTTTGTTTGCTCCCTGTTCTTAGAACATTTAGTTTAGAAAACTTGTAAATTCTGTCTCTGTCCTTTTGATATGTTTGTAAATCTTTTTAAAAGTTAAATAAACTTCTTGCTAGTTTTACAATCCAGGAATATTTTTTTTCTTAAGAAAGTGTGAGTCATCTCCTTGAAATATTCTCATCAAGAAAGACAGCACTCCTATCTCCCAGTCTCAGGTGGGAGGGTAGGATCCTAACTTGCTGTCTGGCTTCAAGTTTCAAAACTGTGCCATAAAGATATGAGATGCTTATTTTTCATTTATATAGAGTCAGTTAGGAAACACATGTAGGTTACAAACCCTAGTTACTAGGAGAATGTAGAACGAACTATGTATGACAAAAGATTGTGCAAACACTTAACATGCTCTGCTATTAACTAAAGATTGGAGGTTCAAGTCTACCCAGAGGTGCCTGGGAAGAAAGGCCTCGAGATCTACTTCTCAAAAAGCAGCCCTTGAAAACCCTATGGAGCATGGTTTGACTCTGATACACACGGGGTCACCATGAATCAGAGTTGACTCAACAACAACTGGTTACTGTTTACGTGTAGCAAGTGGTGCTGTACAGTCCTCTTACTTGAGGACTCTTTATCCTTCATCTTGAGAACATATACGTAACGCATTCTGTTGGCCTGGCTGTATAAGATAAGGTGATTTCTTTCTGCCTTTGCAATCTCTTTAGTGGACTGCCTGTGATGCACATCACAATCTGATTTAATACTTAATAATAAAACTCTTTTCTTTCTTTCCTATGTTTTCTGGAGAAAAATTTCTGAATGAGCAGGAGATTTTGTTTTTCATTATTTTCCCAAAACGATGAGGGTTTAGTAGTGTTGAGAATACAGCTATACTTAAGTCCATAAATTTGTAGCATTCAAAGTTGCCAGATATGAGAGGCACACTTGGAATTAAGGGCCCCAAATGTACACAAAGTTATTTCAGTGCTGCCCAAGCTGGCTTAAGTCAGTTGCTACTAGTCTTTAAGTATGAGGAATGAAAATAAAGACCACACACTTAAAAGTACATTTGCAATTTTAATGTTACAGGAAGAGATATGTGGTTCTACATCCAGAAACAGTGGTGAAAGGCCTTAATTAATTATAAGTACAGTTAATATGATGCCATAATCTAGATCTGACATATCCAACATGAACTAACACAGAGACTATAAACAACACAGAAAATATTCCACATAATCTTCTTTTGCCTCACTAATGAAGTCTTTTCAGCAAGTATGTCAAACACATGTTGGTATTATGAGGTGACGTGACAGATGAAGACACCATGATTTTTTCCAGTCAAGCCTATGAATAAAATGAAAACATTGGATTGTCTATAAAATGAATATTCCAGAATATATATGTATATTCACACACATATAAACATATAAATATACATACTGGTCTAACAGAATATTTTTATTTATAGTTAATACTAAGGAACCCTGCTGGCAAAATTGTCAAGCACTGGGCTACTAACTGAAAGGCTGGCGGTTTGAACCCACCCAGCGGCTCTGTGCGAGAAAGACCTGGCAATCTGCTCCCATCAAGATTACAGCCTAGAAAATCCTATGGGAAAGCCCTACTCTGCCACATGGGGTCACTATGAGTCAAAATCAACTCGACAACACCCAACAACAACAACAGCATAGTTAATACTGGTTAATATTTTCTAGTGCTGATGTATTCGTTGTATAACTGACTAAATGATTGCAAATTAATAACCAAACTATACAATGTGTTATGCAAAAATAATACTTCTAGTTGCTCAAAAGGGGAAATATTTATATTTTCAGCAAAATTTGAAGGAGCCATTAAATTATTCTTAATTTCCAAGTAGTTTTTCAGCATAAATATATGATCACTTCATACCAAGTACTTATTTTAAATGAAATCTAGATGTCAGTTAAATAATTGTATTTAACAGAAAACATCCTTTTGAAGATATTTTTAAAAAGTCTCCTTAAAAGTAAACCCTTCATAATCCATCTTATTAGAAACCAGTTTATGTATAGGTTTATTTTGTGAATATTCTGGTGATTTTGTTTCCGCCTTAGAATATCCTTTTGACATTGTTTTGCTTGCAGTCTTTCTAGTTTTCTAAAAGGTCATAGTTCAGGCCTTAATCAAATGCCTCAGTTGACTTTTTCATACTACCACAGTATCATGCTTATAATTCTAATTTAACATTTACTAAACTTTTTTGCAAATGTTTTCTTTTTCTGGAACTGAGGTTAAGGAGTGTTGAGCTCACAAGTTTCCCACAGAGGAAGAGTCTTGATGAGCACTCACAAAATATAGAATGAATCAATGATGACAATGAACTGAATGTATCTATTCAGAAAATACAGCTGCAACCTCAGCTTCTTTCCATGTGAATTATATTACTATTTTTCTCACATAAGATTATTTGGAAAAGTTGTCTGGTTCTTTTCTAACATCAGAAGGGCCAAACAGACAAAAGAGAATCAAATTGTGGGACAAATGCCTGTATAAAGTAAAAAATTGCCCTCGCAATTTAATATCTCATTTGCATTTGCTTGCAGTTTAGACTCAGAAGTGGAGTGTTTGAGATGAAGTTCAGCCAAAGAGCTGGACATCTGGGTTCGAATCCTGACTCACTTTTAAATGCACTTTGATCATAGACTATTTAATTTCCCTGAGTATTGCTTTCCTAATCTACACATTGGTCATTAATGTTAACAATATTAGGAGTTTGTTATAAGCATAAAATTAATTAACATAGACAAGGGGGTTTAGAACTGCGGTCAGCACACTGTAAAAGCTCAACAAATGTCAGCTGTTATTGAATTGCTGTGGTATACTTTGTCACGTTTGCCACGTGTACTTATTACTGTACTACACATACTTTTGGTCTTGACCAAAAGTTTAAACTTAGTATATGTAGATAGAATGAAAAGAGACAAATTAAGGGAGATGGAATTTTGAAAAGGAGAAAACTTTAATATTCCAATGAAAATATTAGGAAAAAAAGGAGGTGACTCCACAAGGAGCATCTTTGATATGGATCAGACTGACTTGGGTCTATATCATGATTCTAAATCTATCATGAAAGCAAATATAATTCCAGATGAAATCTCAAAGAAAGTGATAGTGACTGCTGCTGAGAAAGTAGGCTTTAGGTGTTTCAAAAGATAAAATCTATCAATGAGTTTTTTCCAGAGAAATTACTGCAGGAAAATTTATTATAGAATACCTGTTGAACCAAATCCATTGCTGTTAAGTCTGATTCACAGTGACCCTGTGGAACAGAGTAGAACTGTCCCATAGGGTTTCCAAGTACTGGCTGGTGGATTCAAACTGCCAACCTTTTGTTTAGTAGTCAAGGTCTTAACCACTGCACCACCTGAGCTCCATCATAGAATAGCTCAAATTTTATCATTTAAACATAATTTTTCTTTGATGTTGTATTCTTAACTGAAGATTTTATTTAAAATGTTGCTCAATTTCTAGGCCTGAAGGCACTTACCCAAGGTCAAGTAGCAGCAGTTATTTCAAGAACCTTAAAAGTTCCTCTAAAAAAAGAAAGAAATTACAATACATTTATGTCACAAAGCATATTTACATCTCACTTGAACTATTTAAAACATTTTTTAGGAATCTAACATTTGAACCTAAATTATGGAATTTTTATTTTCCATAACGATAAGGAACGTATCTTTAAATGTTGCATGCTGTCTGGGAAACTCAATCATATCCAAAAATGAAAAATCAAAAACCTCATCCAGAGAATTGTCAGTTCTGGGTCTCGGCTCTAGAACTTCTGATGCCAAATCCTTCAAAGTTTATACTAAATTGTCAGCTTTCCAAATTCAATTTCTCTCTCTTCCATGTTAGGAAAAAAGCATTCTAAGTCAAAAAATCCTTATTAGAGTGTCAACTTTGGTGAAGGGGAGGACGACACACAATATGGGGGAAGTCGGCACAACTGGACCAAAGCAAAAGGGTGGTAGTTTCCTAGACACATCCAAATCCTTTGAGGAATCAAGTAGCTGGGGCTGGGGCTGGGGGCTGGGGGCGATAGTTTCGGGGGACATAAAAGAGGAAAAAAAAAAGGATTCTCATTAAATGAGCATGAACTGTTAAGTACAGCTTGAAAAGCCATTGCATTTCCTTAAATTATAGACTCCTTTGTAAAATAAAACTACTTTTATCTGTATCTTCTTTCCTCAAGGAATTTCTGTAGGAATCAAGTGAAATATGCACACACACATTTAGGGAATTAAAATCAAGTGAAATATATATGCAAACATGTAGGGAAATAAAATCCAACATAAACGAGATTATTTATCAGTATTTTTATGATTGTATATTGTTGTATTATAATTATATGATTTTTTATTTCATTTCTGGTGGCATTTTTTATTTAAATTTGTTGTAATTTCTATGTGAGAACCCTTTGGGATTTTTTTTCTTTATTTTGTTTCTTTATTTCTCTTTTGACACAAAGTGTAACTATATTTTTAAAAACTTTTTTTTTTTTCTAAATCAAACATACCAGAATGGGAAATGGGTAGGTGTTTATCTTAACAGTACGCCAAGGGCTCACAGCTGTCTGCGGTGGGTGAACGGCTTGGACAGCCTGGGGGAAGGCAAACTTTTCGTAAACCTGGTTAAGTTTTACCTAGAAACAAAGAGAATCATGAATAATTACTCAACATTTAATTACTTTCATGGTTCAAAATGAATTATAACTTTACCTATTAAGGTAATTTCTTTTTTTTCCAAACAGATCCAGCAAAAGGAGAGTTTACTTATATAAAAATAATTGTAAATCTCTCTACATTTATAGAACAAATTGCAGAATTGAAGAAACCCTGTAGTTAATTCAGGCACTCACACAAAAATGCCTAAGAGAAAAGAAGAAAACATTTGTAACAGTAAGAAGGCAAGAGGAGGATCTTTGGACTTTCCAAGGTCAGTGTCCAATTTTTCTTTTTTTTTTTTTTCATGTTTGGTTTTTACAGCCAGATAGGTTCAGCACAATTTCTCAGATTTTATTCACTGGAATCTATGACTCTGAGTCAGCTGTTGAATCTCTCTAAGGGTCACTTGCTTTGCAGGATTACGGTAAGTTAACACATAGCCAGCGTACAGCACAGTGCTGGTCACATATTTTACGTACAATGAATGTTCCCTATCTCCAACTTCTTTCTTTAAGCCTGCTCCATAAACCTTATCACAGATTATTATAGGGAATAAAAATGAAATTAAAATGGCAACTTCTCAGGAAATAATTTACACAGTTGGAATCTACTTGATGGCAGTTTTGTTTTTTTTTTTAATGAATAGAAAACTAATTTTTTTAAATTGCCAGGCAATCATTAGTGATAGATCAATGGCTATGATAAAATTGATACAATGAGAGAATGCTACTGGAATCATTTTGACATACTGTAAGGAAGGTCATCATAGCAATTGTTGATTGCCATCGAGTTGCTTTTGACTCAGGGTGACTTTATGTGTAACAGAATGAAGCACTGTCTGGTCCTGGGCCATCTTCATGATCGTTGCTATGTTTGAGTCCATTGGACTCAGCAATTAAAAAAAAAAAAAAAAAACGGTTGTTGTGAAGTCAATTTCAACTCGTAGTGATTAGAACTTGGCAAAACCAAGTAGGTTTTCAGTTGGGAGAATTACAGTTTGAAAGAATTGGAATGCACACTGGTTCTGTTTTAAAAGTTTCGGAGAAAAATTCTACAGTGTATAGGAGGATGATGTCAATAAACCTGAGTACTATTAATATATTTATTTTATCCCCAGCATTGCATAATATATTGTTTACATATTTTTACTTACATGATACTCATAGAAGGGTTAGCGCTGTATTACTAAGTTCATTTTTTAGTTGAGGATACTGTAGCTGAGAAAGACTAAGTATTTAAATGTCAAAGATATTACAAGTAGTAGAGCTGGAGTTGGAATATTAAATGTCTGACTCCAAAGCCGATGACCTTTCACGGATTAATTACAAAGACTTCTATGGTTTGAGAATAGTCATTAATAGACTTTTGTTTTTAGACATCAGGTCATGCTATGCTGTCAAAGAGAAGTTAGAGTATAGGGAGTGTTAACTATTTGCACCCCAAGCACATTACACTGGTATCTAAACTAAATCATTTGAAATTAAAATACTTATTTTGAGGTTTACATCCCCTCCAAAATCAAGTAATTGCTCCAAGCAATTTTTTTTTAAATGTTGTTGTTGTTAGTTGCCATCCAATTGATTCCAACTCATGGTGACCCCATGTGGTTAGATTAGAACTGCTTCGTAAGGTTTTCAAGGCTGTGACCTTTTGGATGCAGATTGCCAGGCCTGTCTTCTGAGACATCTCTGGGTGTGTTCAAACCATCGACCTATCGGCTAATAGTCAAGCACTTAACTGTGTTACCCAGGGACCTTTTCTTAAAATATAGATCCAAATTTGTCTGCCAAGATAATGGCTAAATAACAATAGCAACTATAATAGAATGTTTTATTTTGAATTTGATTTTAAATATTTCTTTATAATTGAATGATAAGTGATAATGTGAGGGAAGAAAATGTTCTGGAATATATTCTTTTGCTTGAATTATAAGTTTATGAAATAATTACCAGCTGTTTCAGGTATTCCATTTCTTCTTCACTCAGCTCAATTTTCTGTTAAGAATCAAAATCAACTGTTATAAAAATACAAAAGAAATCAATACTGGGTAATATTAAATGTATATAATTTCAGTGAAAATTACTTACCTCAGGGGATACTTCAGCAGATTCCTTATGGAAAGAAAGTCAAAATCAGCTCTACCTGAATGACATACCAGTAATTTATATCTAAATAGTTATAGTAGAGATCTACAGATAACTGGATGATTGAGAGCCAATTCATTACTCATGAGAAATACAGTCTTAATTACTGAATAAAGGATTAAGAATTGAATGAATTAAAACATTCATTATCAGAGCACACACTCTTGTTAATATAGTGGCACATTCCTGAAGATATGTGTTATTGCAAAATCTTTATCTGTGTACATTGTTCAAACAATGACAAATGATTAGATAGTAGGCAGGCAACACAATGAGCACATAGGCTAGGTGAGGTGGGAGGCAAACTAAAGCCTGCTGGCCTTTCCAGGCATGGCCATGTGCTCTCAGGTTGAGACTGATTCTTGAGATTGAAAGAAAGGATAAAACATGGTTCCTAAAGCACTAAATTGGAAGACCTTGGGCTTTGCCTGAGGCCTCAAGACTCTGGGCTACAATCTATGCTTCACGCTCTCCCAGGACATTTCCCATTGTGCTCACCACTTGGCTATTTCTACCACAGCAAGTGGTTCTTATTCTAGTTACCTATACAACTCATCTAACCCACTCAGTATTCAATTTCCTAATTGATATTTAAAAAAAAAAAAAAAAGTTGCCGTAGAGGTGATTCCAACTTGGGAGACTAAAACTAAGGTAAAAGCAATTGGAAAGCTCTGATTACATATAGGTCTGTTTTTAAAAAACTCAGTTTCCAAAGTATCAGGCTATGATATACATTAGCCGAGAGCCTGGAATGGGACAGCTAATGTTGAGTAAGTGACAGTTACGTTTAGATCCCAAAATGACTTTGAATTGAGTACTTTTTTTTACAGTTTTTCTTTTATTTCTCGTGTGTATTTTAATGTGACTTTGTTAACAGGATACCAAAAAACCAAACCAAACCATTGCCATAAAAGAATAGCAGGTACTAATTTGTTGAAATAAGCATACATCACAGAAAAGTGTTCTATTCGTAGATGAATGGATTGCTTTTTTACTTTCAGTGAAAGTGTCACTTACCTCGCTAGATGAGCTTCGAGGAGAATCCTTGAGAAATTAAAAAAAATAAAAAAAGACAAAAATCTGAAGACTAAGGTCAATTGAGTTAGCAGCATTATTATTTTTAAATATCAATAATATGACAGAACTTTTCGTGTAACCAATATGATCATTAGTATGACAAGTAAAAATAACGGTACAATTTTTTTTCCAACAATTGTAAAAGTAGCTTTTCATTAGAAAAGTGAAAAACATGTAAGAGACAAGTTAGATAGAAATGAAAGTATCTTAAGTGAGAGAATTAAGAACAATTGAAGGAAATGCAAATAGGGGCCGTATAAACATCGTGTTTTTACGTAAAAACAACAAAAAAGCATACCGTATCTTCCTACTAAAATTTTAAATCAAATATAGCTACATAAATATAAAAATACTTACCATATCAATAACCTTCTTTAGGGTTTCCTTAAAGAAAATAAAGAAGGATTAAACAAACTGTTTCCTATGTAATGGCTATACAGAATTTCCTCTTGGATATAGAGAGAAAAATCCCTCTTCCATCAAGTGAAGAATAAGAAGGAATTTATTTCCATTGTTTGAATGATATATGAGTTCTCCCAAGTTTGAAGGATGTAATTGAGTTCCCCAATTAGTAGGAACACACAACTAGTGTTTCATTGGATTGTAACCTTGAAGTGGAATGGAATTTTCCTTCTTTTACTCACTGTTTTACTCTTTCACTCACCCCAAGATTTAAAAATCATGTAAGGGACATAAAAAAATAAAACCAAACCCACTACTATTGAGTCAAATACTAGTCATAGTGACCCTATAGGACAGAGTAGAACTGCCTCGCAGGGTTTCCAAGGCTGGTGGGTTTGAACTGCCAACTTTTTGGTTAGCAGCTGAGAGCTTAGCTGCTGTGTCACTAGGGCTCCTTGGTAAGGGACATCCCCTACCCCATTGCTGTCAAGTTGGTTCCAACTCATAGCGACCCCTTAGGACAGAGTAGAACTTCCCCATAGAGTTTCCAAGGAGCAGCTGGTGGATTCGAACTGCTGACCTTTTTGTGAGCAGCCAAGCTCTTTAACCATTATGCCACCAGGGCCCCGTAAGGGAGAGAGGGCTTGCTAACTATGTATTTCTGAAAAGATTGAATATATTCATAATATTAATTTTTTTAGCTTATTAAGGAACATTTTAAAGAGTACTGTGTTTATTTTGGAAACTCTGGTGGCCTAGCAGTTAATAGCTACGGCTGCTAACCAAAAGGTCAGCAGTTCCAATCTACCAGGTGCTCCTCGGAAACCCTATAGGACAGTTCTATTCTATCCTATAGGATCGCCATGAGTCAGAATCAACTCAACGGCAACGGGTTTGGTTTTTTGTTTAGGTATTTATTTTGAAGTACACTAAATATGTGCATGTATATCAAAGAAGATATTTAATTCTGTGATTTAGATATTCTTGTTAGTTGCCATGGAGTCAGCCCCGACTCATAGCAATCCAATGCACCATGGAAGAAACACTGCCTAGTCCCATGCCATTCTCATGATCACTTGTGAATTGGATCGTAGCGATTCACAGGGTTTTCACTGGTTAATTCTCAGAAGTAGGTCACGAGGACTTTCTTCCTAGTCCATCTCAGTCTGAAAGCTCTGCTGAAAGCTGTTCAGCATCATGGCAACACTCAGCCTCCTCTGCGAGGCAGGTGGTGGCTGCTCCTGAGGTGTATCTGTTGGGAATCAAACCCCAGTTTCCTGTATGAAAGGTTGAAAATCTACCACTCAGTCACCAATTCCCTCAATGTGGTTTAAATACTCTTTATATAAAATTTCCATTAGAATAAATTTTAAGAAAAATATTAGGTAATTATTTGCTTAGTAAACAGATATAATAATAATAAATGAAAATAATTCTGGGAATTTATAAAAATGAAAACCACCAAATGGTAAAATCTCCATTCCTCGTAGGAATTGGAGAACCTGGGTCCTACTTATGTTTCTGCAAAATAAATGACATTTATTTATAACCATAACAAAATAAAAAAATATACCTTAAATAATTAATTTTAGTAGTTATGACTTACTTCCTGAGAGATGCTGGTAGGTTCCTTAGAAAAAGAAATAATACATATTTATAACCATAACAAAATAAAGAAAATTGCTTCAAAAATTTATTTAATTTTAGTAGCTGTGACTTATTTTCTGAGATATGCTGGTAGGTTCCTTAGAAAAAGGAGTAAAACATTTAAATTACTTTCCCATTCAAATGTTATTTTTCCCCCATGCAGTTTCTCTTTTTTTTCACCGATGATATAAAAAATAATAAAACCAGGCAAATTGTTGGGTGAAATTCCCAGCGTATTTAAGCATTTATGTTATGTACCCATCAGCAGGAACATTTTGGGAAATTAGCATTTAATGTACAAACTTGAGGAATCCAGAGCCATAGAATGGATTCTTCACACTTTGTTCACAAAACAGAGGAGGTACACCATGACCCCTGGATTGGTATCATTATTATTCAGCGATCACTAGCAAAAGAAGTGCTATTGCACATTTTTGCTAGGGTCTGGCAGTACACAAATCTAATCTGGCTAATCTTGAATGTGTGCAGTTTTGGTGCACTATCCTAAAGGCTTCTTATCATTGAGTCACTTTTATTTTCATTTTCTCTAATTCTAAAATCTAGTTTATACATGAAAATAAAACTTTAGGAGAAAGACCAGTCTTTCTCAATATATAAAGACAGTACAGCCTCAACATTTGCTACTGAAGACCGATATTTTGTCTTTGCAGGAAAATGCCTTACCTTATTGGAGGAGTCGTCCTCTTTGTCCTGCATAAAGATGAAAAATAAGTTTCAGTTTGATGGCCTAATCAAACGGTCAAGTCTAATATCTGTCTTTCTAAGAAAAATTTAATTGAATTAGGGTCTGCTTTGCAAAATCCTTATGGTTTTGTACAATGGTAATACACAAATGACTGTGAACTTGGAAGAAATTCTGGTTCTAGTTAATGTATTTATTACAGTTTTGTTTTGTTTTTACTCTGATGAGTAGTATCTGGGGTCTTAAAAGCTTGTGAGTGGCCATCTAAGATACATCTACTGGTCCCACCCCATCTGGAGCAAGGGAGAATGAAGAAACCAAAGACACAAGAGAAAGATTAGTCCAAAGGACTCATGGAACACGACTACACAGCCTCCATCACACTGAGTCCAGCACAACTAGATGGTGCCCAGCTACCACCACTGACTGCTCTGACAGGTATTTATTACATTTTAGGAGCTGGTTCAGGTGTTGGGTTATAGACATTAATGTTACCACCTTTTAAAATAGAGAATAATATATGTGGAATGCCCAATGTTTTAATATAATGATACTACAATGATAGAATCCATAGGGAAGGAAGTATATATTCAGCTTTATGATAAATGCTGAAAATGATAATATTGGGCAAGTGTCCTCAATCAAAGATAAGTATAAGCTGAACATTAAAGCATTTTTCTTGATATAAAAAATGAAAATAAAAATCCAACTGTGGCAAAAGTACTAGCTAGTATACTAGTTAACTGCTAGTGGCACAACTTGTAGCTGAGTAAAAATATTTTATTAAAAGGACTCTTGGGGTCAACTACTGAATAAAAAGATACAGAAGACAGCGGTTAAGACTAGCAGAACCTAAGTGAGAAAAAACTACTGTTGCATGTCAAGTTGATAACTGAAATACTTTTCCTTAAATTGTATGTATTGCATATGCAATTCTCCACTTTAGCTTTACCACTAAATTTGCTTTAAAGACAAGAAGACACCAAAGTTAGCTAGAACATATGCCTAAAATACAGGGATGAATGAAGTAGCAAAGACTGAGAATAGTAGGTAAATGTTGATCTTTTGAGATGTAGATTTTGGGGGTTAAGAAGGGATTGATATATGGTCTCTTACTCTTTGCTAGGTGTGGGATAAGGGATGAATTATAAATTATTCCTTAAAATGATGATGGTAATATTATTGCTATGTTACATATATATAGTTATTTTTACAATAAAATCACTTAAGCTTTTTCACTTATGTAATCTAGTAAAATGATTTTTTTACTTTTTTTGTTTTGCAAAAAAATCACGTAAGCGCTTTCACATATATTCTCTGGTTAATCCTACTTGTTTTGTGGAGAAAATATTGTAATTAGATCTTCATGTATAAGAAAATGTCTTTCATAGAAACGATATTGTTTTGCAAGGAACTTGTCTAGTTACCACTCAAATCCAGGACTTTTGCTTAATATCTTCGTCTGTCAGATTCTTGGTCCGTATATGACTATTAGATATTCCAAACTATTCCTATCAAGAATGGTGAAATTCTAGGCAGGTTTGAAGGTTGATTTTGGAATCCACAATTGTAGCTGTGAACGTTGCACATACTGCCAAA
Source organism: Elephas maximus indicus (assembly GCF_024166365.1). Taxonomy (NCBI): domain Eukaryota; kingdom Metazoa; phylum Chordata; class Mammalia; order Proboscidea; family Elephantidae; genus Elephas; species Elephas maximus. Next base: position 87,959,688 of record NC_064823.1, read on the forward strand.
GGGCTACGCGAGGCCAAGGTAATCACTCCCCGCCAATTCAAAGCTATATGGAGTGCAGTGTATGCTTTCACCTATAACTGTAACCTCTCCACTACTGCAGTGAACATAATTTATAAACCATGAGGGATAGTGAGCTGACTTCCTCATCCTATTTTTGACAGGGTTACTGTTTCATTTGACTGATTAATAGCTTAGTATCACATAGATAATCTATTGTCTTTGTGGCTCAACTCTGTCACCTTGTGGACATAAGAGATAAAGATTTAAGGTACTTCGGGAAAAAATGGGTTTTGACCTTCAGGATGCTCCTTAGGCATCCTTAGTATGAAATGGTTATTTATTTATTTTTCTTAGTGATGGGGATGGTATCTTTAACTTCTAAAGAGTCTCCTAGGAAAATCGTTCGTATCCAAGAAATAGTATAATGATTTGCCCAAAGTAACATAGTTCGTTCAAGGCAGGTCTGGGACTCAATCCAGGTCTTCTGTCTCTAAATCTCATATTGTTTATAATGCAGTGCCTGCTTTCTACATTCGGTTTCCACTTATTCCTTGTGTTTGAAAAAGTTCCCTAAGTAAAACAAGGTTTTATGAAACAAAGTGACTTTATTAATTAGAACTTTAGCAAGTGATTTCATTTCTTTAAATTTCAGTGCCTTTTATAAAATGGAGATGATGTTCTCTACCTCTGCGTACCTCAAAGATTTGCTGTTAGTTTCAAGTAAAATGACATTTAAGTAAATCTTAGGACATTTGAGTTCAATTTTTTAATAGTATTTGGACTAAATCATTTTTTGGGCTCCATTTCCGTCCTAGAAAATTTTATTTAAATGTGTTTTACTTTTTACATTAAAAGTGTTTAAGACCTTTCGCTCATGAATTTAATTATTCTTTCTTTTATATGAAAGCAAGAAGAAAACAGACAAATGCAGAACTCACCAGAACAGGAGCAAGACGGAAGGTCTTTGTCTTCATGTGAGTCCATGGGTTCATGACCGTCTGATATTGACGATAAGCCTGGCGATACTGGGGAAAGTTCAACTCATCGTAAAATTCGTTTATTTTGTTCCAGAAGGAAAGAAAGGTAACAGTATTTAAACAAGCATTGAATTTCCTTCACTGGTCAGGGAAGATCTGGACAAAACCAAATGAATTAGAACTTTATTCAGATCATGTCTAAGTGATGGTAACTTGATCAAGGAAAAGCAGAGTTTTTAAGATAAAAATTCACTGTAACAGTGTCTACATTCATCAAGTGAATTGCAGAATTCAAAAAATCATGTTCATGCAGGTTTCCAGATCAAAATGACTGATTGTAAAAAGTAAATGAGTGTGTTAAGAGTGTCTCAGCTTGTCTTCCCCCCCTCCCTGCCCCCGTATCTGGTTGAAAAAACCGGATACTTGGAGTCAGAGAGAAGGAAGCTTAGATATTCCCATGACCCTGGGTTGGTTCCTTGATCTTTCAGAGCACCACTTACCTTCAACTGTTATTTAAATTGATATATATGGAGTGGTCTGTGGCACAGTTCTTCTTCGATATTTATTAAATGTTGAGATAATATTTGCATATCAGAGTAACAATAGGAAAAAGCATTTTTTATCCTAAATTTGGTGTTAAACATCGCATTGAGAAGAAATAACAAGTGATCATTTGGGAGAAGAAAGAGTAAAGAATAAAATATACTCTCTTGCTTGAAGCAATAAATTGTATTAAAAACTTACCAGCTGTTTTAGGTAGATTTTTTCTTCATCAGTCAGCTCACTTTTCTGTTAAAAGTAAAGACCATGTTAGAAAAATAAAAAAGTAAAAACAGTCAATGATATTAAATTAATTTTATTTGAATGATAATTATTTACTTTAGTTCAGCAGATTCCTAAAGGAACAAAGTGAGAAATAGCTTTACCTAAATGTCATAGAGTATTTGTCTAAATAATTTTAGTACAATGTTAGATAGAGACTACAGGGCTTAAATAAAAAAAAACCACTGCCTTCGAGTAGATTTTGACTCATAGTGACCCTAGGACAGAGTAGAACTGCCCCCACAGAGTTTCCAAGGAATGCCTGGTGAATTTGAACTGCCAACCTTCTGGTTAGCAACTGTAGCTCTTAACCACTGCACCACCAGGGTTTACAGGGCTTAAGTCACTAGCATTGAGAAATCAAGTCATTTATTGAGAATTAAATAAGTGAAAATATTTATCATTAGAACTCTAACTTAATAACGTGACTAAAATATTTTTTTTTCAAAGATTTTTATCATCTCTACATTATTCAGACAATTTCATATGTCTACATAATGTAGGTAGGTGCCTGAAAACAAGCAAAATAGGCCTGGTGAGATGTGTAGCAAACTAAACCTTCCGTGTTCTTTCATGAAGTGACAAGCATGGCTGAAGCTGTCTGTATGAGACTAAGACTTCCTTACAGAAAGGGTCAGGCATGGCACTGGCTATGAAGAATTTATGCATCACCCCAGCCTACAAGTCTCTGGACCAGGACCCATAAACCCATAATCACACTTCTTACCCTTCCAGGATGCCCTCACACTTTCGCTCTTTCTACCAGAGAAGGTGTTTCTTGTACCTGGGATCTATTCAACTCTTAACCTGAACCCTCATTCAAGTCCCTTCAAACACGGTTCTCAAAGTTTGATGTGCATCAGTTATCCCCTAAAAAAAAAAAAAAAAAAAAAAAACCCTTCTAAAATACAGATAGGTTGGCTCCAACCTAGAGTTCCTGATTCGGTAAGTCTGGAGTGGGGCCTAAGAATTTGCCGTTCTAATAAATTTCTAGGTGCTGATGCTACTAATCTGGGGGCCATCTTTAAACAATATTAAGAGGGTCACCAAAGTGAATCTATGGTGAAGGCAATTGGCAAGCTCTTGATTTGCCACAAACCCCAAAAAAAACAAACCCAGTGCCGTTGAGTCGATTCTGACTCATAGCAAGAGACCCTGTAGGCTTGCTTTAAAATGCAGTGTCCTATAGAGTCACATACACATTTTCTAAGAGAATGGGGTGGAATGAATAATGCCTCTTGTAAAAATAGTCAATTTCAGCACTGAAAAATGAGTCATGTGTAGGGTTTTTCCATTATCTCCCATGACTGTTGGATTTGCTATAATTTATCAAATTATTTTATAGTAATACCAGAATGTTATTTCTTGAAAGAAGCGGTTCTTTGATTTTAAAAGAAACAGTACCTTACCTCACTAGATGAACTGCTAGCAGATTCCTTGAGAAATAATAATGAATAATGATAAAAATCTGTTAAACCAGGTGAAATTGAATCCTCAACATTATTCCTTGAATATCAGTAATTACTTCTTGATTGGCATGAAAAGTCAAAAGAAGAACTGAAATAAAACCAAAAAAATCATGTTTCTTAGCTACTCATTGCTAATTACTTTCAGAAAATAAGTGGGGGGAATAAACATTACCTGTTATTTATATAGAAGTATCTCAATTATGAGAATAAGAGCAAATTTAGGGTAACAAAATAAAGTGGGCAGAGTGAAATTATCACTCTTAAGCAATACAAAATTTTTTTTTCTGATTTATTAGCTGACAATTTTTCTAGATGATCTACCTGCTACTATTAATATTTAATATTAGGTATTAATAACATCAATCAAATATAGATCAAATGAATAAAAATATCTCACCATTTCATCTATCTTCTTTGTGACTTCCTGAGTAAAAGTTATTTAAAAGACATAATTATATTTATTATTAATAAATAATAAATAAATTATTTAAAAGACATAATATACTGACTGTAGAGAGCCATCCCATCTTCCACTAAGAGAGGCATAAAAATGGATTTATGTCCATTGTTTGGGTTTTGTGCAATTTATAGCAAAATTTTCTAACTGATACTAAACATGCCAAGGGTGGAAAGCTGGAATATGAAGAGAAAGATTTTGCTTGTTGAATTCACCGTTGTATCCTCAGACCCCAGGAGACTGTCCAGGGCATAGTTCTTCTTCAACAAATATTTGTTAAATAGGCAGATGAATATACATGATTAATTAGGCAGTACTTTAGAATAAACTTAAAAAATAATAATAATTCATTTATTTTAATGTATATTACAAAACACATAATTAAGTCATCAAATCTGTGATTGTGGTAGTGATTATATATAGTTTCTATTAAAATCAAGTTTATTTAAGTTTAAAAGAGAGTCAATTTTGATAAAAACATTAAATATAGTTTAAGTAATTAAAATCACACAGTCACTAGGTCTCTTGAGAACTGGAGAAGTATTTAGTCGATAGTTGATTTCTACACAAATAAATCTTCAACTGAATTATTCGTTGAATTAGGACAAGCCTATGTTTTTGGCCTCGTTTTCAAATTCTATTGTTTGACATTTAATACATTTTCCATCTATGATAATTTAACTTTTTTTTTGTGTGTGTGTGTGCCATGGAGTCGATTCAAACTCATAGCAGCCTTATATGACAGAATACAACTGCCCCATAGAGTTCCCTAGGCTGTAATCTTTACAGGAGAAGATCGCCAGGTCTTTTCTCCCACAGAACCACTGGTGCATTTTGGATGGCTGACCTTTTGGTTGGCAGCTGAGTGCTCAACCATTGCACCACCAGGGCTCCTTAATTTCAACTTTAATCAAAGCAATATAATATTTCTACTATACATTATGGTTAGATTTCAAATCACAGTATTATACCTCATGGGATTTGGAATGAATATTCTTGAAAAAAACACAACAAAACAAAACAAAGAGTAAGTGTTGATTAAGTCTTGATTTGAGAGGGACTTCTCATTTACTGTGATTCCTATATAGAATTTTTTAAAATTAATATAAAATGGTAGCTAAGAAAATACAAAATGATGACCAGATTCAGGAAGGGAATCAAAGACCATAAATAAGAACTCCTTTCAGAAACATGCTATTTTGAAAACAAGGTTCATAAATAGACCACAAATATGTTTTCCTGGGATCCTTTTCATCTAATTTCACAGTAATTAAGATGATGAAAATATCACCTACTTCATGCTCAGTGATGAAAAAAATAATACTATAGGCACATGTTAAGATGACTTAACAATGGATAGAAAATAGATCCCACCAATAGAACAAAAAGGCAATAATAGATTAATTTTACATTTCTGATCTGGAAGACCACATTATTATCCTACTTATACTTCTGCAAAATAAATAATATTCATTTTATTGCCATATAAACATGATAGATTATTTCAAAACATATTTAATATAAAAAATTATGACTTACTTCCTGGTAGATGCTATCAGATTTCTTAAGAAGTTGGTAATATGATTTTATTTTTTATTTATATAAAATTTATTCATCCTATCTGAAGAATATCAATCCACACTCATTCTCCAAGTAATTCAATATAAAATACTTATTCTTTGCCTGAATTACAGAGTAAACTTGACTCCCCAATTTTTAAAAATGAGCTACACAGCCAGAGAACAGGACAATTATTTGGGAGACATAGAAGGTGCCTTAGATATCTGTTAAGTGCTCATGAGCGAGAAGGCATTTAGAAATTAGCATTTAATGTAGATACGGACGTGCATGAAGAATGGATACCTGTCATTGCATTCACAGGATATCAAATGCTCACTGTTACTCTGTATTAATATGGATATTGAATGACTGACCGTTGGAGAGCAAGTGTAAAAGTGCACAAATCTAATCTTGGTATACTTGGATGCATAGATTTTGGGTTACTATCTCCAAACTTTTTAGCCATGGTTGCATTTCAATTTTTAAAATTTTTTTTAATGATTTTATATCTAGTGCTATTGGTCACAAAAATGAGTGTAAAAACTTACTCTATGTTGTTAGGTACCAGGAATTGTGATCATAATAAAGTACCTTACCTCACTGGATGAGAGGTGCTTCATCTCCTATGTATAAACAAACAAACAAAAATTAAAAAAACAAAAGAAACACAAATGTAACTTTTATGACTTATTTAAAGCTGCCAAGTTGAATCTCTGTCTCTACTCTTTACTGGGAAGGGAATTTTAAACAACTGTTTATGGGGGAAATTTAGTGGAATAGAGTTTCCTTTGAAAAGTCATCTTAGTTTCAAACATGATCAATAAACAAGCATAACATTATTCTTAAGTTTCCAGAAAACTCTGCCACAAGTAGTATTTTAGTATCCTAATCTTGCTAGTGGCACCTCTTTATTTTTAGCTGAGTTAATGTGTCTACTAAAAGAAAAGATTGAGACCAACTACCAAACTGAAAGGAGACTGTTGTTACATCTCAATGTAAGAGAGAAGAAGCAATTGATTTGCGATAATATTGACCTCTAAACATTGTTCTCTTCCTTTTTTTTTTTTTTCATTTTGATATAACTTGTTCATATAAGGAATGGAATTCTTACCTTAAGTTTACTCTTCAATAGCTACAAATTTAAGAAGGCACAAATGCCTATCTGTGTATATCTCTTCGATGTGGGAATGTGTGTTGTAGCAAAGAACCGAACACCATAATCAGAGTGACCTTATGGGGAGAGTGAGATGTTGGGTGAGAAGGAGTTGGATGGTGTGTTCTTTTTCGGGATGATGGTAGTAATAATGTTGATAGAACAGAATTACATAAACAGTAATATTTGTGTGTATGTATATATATATATGTATGTGTGTGTGTTAACAAAGCATTTTCACATTTATTATCTTGTTACAGACACATTATTTTGTGACCTGAATATTGTTATTATAACCTCAGGAGTTTGGTGAGTAATTTACAAAGTAACCACTTAAATTCAGGCCTGTGAACTCCATGCTCTGTCACATGTCCTTGTTTGTATTTTATCATCGTTGTTTCTGAATAATCAAGACAGTAAAACAAGAATGGTAAAATCTTTCCTCACTTTACTGACAGCTGATGTAGTAATCACAGATCATAGTGGTGGGACCTGCTTATACTTCCAGAGACATGCTAGGGGAGTGAGGATAGTCCTCTAAAAAATTCAGACTTCTCAAACATAGATGAAGGGAAATATATGCCTTTTCTCCTATAACTATAGCCTTTGCAACACTATAGTGAAGACATTCATAGAAAGTTTGTTTACCTTCACATTCTATGTAAAACAGGGTCAACACACTCTTTGATCACAAATAGAAAGGTCACACACTTACAGTAGTCTCTCTTCACTGAGACCCACCCTGAGAGCTTCTGCAAGCAGTAAAGGCTCACTCTCTTAAGCTTTTAAGACTAGATCCCCTACGTGTTCCGTTATGCTTACATGCTTTGCCAGAGCAACAGCCAGAAGGCAGATAAAGATGAAGAACCTCATGTTTACTTGGCCCTGTAAAAAATATATATAGAAAGTCAGTAATAGATTTTCTCTCTTAAAATTACATATTCTATTCTAACTGTATTACACATTTTTATAAATAAATAGATATTTTTTTCATTTGCTATTTATCTTTGTACCAGTTAATGGGGTAAGGACAATGAAGGTTAATAAAGATTCTTTTGAGAAATTCATGATTACGAATATGAGCTTCTTTGATTTTTTTTTTTTTTTTTAACAGAGCATAATGTAAAACCTTGACTGCTAAAATGGGGAAAATTCTTTCAAGTACAGCTAGTTCATAGGATTATCAATCCTAATTACAATTTAAGGAGCTTTGGGTGGCACAGTGGTTAAAGCAGTTGACTGCTAACTGAAAGGTTGGCAGTTCAAAACTACCAGTGGCTCCTTGAGAGGAAGAAGTGGCAGTCTGCTTCCATACAGGTTTAAAGCCTTGGAAACCCTATGGGGTCACTATGAGTCAGAATCAGCTTGATGGCAGTGGGTGGGTGGAGCAGTGGTTAAAGTGCTTGACTGCTAACTGAAAGGTTGATGGTTCAAACCCACCAGCTGCTCCATGGAAGAAAGCTGGGTCAGCCTGCTTCCATCAAGATTTACAGATTTGAAAACCCTATAGCGCAGCTCTACTCTGTCCTGTAGGGTCACTATAAGTTGGAATCCATTTGATGGCAATGGGTTTGGATTGGGTTTTGGTGGTGCAGTGGTTAAGCACTTGCTGCTAACTGAAAGATAAGTGGTTTGAACCCACCAGCTGCTCTGTGGAAGAAGGATATGGCAATTTGCTCCTGGAAACCCTATGGGGGCAGTTACGCTCTGTCCTATAGTGTTATTATGAGTCAGAATCAACTTGATGGCAATGAGTGTGCATGTATATGTAATTACAACTTATTTATTTATATATCCATTCATTCAACGAATATTTCCTACCACATGCTGGGTAAAAAAAAAAAAAGTTTTTTTTTTTTTTTAAATGCTGGGTAGGGGGTGAAAATAATCATTATAATCTGCTAGTGCATGCTATTTCTGTAATCTCCAGTGACAGGCATTTTATAATAAATGATTACCAGATGAAAAATACAGTAGGAAGTCATTTTTAAATCAGATTTAAGTTGAGCCAAAACCTGCAGTCTGGCTCAATCATAAAATAAGAAATAGTGGGTGAGAATAACACCAAATCCGGTGTCAGGAGTCCTGCTAAGCCCAGGTCTACCTGGGACTGGTGGCTGAACCCTGAGCGGTACCTGACTTTACACATCCAGCAAATGAAAGGCTTGACTACATGATTTCTACACGATCTCCTCCAGCTTGATTAGTATCCATTTCTACGGCTATAAACAAAGTCACAAGGTTTTTTTTTTTTTTTTTTTTTAATCAATTTAACTTCTTTTCCCTGTGGCTAAAGAAATAAGAAAAAAGTTTAAATAAAGTCATTCTAGCACTCATTAACTACATATTCAAAATCCATTAGCTATAATTAAAGGGTAATTTTTATTTTCACCCATACAGTACTAAAATGCTTTTATGATCTATACCCATGCAAATATATAGAGTTTGTACATACAGGCATTAAATTGTTGGTCTTCAATTTTCCACTGGATAATTTTAAAATAATTTTTCAGTCCTATAGTTTAAAATGTCTCAGTCTTACACTGAGTAATAGCATGTAGTTGATGATAGATTCATGTACTCTTATGAGGTAAAAATAATATTTTCATGCAGACAATATGCACCGGACACATTTCACATTGGCTAAGAAAGATTTGTTTAAAAGTATAAGATGATATATTTCATTGCCTTTTGCTCAATATCTGAAATAAATATATCAGATATAGCTGTTTCCCAATCAAATTTACTTAATGTTAGTATATTACATCCAAACCAAAAACCAAACCCAGTGCAGTCGAGTCGATTCCAACTCATAGATAGGTGAAAGAAATTGAAACATGGAAAAATGTTCATTGACAATTTAAGAAATATTCTTAACACGTTAGGCAAGGAAACTTCAAATAGCTGCAGTTACCAGCAGCTGCTATCTGGCAAACACTGTGCTAGACATCTTGCAAATATCTGTAATCTTCAGTATAAGAATTTAAGTAGGTATGTTTGCCTCCAGGTTACAGATGAAAAAAGAAGTCCAAGAAATCACACTTAGAGTAAGCCTTTGCTAGAGTTCTAGAAGCCTGATTCTTTTGGTCCTGCCTTCAGAATAAATCCTCGAAACTTCGTGAGACAGAATGTCATGATAAACAGTTCCCTGTATCTATATATTAACTGTGTCTAGAAAAAAAAAAAAAAAAAACTATAAAGAAGATAAATGAGAAGCATGTATTAATTAAAATAAAATTTCTCAAAACAATTTATAGAACAAAGATATTGGTACCCTCACAAATGCTATTTTGATTTTTACTTTGAAGGTTATTAATAGGTTTTATAGTATCTTTTCAGAAGTGCATGGTGTGAGAGAGAAAGAGAATATATGAAACATTACCTTGCTTTCAATGTGGAAGACCAGAGGACTAGGTGGTGGATGATCTGAGATGGGTTTTCTCAATGTTATTTATACCTTGTTTCTCCAATTCCTGTGGTTTAAATACCTAATAGGGCATTTGAATTCTAAGAAGCCACTATGATTAGAAATTGTTTTTCTTCCCAATTTTTGTTCCACCAGTTCCAAGGAGTGCTTTAATACATTTTGATTTAGAATATGATAACAGGAAATAAAGACATTACAATGGATAATGAATATCTGTATTTTATGAGTAGGTTCCCCTCTGGCATGAACTACTTATTTGATTCAAGATAATTTTTTCCCCCTTCTTTCCAGAAATCTCTTTTTCACTTATAAGGTTAAGGCATTTTGGACAAAAATAGAGGTTCTCCAATGCCTTCCTGGTTCTAAGATCTCTTGAATAAATATTTGAAATGACTTGCATAATTCACCTTTCTCTCTGGGTTCTGCATCTGGAAAATGGTTATAATAATAATACGTAATCTATCTCATACTGTTGCAAGTTTAGCAACAATGTGTACTAAGAGGATTGGTATTTCTATGGAAACTACTGAAGTAGAAGTTACAAATCTTGAAACTATATTGACCATACCCATTGCTGTCGAGTCAATTCTGACTCATAGTGACCCTACAGGACAGAGTAAAACTGCCCCCACAGGGTTTCCAAGGAGTGCCTGGTGGATTCAAACAGCTGACCTTTTGGTTAGCAGCCATAACACTTAATCTCTACTTAACCGCCAGGATTTCCATACTGACCATAGAGGTGTATAAAGTAGGGACAGGTGTATGAAAATTAAGATATGGTGGAGACTATGACCTCCCTAAGAGTGCGATTCTCCTCTAAAGGGAATAGTTAATACTCAGCTTCAGTAATTTTGACATAAAATTTATATCTCCAATGTCTCCACATCTTCTAATTTTTAAGGGTAAGATAAGAGTCTAAATATTTAAGCAAAATTTGCTTTTTTATATGTTATCAAGTAATTCAAAATGTTTTAAAATACCATGTGGGCCAAACAAAAACAACATACTGAATTTTGCCTAAGTGCCACCCGTTTGAGGCCTCTGTGCAAAATGTCTAGTTACAACTGTTAGCATTTATTGGGGAATGAGTCATTTTAGAAAGCCAAATATGCTGATGAGCTGGACATTCAGGGTCTAAACATCAAAATTCTTATCATTGTGTGTTTTTCTAAAATTTATCACACATATCATGACATTTTCAGACAATAGAGAAGAACAGTTATTTCACAGGGAATTTATTAGCCATTGACTGATAAAGGAGATTCTCCTAAAGTCATATTCTCCTGCATTTCAAAAAAATCTAATTTTATGTTTTTTTGTTGCTGACATTTAATTATATTTCCTTAGTAAAAAGGAAATTTTTGTTATTATTTTTCTCATGTTGTGTTACTATTTTGAAAAGTTTTTTTTTTTCTTTTTTTCACATGTTTCATAATACAGAGATCACAGAATTTCACGAAAAAATTCTGCAGCTAAGATTATTTTTCATGTAATTCCAATAGTGGGTAAACATTCCCTGTGCCTTCAGAAGAAATTTACTATAATTTCTTTTTACATGGATATTTAAATGCTTGCTTGCAAGTTACACAATTTTCATGTGTGATTCAAAAAGTTATTAAAGTTTAAAGTTTGTCATAACTAGTTGAAAGGTTGGCAGTTCAAACACACCCAGAGAAGACTCAGAAAACAGCCCTGGCAATCTGCCTCTGAAAGGTCACAGCCTTGAAAATCTTATGGATCAGTTCTACTCTGCATACATGGGGTCACCATGAGTCAGAATTGACCCACTGGCAACTAAAAAACCACAATGGAGTAGTTTTTACAATTCTTGGGACTCAAACAGGCTGAGAATAGATAACTGTGGTACACCTAACATTGGTTAAAGTACTCAGAAAGGTATTGCTTCAGTAGTGGATTAAATTAGCCCTAGATGAAAGTCCACTCTGCTGTGTTAACAAATTGTTATAGTAACTTCACTGACGTGCAAAACATATGTTAAGAATGCTTAAAGGAATAAAAGATATTCAGCTTCCAAAAAAGGTAAAATTACAATGTCTGACATCCAATAAAAAACTACCAGTTTTGGAAAATGTGAATTGTAATGAGAAAAATCAATTAACCAGATCTAAAAGTGATTTTCTTTAAAAGTGACACAGATAACAGAATTATCAAACAATGATATTAAATTACCTACTGTAATATTCCATATGTTCATGATCACAGAGAAAAGCACAAACATGGTAAGCAGGGACATAATATGAGTAAAAAGACCCAATTTAATATCTGAAAATTGCAACATCCCTGATGAAAAGTACACTGAGTATAATTTACAGCAGATTAGATACTGAAGAAGAAAAGATTCATAAGCTTGAACATAGAAGATACAGGAAATAAAAACTATCTAAAATAATATAAATAGAGAAAATACTGAGAGGAAGGAGTACTTCAATTAGCTTTGGTACAATTTCAGGTGTTCTATTATAGATGTAATTGTAGCCCCTAAAAATGTGGAAGAAGAAAACTATTTATGAATAATGGTTCTAAAATGTCCAAATCTGATGAAAACTCTAGCCCTACATATTCAAGAAGCTCAACAAATGATAAGAAAAAGAAAATGAATAAAACAGTAATAAAGCATATCATAATTGGTTAAAATCAGCAATTAAAAAAAAAATTTAAAAGCAGCCAGAGGAAAAAAGCATATTAGGTACAAAGTAACAAGGATATGAATGACAGTAGGCTTGACCATGCAAAGAGCAATCCAGAAGAGAAACAGAAAATATTTTTAAATCAGAAAAGAAAAACTATGTCAGCCAAATTCAATAACCAGTGAAAATATATTTCTAAAATGAAAATGAAATACATTTTCAGATATATAAAATCTGAAAGAATAAATCACTAGCAGAGTTGCCCTCCAAGAAATATTCAAGGAAGTCTTTCAGGCAGAGGAAAATGATACTACTTGGAAATCTGTCTTCTTAAAGAAAGTTCATTGAAAATGATAAACATGGGGGTAAATACAAAACACACCATTTTCTTATTTTTTAAAAACACTGAAAAATCTAAATTACTTTTAAAAATAATAACAATGAATTATGCATGCCTTGTTAAATGTACAATTAACATGAGTGACAATTATAACACGAATGGTTGGGAAGAGAAGTGGAAGCATACTATTTGTTTAGGAAATGGAATGGCCATAAACAAAACAAGCAAAAAAGAAAAAAAAAAAAAAAAAAGAAAAGCAAAAAATCTCTCTTACTTCATACTATATAAATAAGTATATTCAGAACACTGAATATAATAGCTAAAACTACAAAACTTGTAGAAGCAAACAGAAAAAATCTTCGTAACTTTGGTTTGACAAATGCCTCATAAATAGGCTACACAAGTCATAAACTAAAAATAAGGCAAGAATCCATAATTGGTTTACCTGAAAAGTAAAATCGTTTATTTTTAGAAAACATTATTATGAAAATGAAAGTCACATTTAGACATAAATATCTACAAAACACATATCTGGCAAAAGACTTGAATCTAGAAAATATAAGGAACTCTTACAACCCAATAATAAGAAAAACAACCCAATAAAAATGTGCATTTAAAAAAAAATTGTCAAAGAAGATAAACAGATGGCAAAGTTGTAGAGAATGGCAAATACGCACATAGATTTCACTAGTCATTAGGCAAATGCAACTTAAAATCACAATGAAATGCCACTTTTACCAACTAGAATGGTTACAATTAAAAAGAATAACATTTCCAAGTTATGGCGAAGATACAGAACAATTGAAATATGCAGTGCTGGTGGGAATGTGATGGTACAGCAGATTTGGAAAATGAGTGATTTCTTAAAATGATAAAAATGTATCACCATTTGAAACAGCCCAATTCTACTCCTAGTTATTTACTCAAAATAAATGAAAATATATGCCTACAATACATCCACATATGTGTACAAAGACTTGTATATAAATCTTTATGCTACCTTTATTTGTAGAAGTAAAAAAGTGATATATCCATACAATGGAATTTTACTCATAACAATAAAATGAATAAACTATGTCTTGATTCAGGCAAATAAATACAAAAATCTCAAAGTAATTTTTCTCAGTAAAAAAGCCAGAAAAAAATATAGTATATAATTCCAATTATATGAAATTTTGTAAAATGCAAACTTATCTATACTGACAGAAAACAGATCAAAGATTGTCTAGGGATGATAGGTGGGAGAAATATAGGGAAGAAAAGGAAACTTTTGGTGGTGATGGAAATGTTCATTATCATCTTTAAGGTGAAAGTTTCAGAAGTGTATAATATGTTCAATTCCATCAAAAAAACAATTTAAATATGTACAGTTTATAATGTGTCAATGATACCTTGACAAAATTGTAAAAAAAAATTGAGTGTGTGTGGGGGAGAAGGTGTACTGTACTTTTACACAAATGATGCATACCTTTTATATATATTTGCCAATCGCTCCTTCCCTCAGTGAGGTACTTTCATAAGAGGGCTATGTTAATTTTTTCACAGCAACATGTAAAAAAAATTGGCATAGTGGCACTTATGAAAATACCTGGAGGGATGAAGGAACAGCTGGCAAGCAGGTATGTGTTATTTGCGTAAAAATACACTACTCTGATTGGATCAACTGGTTTTGAGCAGAGAATTGGCAAATACTGATTTCCATTTTAAAAAGATAATTCAAATCGTTGCTGAAAGGAGACAGACAAGAGCCAGGGGAAGAAGACAGAGGACAATCTGGAGATAATTGTAATAATTCAGACACAAGATGATGCTGGTAGCAGTGGAGAAGGTGAGAAGTTTTCCTAATACGGATATAGTTTACAGGTAAGTGTTAACAGAATTTGTTAATGAATTGGATGAAAAATTAGAGAAAAGGGGAGGGTAAAAATGTACTCAGATTTTTGGTTTAAGAACCTGGTGGTAGGTATTGCCCTTTCCTTGTTTGGGAAATACCATGAGCCAAGGAAGTTTAGAGGCAACGTATCAGGACCTTCATTTTGTACATGTTAAGTGTGATATCCAAGAAGATATATTGCATAGGAAGTGGTACTGTAGGTCTGGATTCCAGGGAAGATGGTAAAGCTGGACTTACACTTTTTGGAATTATTAAATATGGTTACATATGGTGTTTAAAATAATGACGCTAGATAAGATCCCCAAGGGAATAAGCGTAGGTAGAAAAGAGGTTCTACTGGAGTATCTAAGCTCTGGACACTCCAACATTGACAAGTCATGGAGATAAGGAGGAAAACACAAACGAAGCAGAGAAAGAGCTGCCAGAGAGGTAGGCAGAAAACAAGTTGAGAAGAACACCCTGGAAGTCATGTAAATAAAGACGAAGGAGTGATGAAGTACATCGAATGTTGTAATAGGCAAATTAAAATCAATTTTCTGTATATGTATATAATACTGTACTGACCAAACAAAAACCAGATTTCAACCTCCAGGTCAGGAATTTATAACCTGTTATTTAATGTCATTGTTGTTGTTGTTGTTAGGTGCCTTGGAGTAGCTTTCAACTCACAGCAACCCTATGTATTACCAGAACTAAACATTGTCCAGGCCTGTGCCATCCTCACAACAGTTGCTATTTTAGAGCCCACTCTTGAATTCAATGGTCAATCTATCTCATTGAGGTTCTTTTTCTTTTTCCCTGGTCCTCTACTATACCAAACATGATATCACAGATTGGTCCCTCCTGAAAATATGTCCAAAGTGAGTGAGACAAAATCTCACTATCCTTGCTTCTAAGGAACATTCCGGCTGCACTTCTTCCAAGACAGGTTAGTTCGTTCTTCTAGTAGTCCATGGTATATTCAATGTTCTCCACCAATACCCAATTCAAATGCATCAGTTCTTTGTAAGTCTTCCTTATTCATGTCCACCTTTCACATGCATATGAGGCAATTGACTTGGGAAAGGTGCACTTTTGTCCTCAAAGTGACACCTTTGCTTTTCAACACTGTAAAGTGGTCCTTTGCAGCAGATTTGCCCAATGCAATATGTTGTTGATTTCTTGACTGCTGCTTCCGTGGGCATTGATTGCGAATCCAAGTAAAGTGAAATGCTTGACAACTTTGCCATTTTCACCTTTTGTCATGATGTTGCTTACTGGTCCAGTTGAGAGAATTTTTGTTTCCTTTATGCTGCAGCGTAATCCATAATGAAGTCTATTGTCTTTAATCTTCACCAGTAAGTGTTTCAAGTCTTCTTCATTTTCAGCAAACAGGTTTGTCTCATATTGCATGTTGCTAGTGAGTCTTCCTAAAATTCTGATGCTGAGTTCGTCTTTAGTATCATCCAGTTTCTGGATTATTTGCTCAACATACACGTGGAATAAATACGGTGAAAGGATACAACTCAGAGGCACACCTTTTATTATTTTAAACTACGTCCAGTATTCCCTTGTTCTGTTGGAATGACTGCCTTTTGGTTTATGTACAGGAGAGATGGAATAAATATGGTGAAAAGGTATAACCCAGACACACACCTTTTATTGTTTTAAACCAGAAAGTAGTGCTCATGAAATTTATCTTCAGTTAAAGTACTTTTTTCCATGATAATAATCTGAAGAATATAGCAAAAGTAGGGAGGAGGCAACTTTGATCATTTATTGTAAAAATTTAGGATTTTTCTCAATATATAATTATCTTTATTCTGAATGCAATGGTTTGTTAAATTAGGTTTCAAAAGACTAAGTAAGTACCTAACAGAAGTATCACATATTGTCATTAATTCTGAACTATTAATTTGTTCTTGGTCTTTGGCTTATATTTACTTTGTTTCAATATCTTTCGTTCCCTTTTAAAATCATTTAAGGGATCATAAAATTCATAGATCAATTTTCTTGTGCCATGTCTGTATCAATTCTTAATCTCTTCTTTAAATTAAACATTTGATCTCTATATAAATTAGAAATCTCCGGTTTTTCAAGGTTTTCACTTCCATTGTGGGCTAAATCAAGTGTCTGATGGTTTGAAATACATTCCTTTCTAAGGGCAGTAACCACCATCCATCTGTCAGTTTTTCCTATTGTTGTGGCTTGCGTGGTATGGTGATCCTGGAAGCTGTGCTACTGGTATTTCAAATACCAGGAGGCTCACCTATGGCGAACAATTTCAGGGAAGTCTCCAGACTATAATAGACTAGGAAGAAAGGGCAGGGGATCTACTTCCAAAAATTGGCCAGTGAAAACCCCAGGGATCACAATAGACAATTGTTCGGTGTAAGGCTAGAAGATGAGTTCACTAGGTTGCAAGCAACTTAAAATACATAGTGGCCTCAACAATGGGCTGAAGCATATGGATGATCATGAAGATGGTGCAGCATCAGATAACATCTGATTCTGTTGTCCGTGAGGTTACCAGGAGTCTGAGCTGACTCCTGGCAACTAACAACAAGCAAAGACAAGAGCAACAAAGTAGGAAGAAGCTGGGAGAGGCAAGGAAATGGATTCTCCCCTAGAGCCTCCAGAAAGGAACACACGCCTTCTGACATCTAAATTTTACTCCAGTGAGACTCATTTTAGACTTCTGTTTTCCAGAACTATAAGATAATAACTCTGTGATTAAGCCACGAAAGTTCTTGTAATTTTTTCACAACAGCAGTAGGACATTATCGCAGGCATTCTAGGGTATTATGATCCCATGGGCTTTGGAATCTAATGGACCTGAATATAGTTTACATCTCTAACAATTTACCCACTGTGTGACCTTGGGCAAATTACTTAATTCTGTTACCTAGGTCTCTTTATTCAAATGTAATTTTATCTGCTTCAACAGGATTACATAAAATCAATAAAATTACTTGTGGGAATGCTTACCCTTAGAGCATAAGAAAACCCAGTTGCCATTGCGTCCTTTACGACTCATAGCGGCCCTATAGGACAGAGTAGAACTGCCCAATAGGGTTTCCAAGGAGCGACTGGTGGATTTAAATTTCTCTTGGTATTTCTATTACAGTAGCACTAGATGACTAAGACACTCGCCAAAGTGGGAGGGATCAAAAGGCAGGTCAGGGGAGAGCACACAATGCTAACGCACATCTCACAGCATTCTCCCCACTTGCCCTCCCTCTCTAACTCCTTCCCCAGCAACTGAGCCCTAGCACTCTCCTTCTGCTTCCTTACAAAGGTCTTTGTCCCCAGCAGAGACCTTCCCTGCTCTGTGTAACTGGGGACTGGAGATTGGACTTTAGTTGCTAAACTCAAGGGGGAAAGCTCTGTTTTCATGGATTTTGGTGAATACAATTGTCTATCTCATCAAAATTGTAATACAGTGTAATCTGCAGGTTTTTAACTGCCAGTATGTGCAACCATTACATAGCTGAGATTTTCTTTTCAGCTACATAGTCAATCACTTACCTTTACAAATATGATTACAATTAGAAATATGATTTTGGTTAATAGTCTAGTGATTTCTTGTAAAGAGCATGGATCGGAAGTTCTTTGACTTCAAAATTAAAATGAAATTGCCGAGACAATGTTCATATCCCTTGATTAACCACCCAGCTATATCATGGTCTTCTTTCTTCCAATATAATTATCCCAGAAGATTATGATATGGTATTATGTGGCTTTTCTTTAGAAATATTGAGATACTGGAGAAAGAGTATCGGCGTATCATGTATGCAGAAAAATTATATTGAGATTTGAGATAATGATGAGATATACAGTATATGCTTGAGAGATGAATTTATTATGTATGAATAGTTTTTTTTTTAATTTTTATAATACTATTATACCAGAGAGCAAAGTAGAAAAAAATCAAAGAGCCTAGGAAATACTGTTACTACAGTTTCTAAAAATATTGATTATTATTGCAGGTATATAGCCATATTTGATTAAATTCTCTTTTCTGGCTTCAAAACATGGAATTTGGATACAGAGAAATTGTCCATGGATCAAATTATTTTCAAATTCCAATACAATACATGAGATAATGCAAATAGTACTTTCATATTTCAGATAATTTTATAAAACTTGCTTTTTAAAGAACTTCTTATGTGTTGTATGAGGTTTAATGAAACGTCGCTTGATGAGCAAACAGGTTTTAGAGTAGCAAAATCATCGTGAGTACAGAGCCAATAGGACTTCTTGACAAGCCTGTGGATAGGAAGAAAATACTATTTTTATTAAATTTGAACTATGTATTAAGTCACTGTTAATATTCTTATGCTTTCTTGGTTTTGAGTTACATCAGATGGTCAGTTACATCAGTTATGTCAGATGGTATGTTCCTTTGTGAAAAATATCCACCCCTAAAAATAGTGTCATATTGATTGAAACCCTTTGTATAAAAAAAAAGCTCTCCCAAAATTGTTCAAAAGCAGCCATATAATCAGAAGCAAAATTAGAGTACATGGCTACTGTATCTATCTCTACTACTTCTTTCTTAGTTCATTCTTTTATCTCTTTAAATTATTTTGACTGTTTCCCAATGACTCTTCATTATCTGTCTATCCTCTCTCTCACTCTTGCTGACATACCCCTGTTTGTGTTACATACCTATATAACCCATCCGGGCACATTGCTTCTTTATCAAAGGGTGTTCTATCCGATGATTGCCTGTTTTTTCATTTATCTCTAAAAGTAGACAATAAACCCTTAAATGCAAAGACTTTGGAGTAATGATATTTAGATCCCCAATGGCTATCACACTGCAATTCTCACTGATATGTGATCAAGAAATATCTAATGACTGAATAAACACCAATTTCAATTGGATCTTTCTTTCCTAAAATAATAACACAACAGTCAGGATTTCTTTCCAATCCTTCCAATCTTTTCTTACTAATATTTAAAAAAAAAAAAAAAAAGGACTCCTTTATTTCTTTCCTTAAATGTTGTAACTAAGCTAATTACATAGCAAACTACTGTTGTTTTTCTTGTACTTCTGGTACTTAAATATTTATTGAACGAATTTCTATGAAGTCTTTTTTTTTGTCTTTTTCTTCTTGTCATTTTTCATAGGAGGTTTAGTAGTTCAGTTCTGCGTTTTAACCCACTTTACTTTTCAATTTGAATGTTTCTTCTTTTTCAAAATTAGCATAATTATGTTCTTTAATTATCTTACTTATGTGGAACAAACCATACTCATAAAACAGAATTCCTTGGAGGGATCAGAGATAAAAACAAGCAAACAAACAGACTTTTAAAAGTTAAACTATTGCCCTTTTTTGGGAAAGGAATATTTGCTTACCACTTTTATCTGATAATCCATTCCTGACAAATTTAATATTTTTTTCCTCCATGGCTTGGTCTCTCATTCAATCTATCATGAAATCTGTTCATTATTCTTTCTTAGAGCCTCTTTTTCATGTTTCTTTATGTCTTTCTATCACCAAACTATTTCAGTTTTTCCCCTTAAATATAGCCTACATGCTTCATCCATAGTGGTCTTCCCAGAATAATATTTTAATACATCCTTACTTGATCAAGTATCTTTAGTTATTACCTAATGGCTAGGGGACCATGTTTAGACTCTTCACCCTGTCATTAATGGCAACAGAGAATTCAATTTGAATAAACTCTACAAGTGCATTTAAAAATAATTGAAATCCTTTGGAACAATGTCAACTTTAAATGTAAGACAGTCTTCTTTTATCTCCAGAAAATATTGCTTTATTTTTTGTAGCAAAATTCTTCATCTATCATAGAATTTGGAAGGCTTTATCTTCTGTGTGAATGGCTAAATTTAAATGTCTCAAAAAGAAATTAATAGTATTTTATATCTTCTTTTAGGTATTATACTAGGTCAGTGATCCTACTCCTAATTTCTCATTTTACTGTCTTAGGACAGGACTTCTCAATTTTGTGTATGTGAATTATATAGGGATCTTATTAAAACACAGACTCTGATCTGGTACAGTTGCTCCAAGGATTGTATTTTAGGTGGGAAATTTTTAAACAACATCCTAGGACAGATTTATAGACAGGACAGACTATAGTCACAATTATACACATTTCTGATCAAGAGCTTCATATGATATATGTCTTTTAACAGTTTCACCCTTCCTATACATGTGGTTAAGTATTATTATACTATTTTGTCAATGAAAAAATTGAGGTTTAGAGAGAATTAAGAATAGTTCATAGTCATGGAACTGCAAGTTGTCAGGTCCAGGATACAAACACAGGTGTTTCTTTCCACAGAGTCCAGACTCTTAACCTCAGTGGGATAAAAGCTTTCTTTTGGAAGCATTTACACAAATAATTACATTTCAGGAGAGGCACACCAGGGATGTCATTGCTGATATCAGATGGATCTTGGCTGAAGGCAGAGATTACCAAAAAGATGCCTACCTGTGTTTTTTTGGCTATGCAAAGGCATTCGACTGTATGGCTCATAACAAATTATGGGTAACACTGCGAAGAATGGAAATTGCAGAACATTTAATTGGGCTCATGAGGAATCAAGAGGCAGTTGTTTGGACAGAACAAAAGGATACTGCGTGGTTTAAAGTGAGGAAAGGTGTGCATCAGGGTTGTATCTATCCTCTGAGCAAATAACCTGAGAAGCTGGACTATATGAAGAAGAACAGGGCATCAGAATTGGTGGAAGACTCATTAACAACCTGCATTATGCAGATGACACAACCTTGCTTGAGGAAAGTGAAGAGGACTTGAAGCACTTACTGATGAAGATCAAAGACCACAGCCTTCAATGTGGATTACACCTCAACATAAAGAAAACAAAAATACCCCAGCTGTGCCAATAAGCAACATCATAATACACAGAGAAAAGATTAAAGTCAAGGATTTCATTTTACTTGGATGGCAATCACAGCCCATGGAAGCAGTAGTCAAGACATCAAAAGGCACATTGCACTGGGTAAATTTGCTGCAAAAGACCTCTTTAAAGTGTTGAAAAGCAAAGATGTCACCTTGAAGACTAAGGTGCACCTGACCCAAGCCACGGTATTTTCAATAGCATCATATGCAAGCAAAAGCTGGACAATGAATAAGGAAGACAGAATAAGAATTGATGCCTTTGAACTTTGGTGTTGGTGAAGAATATTGAATATACGATTTACTGCTAAAAGAACAAACTAATCTGTCTTGAAAGTAGTACACCCAGAATGCTCCTTAGAAGCAAGGATGTCAAGGCTGTGTCTTACATACTCTGCACATGTTGTCAGGAGGGATCAGTCCCTGAGAAGGACATCATGCTTGGTCAAGTACAGGGTCAGCGGAAAAGAGGAAGACCCTCAACAAGATGAATTGACACAGTGGCTACAACAATGTTCTCAAGCATAAAAAGAATTGTGGGAATGGCATACGACTGAGCAGTGTTTCGTTCTGTTGTATATAGGGTTGCTTGTTAGAACTGACACGATGGCAACTAACAACAACAACACCAGGAAAAATTTCTTGATGCAGAGCCAGTTTTTGTTTGAAGCTTTCTTTTGTTTTCCTTCTTTTAATTATATGTCATTATTGATATTTAGAAAAAAAATGGAGACCAAAAATATCA
Source organism: Elephas maximus indicus (assembly GCF_024166365.1). Taxonomy (NCBI): domain Eukaryota; kingdom Metazoa; phylum Chordata; class Mammalia; order Proboscidea; family Elephantidae; genus Elephas; species Elephas maximus. Next base: position 87,982,053 of record NC_064823.1, read on the forward strand.
CTAAACTGGGTTTACCTGTGTAATCAAGCCTCATGGTTACTGAGCAAAGTTGTTAGCTTATGGACCTCGGTAACGATAGGGATAACGTTCATAACGCTGATATTCACGATCCTTTTCCTGTATACACACAAAAGGAAAGAGAAAATCGCAGAGAATTGAGGCAGTGACAGTGCAATTATTTCACAATAATTTCCATTAAAAACTTAGGTTGTTTAAATTACTAGGAACTTATATATTATCTACATAACTATTTTTTCCGTTTCAGTTAGCTTTTCATTTTTTAAAATCAAATTTTAAAAAGAAGCTAAAATCATAAAATATTTACCATTTTACTTTTTACAGGCAATTTTGTTGTTTTGTAGTGCATCTGAGATGGCTGATTACATCCAAACGCTCAAACAGGACTTACATCTTCTTTATAATATTACCACCAAGCTACAGTCTTGCCCATCTTTGAATATTCCAGGAAGGAATAATTGATTAATGTCAACTTAGGTGGAGAGAAAGATTGTGTATGTGTGTGTGTAAAAGAGAGAGAAGGACGGAGAGAGATTCTGACTGCTTCACCTCACTTTTGATTTATAATAATTTTGCTCTTTCTTAAAATTCCTACATTACTTAATATTTACATCTGTTAATACAAATATCCTTATCTTTCCTTCTGTATCTTTTTATTTTATGCCATTTTAATTCATTTATTTACTATATTATTAAGAACAATCTTTCAGATCCTACTGCATTAATATAATATGCCAAAATAATCAGATGTCAAGGACACAGGTCATTAAGAAAAAATGTTAAAAAAATTAAAATTTCCACCTTTTTTAACATGGTCAGTTTAACCTACTGACTTTATCACCCCCCAAAAATCAGAAGGTAAAAACCACATCACTTACTTTATCAGCTCCATTAAGCATATATTGTACTTAATGGAGTCAGAATTTCAACTGCATTTTAGTCAAGGTGTTCATTTACCAGACAAAGATACTGAAATTCAGAGACTGGCTTCTTGAAGGTGGTATTTGAGTTTCTGTTTATATGTTACGGATACAACACTCTTGGATCTTTCTCTCGTGTATCATAAATATACGAAATCAATGTGTGTTTTGGGCATTCATGATATAAATACATTTCAAAAAAAATATCAACTTTTTTAATAGAATAAATACTCAGAAAAGGAAGTAGGTTTGAACAACACAATTTTATCAGGCAAATACTTACATGGAATCTTCTATGATGATGCTGTTAAAATAAAGAACAATTGTTTAAAACACAATACACTGTTGATTATTAAATGTTCCATTGAATGAAACTGTCTTACCTCTTCAGATGAATCAGCTCTCTTAAAAGGAGAAAAGAACAATATAGTTAACATCTTAATATTAATTCAAGATTGATTGTAAAAATGCGCTTAGCTGCCGCAACTGTGATTAAATCTAATAGATGGAAGTTGCTACTCTAAACTGGACAACTTTGTACAATGGCATCTTTAAAGTAAGTGAAGAGTAGGCTTTTGCTCTGAATAATCTGGGACATTTAAATGTCAGTTTACTTTGGGCCATGTTTCTTTTGTGTGGGAAAGATAGGGAGAGTATATTGCTGTGAATAGGAGAGTGAAAACTGAAAAGGTAAACTTTGATTTGGCCCCAAACAAAATTTTTTATATGCATAATATTTTAAGTAGCTCAAAAGCTACTTAAGCTTTTGTTGTGATGATAGAGCTCAGCTGTCTGCTTTTCTTCTTAGAGTTTTATTTTTTTCTGTCTATCCTTTTATAACAACATAATGTGATAAACTATGTTTCCATAGCTGATTGGATGTTTTAAACATCCTTTAGAATTTGGTGGATTAGTTGAAGTACTGTTATTACATGATAAATTTCCCAGTAATTTAGACATAAAGGATACCAGCATATAAACAAGCATTAATTTTACCAGAAGAAGAAAAAAAACCAAGTTTCGGAAAGGTCAAGTGCTTCACCTAGAGAAACAGAGTCATAAATGACAAAACTGTCTGGGAACTTCTGACTTCAGGTAGATCTGGAACTTTTTATATTTAAGTACATTTTATTAGGCTTATAGTTCCATATCTTTATGGAGGCTTTTTTAAAATTTATTTTTTCCATGAAATAATTACATTTGAAGTCTGTTTGTGTGGCTTTCTGTATGCACGTGTGTGTACTGAAGATTTATTCTATGTCTTGAATGAACTTATGTAGGTTAATTTAAGGAAAAAATTCATACAAAAGCATTAACATTTATAAAGCATTGTTTAGGTCAATGCAAAAAGGCCAGGACCCAGGTAATGAGCAAGATTCTTTGGAAAATTTCCGGGAACATATTCTTCAAAATTTCCTGATCTACTTACTGTCAAGGCAGCCATGATGGCCAAGATGAAGGCAAAGATAAAGAACTTCATATTTTGCTGAGTCCTGTGAAAGCATATGTTAGAAATCAGCAACACATTCATTCCTTGGCTCATTCATTAAACATTCATTGATCAAGCTTTGCTCCAAAGCTTTATGAAACATATTAGACGTACGAAGACAATTAGAACACATACCCTGACATCAGGGAATTTACAGACTAGTAAACCAAGACAAACAAACCCACTGCCATTGAGTTGATTCCAACTCATAGCAACCCTATAGGACAGGGTAGAGTTGCCCCATATGGTTTCCAAGGAGCAGCTAGTGGATTTGAACTGTTGACCTTTTCTTTGGCACCTGTAGCACTTTACCACTGGGTAAGAGATATTAATCAGTAAAAAATGAGTGTTCTGAAATGGAAAAACTAACATGCTCTAAAAGCACACAAAGAGGGCACCTTAAACAGACCAGGAGAATAAAGGTATAGAGTAAAGAGAGGGAAGGGAGAGGGGAAATGGAACATGTCTGGAGCCTGAAAGGAAATAAAAATGAGAAAAGCATAGAATGTTGGAAATGTAAATACTTCAGTAAGTAATGAGGAAACAACCTGAAACAGGACAACTTCTTATATAGTTGTGAGATTATATGAAACTTTGATTAAGGGTAATAATTAAGGCACAGTGCAAAGAGATGTTCAGAAAGTAGAATGACAGGCAATAGAGCCTGGTTTTACAGTAGAATGAGTCTCAATGTGCCAGGTTTCTGGCCTGAGCATTGTGTAGATAGTATAACCCTGATATCAGAACATTGATGATACTGGGCAGAGAACAACTGAATTGCAAAAGAACTCACGGGGAAAATATCTGTGGCTACTTTGGGCAATCAAAATGGTAAAAACAATTTAAATTTCCAAATATTCTTATTCAACATATTTAAGCTAGTCTGGAACTCTTTGATATATTTATATAATTCTTTGAATCCGGTTTCATAACTGTTGAAAAAGAAGCAAAGCAGATTATTTATCTCTGAATTCAAAAAAAGAAAAAAAAAAAAGAGACAAAACCGGTTGCCATCGAGTCCATTCCAACTCATTGCGAATCTATAGGACAGGGTAGAACTGTTCCTTTGGATTTCCAGGATGTAGCTGGTGGATTCCAACTGCTGACCTTTAGGTTAGCAGCCGAGCTCTTAGCCACTGCACCACCACGGCTCCAATTTGGAATTACAGACACCGGAGCAAAAATATTTTGACTGGAAAATTTTAGTATGGAGGAACTCACAGATACATGATATTTATACCTGTGAATTACAAACTGTAAAGGAAATCTTTAATGAATAAAGGGCATTTTATTTCATTTTTTAACTTGTCAGTTGTGATAGAATATTACAGTAACATCTTTTGTCTAATGATAGAAAAACTATTCTTCTCCTAATAACTTCAAAGTCTTCAACACGTGAAGCAGAGATCATGACGAGTGGTATGTTACCTGTTTCTTATCTGCTGTTTCTGCCTCACTGACTTAAGCCGAGGATGCTTGTATTAGACAAACTGTAACAATTACTTATTTGTTGATGAACGTTTTCTATCATTTAGTAGTTAACCCAAACTTTCCGTCATGTTAAGATGCAAAAAAGAATGCAACTTTTAGTTGTGTATGTCTGGAATTTGTATCAAAAATAAAGTTTTGGTGTTTTATATGCCTGGAATTTTATTGAAAATATCAAGGAATGCTTATATGAAGTGATTATATATATATCCCAGTGGGGCCATATACATATTTAAGGGCTGTGAGTCAAAAATATTTCCTAAAAATCACAATTAAAAATGTAGCCATTGAAATTTTCCCTTTCATCAAAATCAAAAATAAAAATGAGTTAAGACTAAGTAAAACAGAGAAGTGTAACTGCCATGCACTGTTAATTATGGAAAATAACAAAAAGTGTTTTGAATGATGAACAATGAAGAGTCCATTGACTTTTGAATTGAAGCCTTGAAAAGTCCATTTAAAATGATTTAACGATGGGAATAAAGTAACTTTGAGAAAAGTTACTTAAAACCTTTGAAACAGTACATACATTTGCAAACAGACAGCTTTTTAAACTACCCAAGAGATTATTTTCCTATAAAATTTAAACTTTAATTTTAAATTAAGGGTAAAATCATCATTGACAAAGTGGATGTCCGATATTTGGTCAAGGACGAAGAAAAGATAGCGCACATCCCCTCCATTTTCCAATGTTGACTTTGGACAGCAATGGCTAATGTTGACTCAGAGGCATTGAGATCCTGAACTCACCTTCAGATCCTGACATAACATCACCATTTCTTTAAAACTTTTGATGGAAAATTATCAATAAATAGTAGGCATTTTCATAAAAGGTTTTCAGTTTATTCTAGTAAGCAAAAGATTAGAATAAAACTTCATATTATAGTGCATGTAAATACATTACCTTTTACTCAAAATGAACTCACCAGTCAGAGGAGCCCAAATGAAGCCCTGAGAGATGGTGTGCTTCTCTAGAGGGCAGGTGTATTTAAATGCACTGGAATCCTTCCTCTGTTTTCCTAAACTATGTCAGTTATGAGATCATATGGGAACTGAAGTTAATCCTCAAAATCTGCCCTTGAGGATGCTGAGAAGAAACATACCAATGTGATTTTACAATAGAAGATTGTGAAGGCAAATTAACCAGGAAACAAAACACCCATCAAATGTTAATGCCAGTGTTAGTCTAGGCACCTGTGAATAGGGCAAAGGAAAAAGCATTTTAGAGTAAACCACGTGTAGAAATGAGTTGAAGTGGTAAAAATATTTCTGTAGAACTTCGTGGCCTCTATTTTCACAAACACATGTCCAAAAAAGATACCTACCATGTGAGTAAACTTAACCTGTCTTCTAATAAATGGTGATAACTGGCATAAGAAAATTGAAGTCATTTGTTTCTAATGCATTTCCTAAAAATTATCATTTAAATGTCACTTTCGCCTTGTTCCGTGGAGTCTAGACTATCTTATCAAGTAGAACCAAACATTTGCCAAAACCAGTGATTCTTTGGGCATTGTATGGTAAAATAAATCTGAAATTTAAAGTTAAATGACCCTAAAAGCTCAGGAAAGAAGCCCGGGTCACGGAGTGCTTAGTGAACTGGGCTGCTAAACAAAAGGTCAGCAGTTTGAACCCACCAGCTGCTCCCTGGAAAAAAGATGTGGCAGTCTGCTTCCCTGAAGATTTACAGCCTTGGACTTCCTATGGGTCCTTCTGTATTCTATTAGGTCCCTATAAGTCAGAATGGACTCGACAGGGGTGGGTTTGGTTTTTTTGTTTTAAGAGCTCAGTTACTATCTCACATTGTAACTGGTGCATTTGTTTGGGAACTTTAATTTACTTCCTTTGAGATTTTAGGGACTCATTCCTTATTGAAAACTGTGTGTTGACATGAGAACGCTAGATGGAAGGAAAAAGTAGTTTCAGTAAGTCCTTAGCCAAATGTGTACACATACAAAAAATCACCACTTTGCTACTGATTGGATAATTCATTATAGTCAGAACTGAGCAGCAGAAAATCATTTGGAAAGTTTGGCTGAGTTATATACCCTAATTCCTTGCTACTCCAGGAGCAGTCTATGGAACCCTCAGAATGAGCATCACCTGAGAGCTTGTTAGGACTGCAAAATCAGCCCCTAGTCCAGGCTGCTGAATTAGAGTCTTGGCAGTACAACAGGAAAATGCATTTTAATGACATCTACAGGTGATCTTATATGTACTCTAAAGTTTGAGAAGCCACATGATAGACCTTTACATGCATTGTCTATGGACTTGATGCCAAAATAGAATTTAAGGTTTAATTTTGTGTCAGTTGTTTTAAGGAAATATTTATTTGGTGAATTTTCTATGCTATATTTGAACAGCCCCATTCAAAATTAGGGTTATTCTCTGGGTAATATGCAAATTAATTTTAATGTTTATTGTTGTTATTAGGTGACCATCAGGTGTTTCTGACTCATGGGACTCAAAATACAAAAGAAAAAAAACCCTTTGCAGACTTGCCCCATCCCCACAATCCTTGCTATGCTTGAGTTCATCATTAAAGCCACTGTGTCAATCCATCTCATCAAGGGTCTTCCTCACTTTCCCTGACCTACTTTTCCAAACATGATGTCCTTGTCTATGGGCTGGTCCCTCCCAATAACATGTCCAGATTAATTGAGACGAAGGCTTGCCATCCTTACTTCTAAGAAGCGTTCAGGCTGTACTTCTTCTAAGATGGGCAAGTAAAAAATTCAAGTTAAATTTAATTTTAATTGTTCTTATTGTTTTTTGCCACAGGATTTCTAAGCATTTTACATACATCTACTCAAATGCAAAGCAAACTCAATCTTTAGTGCATTATCAACAGAAAAAAAAAAAAGATATATAAGACCTCTAGTGCATTATCCAGAAAACCTGCAGACGTAGTGCTTAAGAGCTACAGCTCCTAACCAAAAGGTCGGCAGTTCGAATCCACCAGGAGCTCCTTGTAAACCCTATGGGACAGTTCTACTCTGTCCTATAGGGTCGCTATGGGCCAGAATTGACTTGACGGCAATGGATTTGATTTGGTTTAGTGCATTATCAACAGAAAAAAAAAGAAGATATGTAAGGTTCCGTGGCTGTTGAAATGTTTTATTTTAAACAAATAAACCCTACCTTAGTCATTTTGGGAGTTTCAAAGAATGTTTTCCTTCCTTCTTTGACTTTTCCCTTTTCTCTCTCCTCTTTTCCTATTTCATTCCCTCCCTCTTTTTCTTTCTTTCCTTCCTTATTTAGTTCTTCATTAATTCATTTAACTGATGTTAATGGAATTATGATATACATGGCCTTTTGTTGTTGTTGTTGTTAGGTGCCGTTGAGTTGGTTCCGACTCATAGCGACCTTATGCACAACAGAATGAAACACTGCCCGGTCCCGCGCCATCCTTACAATCATTGCTATGCTTGAGCTCATCCTTACAATCATTGCTATGCTTGAGCTCATTGTTGCAGCCACTGAGTCAGTCCACCTCGTTGAGGGTCTTCCTCTTTTCCACTGACCCTGTACTCTGTCAAGCATGATGTCCTTCTCCAGGAACTGATCCCTCCTGACAACATGTCCAAGTATGTAAGATGCAGTCTCACCATCCTTGCCTCTAAGGAGCATTCTGGCCGTACTTCTTCTAAGACACATTTGTTTGTTCTTTTGACAGTCCATGGTATATTCAATATTTTTCGCCAACACCACAATTCAAAGACGTCAACTCTTCTTCAGTCTTCCTTATTCATTGTCCAGCTTTCACATGCATATGATGTGATTGAAAATACCATGGCTTGGGTCAGGCGCACCTTAGTCTTCAGAGTGACATCTTTGCTCTTCAACACTTTGAAGAGGTCCTTTGCAGCAGATTTGCCCAATGCAATGGGTCTTTTGATTTCTTGACTGCTGCTTCCATGGCTGTTGATTGTGGATCCAAGTAAAATGAAATCCTTGACAACTTCAACTTTTTCTCCATTTATCATGATGTTGCTTGTTGGTCCAGTTGTGAGGATTTTTGTTTTCTTTATGTTGAGGTGTAATCCATACCGAAGGCTGTGGTTTTTGATCTTCATTAGTAAGTGCTTCAAGTCCTCTTCACTTTCAGCAAGCAAGGTTGTGTCATCTGCATAATGCAGGTTGTTAATGAGTCTTCCTCCAATCCTGATGCCCCATTCTTCTTCATATAGTCCAGCTTCTCAAACTATTTGTTCAGCATACAGATTAAATAGGTGTGGTGAAAGAATACAACCTTGACGCACACCTTTCCTGACTTTAAACCAATCAGTATCCCCTTGTTCTGTCTGAACAACTGCCTCTTCGTCTATAAAGGTTCCTCATGAGCACAGTTAAGTGTTCTGGAATTCCCATTCTTTGCAATGTTATCCATAGTTTGTTATGATCCACACAGTTGAATGCCTTTGCATAGTCAGTAAAACACAGGTAAACACCCCTCTGGTATTCTCTGCTTTCAGCCAGGATCCATCTGACATCAGCAATGGTATCCCTGGTTCCATGTCCTCTTCTGAAACTGGCCTGAATTTCTGGCAGTTCTCTGTCTATATACTGTTGTAGCTGTTTTTGAATGATCTTCAGCAAAATTTTGCTTAAGTGTGATATTAATGAAATTGTTCTATAATTTCCACATTCAGTTGGATCAGCTTTCTTGGGAATAGGCATAAATATGGATCTCTTCCAGGCAGTTGGCCAGGGAGCTCTCTTCCATATTTCTTGGCATAGATGAATGAGCACCTCCAGCAGTGCCTCTGTTTGTTGAAACATATCCATTGGTATTCCGTCGATTCCTGGAGCCTTGCTTTTTGCCAATGCCTTCAGAGCAGCTTGGACTTCTTCCTTCAGTACCATTGGTTCCTGATGGTATGCCACCTCTTGAAATGGTTGAATACCGACTAATTCTTTTTGGTATAATGACTCTGTGTACACTTTCCACCTTCTTTTGATGCTTCCTGTGTCATTTAATATTTTCCCCATGGAATCCTTCACTATTGCAACTCAAAGCTTGAATTTTTTCTTCATTTCTTTCAGCTTGAGAAAAGCCAAGTGTGTTCTTTTCTTTTGGTTTTCCATCTCCAGCTCTTTGCACATGTCGTTATAATATTTTACTTTGTCTTCAGTTCAGTTCTTTTACCTCATCAATTCTTCCTTTTGCTTTAGCTGCTCAGTGCTCAAGAGCAAGTTTCAGAGTCTCCTCTGACATCCATCTTGGTCTTTTCTTTCTTTCCTGTCTTTTCAGTGACCTCTTGCTTTCTTCATGGGTGATGTCCTTGATGTCATTCCACAACTCGTCTGGTCTTCAGTCACTAGTGTTCAATGTGTCAAATCTATTCTTGAGATGGTCTCTAAATTCAGGTTGGATGTACTCAAGGTCATATTTTGGCTCTCATGAATTTGCTCTGATTTTCTTCAGTTTCAGCTTGAACTTACATATAAGCAATTGACGGTCTGCTCCACAGTTTGCCCCTGGCCTTGCTCTGGCTGATGATATTGAGCTTTTCCATACAGTGAATATATAAAGTTAACTAACACTCCAAAATCACAACCAAAAAATAACAAAACGACCACCACAACAGCAAACTACCAGGTAAGTTAAACTGATAGATGCTAAAAAACACTTTTAAATATAAGTTAAATCACACCTATTTTAGATTGTGATAAAAATTAAACAGTATTTCTGTAAAATAAGAGTTTTATTCAGATTCAAAGATTTGCAAATCTGGAAACGTCAAAATGAAAGTTCAACATGGTGTTCCAAAGAAGGAGCATAAGTATATGTCTTTTATAATTAGTTTTGCAGAACTTTGTACAGAGTTGGGAAGACTATGGGCATACAGTTGATTGGTTGGCATTTGACATGCTATCATAAGCCTTATTTAGAAAGAATTTCTATGAGCTTGGGTACTCAACCTTAGCTACAGTTCCCTATGATCCAGAGCTGGTTCCTTCTCCATCCCGCAAAACTCTGGGTGGGCCACCTCAGAATGTCACAGAACAAGTTTTCTTGGTCAAAAGCATGGTCATGGATCATGTATTCTGAAAAGCAGAGGCAAAGGGCTAGGATAAAATGGAGTCTGATTCAGGCCTTTGCCAGCCATTTTAGTTGTGGTTTAGAGTCCTCTTTCACATTTGGAACATCAAAATGCAGGCATTTTTCCACCCATTATTTTCTGATGCAATAAGACAGGAAGTGTGGGGATTATGTATGACAGTGGAAATAAGTATAGTTGACAATTGACACAAGAGTGACCTTCTTGTGTTATTCACCATCTCATACTCCAGTTACTCCAGTTACAGTAGGGCATTTTAGAAGACTGGTGAACCAGAACATGTCATGATATTTTATAATTAAGTAAAACAGATATTTTATTCTCTAAAACCAAATGCCACACACTTTGAAAATGTCAGGGTCATTTATAAGGAAAATCATCAACAAATTGCTGTTGCTAAATCACAGGTATGGCATTAAATTGATGGCGTAAGGATACAACCCGTGAACAGATATTTTTAGTGATATTTATGTTGACTTTTCCATCTTCTTCTCCTCCTTCTCCTTTATTTTTTCTATGATGAAAACATGGTCTACAATCTATGGGAAAACTCCATGATGCCTATTTAGTGAAAGAAATTTCTCGGATTATATACCCGATTTAATTACTAATATGAAAAAATCCACTGAAAAATTTCCTGAACACTGGAAATACAAAGAGACAAAATACTGTCCATTGTCTCAAGGCACACACTTTAAAATTTGTGAAACAGACAAGGTTAAAGGCAATGTCAGGTAGACAAGTCTAAGAAGCGTTTGGATATGTGAGTCTAAATCTGGGAGATGGTCCAGACTAGAACCGCTAATGTGGAAATCATCAGCTTATTGATTGTGATCACAACTCTGAATGTAGATTTTGGTAGGAAAAATGTATAGAGTCAGAAGTGAAGTAGATTAAGGAAAGGAGCCCTAGATAACATGAGTATAATGTGTGTGGCACAAAGAAATAAGTTTGGCTTTTTGTCTCTGGTTCCTGAAAATACCCTGGGCAATTAGGTCACTTTTTGAATGTTGATATTATTGTTGTTAGGTTCCATCAAGTCAGTTACGACTCACAGTGACCATATGTGCATCAGAACAAAACACTGCCTAGTCCAGTGCCATCCTCACAATCACTGTTGTGCTTGAGCCCATTGTTGCAGCTACCGTGTCAGTTCATCTCTTTGAGTGACTTGCTCTTTTTTGCTGACCCTCCACTTTACCAACCTTCTCCAGGGACTGGTTCCTCCTGATAACATGTCCAAAGTAAGCGAGATGTAGTCTTGCCATCCTTGCTTCTAAGGAACCATTCTGGCTTTATGTCTTCCAAGAAACATTTGTTCACTCTTTTGGCAGTCCATTGTATATTCAATATTCTTATTCAACACCATAATTCGAAGATGTGAATTCTTCTTTGGTCTTCCTTATTCATTTTCCAGCTTTTGCATCCATATAAGCCAATTAAAAGTGCCATGGTTTGGGTCAGGTGTACGTTAGTCTTCAAGGTAACTTCTGTGCTTTTCAACACTATAGACGTCTTTTGCAGCAAATTTGCCTAATGCAATGTGTCTTTTGATTTCTTGGCTGCTTCTCCCATGGCTGTTGATTGTGGATTCAAGTAAATTGAAATCCTTTACAACCTTGATCATTTCTCCATTTATCATGATGTTGCTTATTGGTCCAGCTGTGGGGATTTTTGTTTTCTTTTTGTTGAGGTGTAACCCATACTGAAGGCTGTGGCCTTGATCTTCATCAGACAGTGCTTCAAGTCCTCCTCACTTTAGCAAACAAGGGTGTGTCATCTACGTAATGCAGGTTGTTAATGAGTTTTCCTCTTATCCTGATGCCACCTTCTCTTTCATATAGCCCAGATTCTTGGATTATTTGCCTAGCATATAGACTGAATAAGTATGGCAAAAGGATACAACTGTGACACATACCTTTCATCACTTTAAAACAAGTAGCATTCCCTTGTTCTGTTCAAACCACTACCTACGTCACGTCTCTCATGAAAACAATTGAGTTTTCTGAGATTCCCATTCTTCTCAATGTTATCCATAATTTGCTCTGATCCACACAGTTGAATACCTTTTTCAGTCAATAAAACACCGGTAAACATCTTTCTGTTATTCTCTGCTGTCAGCCAAGATCCAACTTTCATCAGCAATGATATCCCTGGTTGGTTCCATGTTCTCTTTGGAATCCAGCTTGAATTACTGACAGTTCCCTGTTCATATTATTGGGTGTCACTAAGTCAGTTCTGATGCAGAGGGGCACTATGAACAACAAAAGGAAACACTGCCTGGTGCTGAACCAATCTCACAATTGTTGGTGTGTTTGAGCCCATTGTATTATCCACTGAGTCAGATCATCTCACTGAAGGTCATCCTCTATTTGTTGACCCTATTCTTTACCAAACATGATGTCCTTCTCTAGGGACTGGCCCCTCCTGATGTCATGTCCAAAGTACATGAGACAAAGTCTTACCATCCTCCCTTCTAAGGAGCATCCTGGCTGTACTTCTTCCAAAACAGATTTGCTCATTCTTCTGGCAGTCCATGGTATATTCAGTAAATGAATTAGGAGCACCAAATTTATCCTCTTGGGAACAAGACTCAGGGACATGATGAGCCCTCCACTGCCTTACCTTTAGAGGCCTGATACTTGCACATGTAGCATGCTATCTGGGCTTTGGAGTTTAAAAATGGCTGGCTGAGGGACCTTATCTTAGTTTTCTCATACTGCTATAACAATAGTGCTATAAGTGAGTGAGAGAAACATTTTCTCTCTCACTGTTTAGAGGGCTAGAAGTCTCAGTTCAGACTGCCAGCTCTAGGGAAGGCTTTCTCTCTCTGCTCTAGAGGAAGAGCCTTTTCTCTTCTGAGCTTCTGTTCCTGGGCAATCTTCATGTGGCTTGGCATCTCTTTTCCCCATCTCTACTACTTAGTATGCTTGTTTAATCTCTTTTATATTTCAAAAGAGAATGACTTTAGATAATCCTAATCCTGCCTTATTAACATAAGAATCATAATTTAATACTCATTAGCATAACCAAATCTTGCTTCGTTAGTATAACAAACATATTCCATTCAGAAATGAGATTATAACCATGTGCAGAGGTTATGATTTATGACCCGTCACAGAATGGAGGATAATTACACCAGATCACAAAATGGAGGACAACCATACAATACAGGGAATCATGGCCTAGCCAAGTTGGCACGTATTTTGGGGGAACACAATTCAATCCCCCTAGTTTTTTTAGTGTCCTTAACTACAATGCTGGGACAGAGCATCCACAGTGTTGAATTAAATATCCTGTTTCCTTTGCTGGACTTTCTCTCCCCCCAGCTTTGCATCTGAATCCTGTTTTTCCTTGGAAGTTATAGGTAAACCCTACTGTGTCTGCATAGTATGCTTAAGAATGTTGCTGTGGTAACTTGTATGAACTCCATGCTTGTAAACCCTTTAAAAGTAACTTGCCTGCCCACCCTTGGCGAGCAGTCTAGGCAGCAGCAGCTCTGCCTGATTCCTTATTTTGGTACAGTGAAATAAAAATTTCTTTCCTGTATTCCCACCTGCTTCTCTTATTTTGTTTTCTCTTGCTTATTGACCAATACGAGTCACGCCCAGCAAAAAGCTGGGGTTTGCACCTTCTAACTATGCTAGGTGGAACATGGTTAGCATAATTTTTCAGCCTACCCAATTAGGTCTACCTGACCAGGAGGATACTAACAAAATTTGCATCCTCTTCTTAAGTCCGTCACCTATGGAGCTGTGAACACACTAAAATCTTAAACAGGCTTTGCTGGGCTAAGCTGAAAGATGTTGACTCAAGGTAAAGAACAGGAAACCTCCCTTAAAGCAAAATTCCTTAATGCTTAAATTTCCAGATGTCCTTTGATATATGGCAAGTCCTTAAAAACTGTTTTTGCAGCCTACTGACCCTGAAACCCTGCAAGTGCTTTGATGTTATCTCCTGAAAAATTAACATGATAATGACCTTCAGGGAACTGCCCTGCAGGACCCAGTACTTTGGATTCTTGACAGCTGGTCACCTTGAAGATCAATGGAATGCACCTTGATGAACAAGGGCTATGGTGCTATATCCAAAGGTCAACCAATGACCTAAACAACCAGCTTTCACTGTTCCCTCTTTGGAGTACTCTTCCATTACATTTGGATTGGCGCTGCTCCAGTTGAATTGTATCTGCTCATAATAAACACATTCTGTTACACTGATTTCTGCTGTTTCCCTGCACATTTAGGTTTTTGATAGCACATGGTGGGGCGCACATGGAAGAGTCGCCATTTCCACCCAGACAGCCTTCTCAGGTTGGGGGATGCTCAAAAATGGATCCGCATATGTTCTGGTGTGCTGTCTGCTTCTTGATGAATGGAATAAAAGCTACTTGCCATGTGCTCACATCTGTTCCAGCTCTGATTGAAAGGATATGATCTTATGAAACAATCTGTATTAAGAGTTATTTCCCTTTTACTAATGCCCTCCTAACTATCTATTTTGAAATCAGTGAGCACCCGAGAGTTCCATGCAGTCTTGGCATGTTGTCTTGTAATATGTGAGAGAAAATAGAGAATCCCATGAAAATATTCTGTAAGAAAAAGAATACCAGAAGACTCTTTCTAAGCAAGTTATATATTGTGAAATCCAAGGGGAAGATATTTTAAAAAGGAAAGTTAAAGCACCAAGGACAAATGTTGCAGTGATGCTGGAGGTTACTTAATCTCTCAGCATCAATTGTGTTATCTTGAAGATGTTATAATAAAGTTGGGAATGGATTAAATGATAATGTATATAAACCATGTAGCAAATAGAAATTGTTCAAATATAAATGTTAGGTACTATCATTATTATTTTTATCATCATAATCTTCTTTTGAAAGTGTTTTAACAATAATACTAAAAATCCTACATTTAAAATAAAAATTTAAAGTAAAAATGTCCTAATAATAAAGTAGGAAATGAAAACTAAAAAACAAAGAGAAGATGTCTGTGGAAAGATGAGGGTCAGCTCAACTTTAAGCTTGGAGAGAGAGAGTTTGAAATCTGATGAGTCAGAGATCAGTTTACAGAAGAGTGAGTGTGGAAAATGGAAGGCAGTTATGTAAAATGAACTCAATTTTCTCTATGAAATAAGAAGATGATTTTTTTTTTTAATTGAGTACTAGGGGAGATAAGTTAGATACTACCAAAAATTATTGATGTGTTGGCACTTTATTGAAGGGAAAAAGAGAGCTATTTGATCAAATATTAGGAAGAGATTTACAAAACATATAAAAGACACATTATCTTTCCCTTGAGAACTGAGATTCCTGGGTAGAGAAATAGTGTACATAAATTTAGGGATATTCCAGGATTGAGAGTTTAACAAGTAGAGTTACTCAAAGCCAGGGGTTCACAGAATTTGTTTGAGTGAATGATAAATATGAAGTCATGAATTAGAAGAAAATAATATGAAATTAAAACTTAACAGATAGAATAAAAAGATACAGAAAAAGCAAGAGTGTAGAGATTGCTATAAGGTCAACAGAAAGTTATAATTGCTTTCACCCTTGCCTCCCTTCCAAAGTATAAATCAGATCATGTCTTTCTTCAGTGGCTTCCATCTCAATCCAGAATTTAAGTTTAAACCACAGAGATTTAATAACCAGCACCTCGGTATCTCTCTAACCTAATTTCTTTCTATCCACGTCTTACCTTCTTCTTCATCCATGTTTTTCTCCTTGAAGACTCCCCAAGCAAAACATATTCCTACCACAATGTATTTGTATTTGGTATTCCTACCTCTTGGAATTGCATTTCTCCGTGCACAACCCCATATCTAATTCATTTCTTATCTAAAATGTCACTCTACAAGAAAGGCCATCCTTGACTATGCTGCTCAAAATTGTATGTATGCCCTTGCCTGTGTTTCATTCTTTATCGTTATGTATTATTTGCTTATTTCTTGTCTGTTCTTCCCAAATGAAATATAAGCTCCATGAAAGTAGAGCTTTTGTCTTCTATTCCTGCTACATTTTCTGCATCTAGAACAGCTTCTGGTAGTTAGTAGGTAACTAAATCGACTCGATGGCACTGGGTAGTTAGTAGGTACTCAATACATATTTTTTAAATGACAGTTATTGGTGACACCACTGCTAAAAAAAAAAAAAAATTTTTTTTTTTTTTTTTTAATGCTTATGTTCTCAGTGTCTGCCACACTGCCTGCGGATTGACAGTAGGATTTCTTTTCTTGCAGGTATGAACTGAGACAGGAAATGCAACCAACTCTGGGAAAGATTTAAGAAAGGTGCTGTGGCAAAGGGAACCAGAAGCAAATCTGGAAAATGTTAAAGTAAGTAACTCAAGGAATTCAGGTATGGTTGTCAACCATATATTTGTTGTTATTGTAGTTAAGTGTCACTGAGTCATTTCTGACTCATGGTTACCCTATAGGACAGAGAAGAACTGCCCCATAGGATTTCCAAGGCTTTAATCTTTACCGAAGCCTACTGTCACTTCTTTTTCCTGTGGAGAGGCTGGTGAGTTTCAACCACCAACTGCCTACTTTTTGGTCTCTATGAGGGTCTCTAGGAGTCAGATTGACTAGATGGCAATGAAAGATATTTGTGGGATATAAGATATTACAGTCTAAATTGAAATTAATTGACCTCGAGTGAACACTCATATTAAGTAGTCTTACTGCTGCCCAAACTGGGAAAAATAAGTGCTTAAAGGAATGGTTATGTTAGCATAGGAGCCCTTGTGGGTCAGTGGTGAAACAGCTTAGCTGTTAACCAGGAGGTCGGTGGTTAGAGCCCACCAGCACATCCGTGCGGGAGAAAGCGAAAATTCACAGCCTTAGAAACTGTATGTGGCCATTCCACTGTGTCCTGTAGGGTTGATATGATTTGAGTTGACAGCAATGGGTTTGGTTTAGTTTTTGAGTATGCTAGCATAATCTGTAAATATGAAAAATAGAAATAAAGACTGTGTATGTAGGAATATGCTTGAAATTTTTGTCTTTTTGAAAGAAAAAAACATATTTCTAGTCCTCTGAAACAGCAGTGAAAACAGCTCAATACTTTGAAATTGTGACCATTTTATCACACGCGGATTAGGACAGGAAGTATCACAAAACAGAAAATATGCAGCATAATCTTTCTTTTATTGTACATTGTCTTTTTGATAATTCTGCCAAAACATACTTGTAGTATAGTATGATATGAGAGATGACAGAATCACATGTATTTCCGTCAAACCTATTCAGAAAAAGAAAATAACAGATTATCCATAACAGTCAGAATTCTGTAAACACAAACACACCCATTATATCTATATCTATGTCTGTGTCTATGTCTATACCTGTATCTCTATCTCTTTCTTTATCTCTATCTAATCTATATCTCTATCTGTATCTGTATCTATCTCTATCTGTATCTCTATCTATCTCTTTATCTCTCTCTAATCTATATCTATATCTGTATCTATCTACATATCTGTATCTCTATCTCTATCATCTCTTTATCTCTATCTAATCTATATCTATATATCTATACCTATCTATATCTATATCTGTATCTATATCTGTATCTAATCTATATCTATATCTATGTCTGTATCTGTATCTATCTATATCATCTATCTCTATCTCTGTCTCTATCTCTCTATCTCTATCTCTCTATCTATGTATCCTGGCCTTGTGTAGAGTACCTATTTATAGGTCATTTTAGTTGGAGTCCTGGCGGCACATAGGTTAAGAGCTTGGCTGCTAAACGGTAAGTCTGTACTTCAAATCCATCAGTAGCTCTTTCGAAATCCTATGGGGCAGTTCTACACTGTCCAATTGGGTTGCTATGAGTTGGAATAAACTTGATGCCAATGGGTTTTTTGGAGAGGTTATTTAATATAATCAGAGGTCCTAAATAGTATCTGACACAGACTAGAAAGTTACATATTTGTTAAATTAGTACCTGAAAAAAATAAAAATTAGCTTTTCTAGCTTCTTCAATTACACAAAAAGAATGTTTATATTTATACATTCGATAACAAATATTTGTTTTAGAAGATGTTGATGGAACATAGTTAATTGATTCTAATTTTGTTCAGTAGTTTTGTAGGCATTAGAAGACACTGCAACTTCCTAAAATTACAATATTTTGATCTAATTGAAATCTAGATTTACTCAATTTTGATATCAGAATAGCCTTGAACAACTGCAGAGTAACTTTCTTTAGAATTTATTTTAAAACAAAACCCTTCAAACTTGTATTGCTGCTATTCAATCATCTCCAGATAGCCTTCATATGAGCCTTGTAAATTTCCTTAATTTTTTGCCTTAAAATGTCATCCTACCATATCTAATTATTCTAGAAGTCTTAGTTCAGCAAAATCTACATTTTGCTTTTGTGCTATCACAGAATCCTACTCATTTAATTTTTCTGGAACTAATCTTCCTGAGGGAAGTGTCCATATTGCATTTCTGCATCTATAACATTTCTTGATTTGTATGGTGGATATTGTTTTGTTATGAGCCATGGAGTCAATTCCAACTCTTACTGACACTATCTGACAGAAAACTGCCACATAGAGTGTAGTCTTTACAGAAGCAGATCAACAGGTCTTTTCTCTCACAAAGTGGCTGGTGGGTTTAGAGTACCAGCCTTTTGGTTGGCAGCACAGGCCTCACTGTATGGTACGTAAACAAAAAATTCATGTTGTTGAGTCAGTTCCAACTCATAGCAACCCTATAGGACAGAATAGAACTACCCCTTAATGTTACCAAGGATCAGTTGGTGGATTCGAACTGCTGACATTTGATTAGCAGCCCGAGCTTTTAACCACTGTGCCACTGGGTCCCAGTATACCCCGTTGCTGTCGAGTCGATTCCAACTTATAGCGACCATATAGGATAGAGTAGAACTTCCCTGTGGAGTTACCAAGGAGTACCTGGTGAATTTGAACTGTCCGATATAGTACATTAAAAAAAAAAAAAAAGGCAATTAGTCAATTCCAACTCATAGTGACTCTGTAGGCAGAGTAGAGCTGCCCCACAGGCTTTCTAAGGAGTAACTGGTGGATTCGAATGGACAACCACTTAGTTAGCAGCTGAGTGTTAACCACTGTACCACCAGGGTTCCGTATGATACATCGTGAGTACTAAATAAATGTGAAATGAATGAGTGAAAAGAAGTTTCAAAGTGTGCATTACTACAGTGCAATCAGTGAAAGCCAGAGCTCAAAGGGCCTGCCTTGTTTTTCTTGGTCTCACAAATATTCTGCTTTGGACAGGTGCAATTGTTTTACCACTTTCCTATCGCTGATTTTAATGGAAAAATATCTTCATTTCCCTTCTCCGACAGTTTCCTGCCTTAGATTTCTTCTTTAGCAGGTTTTACTGTATTATGCAAATTATATGTGTAACCTCAACTGTTAACAAAATGACGATTTTTGTTATTATTTTTCTAACACTGTGTTACTATTTTTAAGTGTCTTTTTCCTTTCATGTATTTCATAAAGAGAGAGACCATTGAATCTTGTTGTTGTTGTTACATGCCATTGGGTCAGTTCCAACTCATCACGACCTTATGCACAGCAGAACGAAACACTGCCCGGTCCTGCACCATCCTTACAATCATTGCTATGCTTGAGCTCATTGTTGCAGCCACTGTGTCAATCCACCTCGTTTAGGGCCTTCCTCTTTTCCGCTGACCCTGTACTCTGCCAAGCATGATGTCCTTCTCCAGGGACTGATCCTTCCTTACAACATGTCCAAAGTATGTAAGATGCAGTCTCGCCATCCTTGCTTCTAAGGAGCATTCTGGCCTTACTTCTTCCAAGACAGATTTGTTTGTTCTTTTGGGAGTCCATGATATATTCAATATTCTTCACCAACACCACAATTCAAAGGCGTCAATTCTTCTTCGGTCTTCCTTATTCATTGTCCAGCTTTCACATGCATATGATGTGATTGAAAATACCATGGCTTGGGTCAGGCGCACCTAAGTCTTCAGGGTGACATCTTTGCTCTTCATCACTTCAAAGAAGTCCTTTGCAGCCGATTTGCCCAATGCAATGCGTCTTTTGATTGAATCTTAGGAGAATATTCTGTAGGTAAGATGTTTTTTTTTTATATATTTCCAATAGTGTATAAATACCCCCATTCCTTTAGAAGAAATGTACTATAATTTATTCTTAAGAGAATACTTACAAGGCATGCTTTCAAGTTACACAATTTTCCTTTGTGATTTAAAGACATATTAAAGATTAAAGTATGTCGTAACTGGCCGAAAGTTTGACAATTCAAACCCACCCAGAGGAGACTCAGAAGACAATCCCAGTGATCTGTTTCTGAAAGATCACAGCTTTGAAAACCCTATAGGGTGGTTCTACTTTGCATATGTGGGGTCACTATCAGTCATAATTGACTCATTGGCAAGTAGTTTTCACAATCCTGGGAACAAAAACAGGCTTAAAATAGATAATGTTTCCACTATTCAAAGTGGAAATACCTTGTGGTACACCTGATATTGATTAAAGAATGCAGAAAGGTATTGCTTCAATAGTGGATTAAATTAGCCCTAGGTGGAAGCCTTCTCTGCTGTGTTGCCAAATTATTATAATAAATTCACTGACACATAAAACATAAAAGATATTCAGCATCCAAAAAAGGAAAAATCACAATATCAGATGTACAGTATAAAATTACCAGGTTTGGGAAAATAGGAAAAATGTGAATTCTAATGAGAAAAATCAATTAATATAAAGAAATCTAGAAATGGCACCCCACACGTGTCTGTTGGTTTGTCAGAACTGTCAGAAATTCAGGCTGGATTCAGAAAAGGATGTGGAGCCAGGGATATCATTACTGATGTCAGATGGATCCTGGCAAAAAGCAGAGAATACCAGAAGGATGTTTACCTCTGTTTTATCGACTATGCAAATGTATTCGACTGTGTGCAGCATAACAAATTATGGATAACATTGAGAAGAATGGGAATCCCAGAAAACTTAATTGTGCTCAAGAGGAACCTGTACCTAGATCAAGAGGCAGTTGTTTGGAAAGAACAAGGGGATACTGAGTGGTTCAAAGTTAGGAAAGGTGTGTGTCAGGGTTGTATCATTTCACCATACCTATTCTATCTGTATGCTGAGCAAATATTCCTAGAAGCTGGACTATATGAAGAAGAACAAGGCATCAGGACTGGAGGAAGACTCATTAACACCCTGCAATATGCAGATGACACAGCCTTGCTTGGTCAAAGTGAAGAAGACTTAAACCACTTACTGATGAAGATCAAAGACCACAGCCTTCAGTATGGATTACACCTCAACATAAAGAAAACAAAAATCCTCACAACTAGACCAATAAGCAATATCATGATTAACAGAGAAAAGATTGATGTTGTCAGGGATTTCATTTTACCTGGCTCAACAATCAATGCTCACAGAAGCAGCAGTCAAGAAATCAAAAGACACATTGCATTGGGAAATTTCTGCTGCAAAGGACCTCTTTAAAGTGTTAAAAAGCAATGATGTCACCTTGAAGACTAAGGAGCACCTGACCCAAGCCTCGGAATTTTCAATCACATCATATGCATGTGAAAGCTGGACAATGAGTAAGGAAGACTGAAGAAGAATTGACACCTTTCAATTGTGGTATTGGCAAAGAATATTGAATATACCATGGACTTCCAAAAGAAAAAAACAAATCTGTCTTGGAAGAATTGCAACAAGAATGCTCCTTAGATGCAAGGACGGTGAGACTGCAACTTATATACTTTGAACACATTATCTCTAGGGATGAGTTCCTGGAGAAGGACTTCATGGTTGGTAAAGTACAGGGTCAGCAGACGAGAGGGAGACCCTCAATGAGATGGACTGACACAGTGGCTGCAACAATGGGCTCAAGCATAACAACAAATTTAAGGATGGTGCAGGGGCAGAAGCATTTCATTCTGTGCTACATATGGTGGCTGTGTGTTGGAACCAACTCAATGGTACCTAACGACAACGGCAACAACAGAGGTGACATGATAGAATTATCAATGATATTAAATTACTTACTGTAATATTACATATGTTTAAGGCCCTAGAAAAGCAGAAGTGTGGTAACTAGAGACATAACAGGGAGAAGAAGACCCAATTTTTTATTTGAAAACCTTAATGTTTAAAATGAGAAGTACACTGTATATAATTAACACCAAACTAAATACTGAAGAGGAAAAGTTTCATAAACCTGAAGATAGGGAATATAGTGAATAAAACTATCAAAAGTAACATGAACAAGAAAAAAAAGGGGGGAAGCACTTCAAATGGCTGTGGTACAATTTCAAGTGTCCCATAATAGATGTAATTGTAGTCCCTAAAAAACAGGAAGGGGACAGGAAAAATATTTGTGAATAATGGTTCTAAAATGTGGAAATCTGATGAAAACTCTAAACTCATATATTCAAGAAACTCAACAAATTATAAGAAAAGAATATGAATAAAACAATAACAAAGCTTATTATAATCAAATTGCTTAAAATCAGTGAAAAAAATAAGTCCTAAAAGCAGCCAGAGAAAAGGAGACATATTAGGTACAGAGTAATAAGCAATCCAGAAGAGAGAGACACAAAGTTTTAATATCTGAAAAGGAAAACTATGTTGACCAAATTCAATAACCAACAAAAATATATTTCTAAAATGAAAGTAAAATACTTTTTTAGATTTACAAAACTGAAAGAATAAATCACCAGCAGACCTGTTCTCCAAGAAATATTAAAGAAAGTCTTTCAGAAAGAGGGAATGATACTACTTGGAAATCTCTATCTTCTCAAAGAAATTTACAGAAAATGATAAATGTGTGGGTAAATATAAAACATTTTATTTTCTTCTTTTTGAAAACACTGAAAAACCCAAATTACATTTAAAAATAATAGAGGCAGAGCCAATGTGGTGCAATAGATATAACCACCATGCCCATCTAATACAGTAAAAACTCAAAAAACTGAGTAAAACATATAAATGTCAACCCTGGAACATTAAGCATGAAATGAAGAGATAACTCGATCAAGCAGTAAATGGAATAAGATAGTGACAAAGAACAGAGAAGGAGGAGTGCTATGGCGTGGAGGTCCCCTACTAGCTAACGCAGCACAGATTCACCATTTTGACCTCAACCACCAAGAACAGCAGACAGGAGGTTCATAAAGGCAAATTCACAGAGTTCACAACAGGAGACAGAGTACCTGATCTATACAACACACTCGTTCCCTTCCTTCCTGCCTCTCTGTACTTCCCACCAAATGCCATGCCCCTGAAGGGCACTGGCATAGACAACTGGATCCCACCAGCACCTTCAGCCCCAGTACATGTTGTAAAAAACCCATCCCAGCCCCTCCCCCACTGAACCTGCCCTGCTACACCATAGCTGACCAGCACCACCTATCTGGACAAGGTGGTGAGAAGTATTGTGCCCACAGACAAGCAAGCAAGAAAACAGGCCCAACCTGCCTGCCCAGATATAACTAAATAAAATTAAAAAATCAGGATGAAACAAACAAATCTACAATCAATACACAGAGAAAATAATTCCTGAATGTCTCATAACAGGAAACAATGTTGAAACATACAAAAAAATAGAACAGGATGGCTACAGAAAGCAACCAAAATAAAACAGCAGAAGACCTTCTGGTAGAAGAAAAGGCACTGGAACTACCTGAGAGTTCAAAACTCTAATATTCAGGGCTTTCCAAGAGACGAAGAAAAACACAGACAAAAAATAAGGAAAACATAGACAAAATCATTGAAAATACAGACAAAATCAAGGAAAACAAACAAAGCAAAGGAAGAATTCAGGAAAATAATACAGAAACAAACTATGAAAATAAATAAACAACTAGAAATTGTATGACAGCAGCACTTAGAAATCAAAACAAGATTTCAGAAACGGACAGAGTAATAGAAGGTTTTAGAAGCAAATTTGAAACAATGGAAGACAGGATCAGCAAAATTGAAGACAAATTCTTGGATACCATTTTAAGGAAAAATCAGAGAAATGCTTGAAGACACTCTGAAAACAATGTGAGATACAATCAAAATAAGAAATTTGAGTGTGATTGTAATTACAGAACAGGGAGATAAAATGGAAATCACAGAGAGGATCACTGAAGAATTACTGGCAGGAAACTTCCTGAATATCATGATATGAAAAGCTGACCATCCAAGAAGCTCAAGAACCCGGTATAGGACAAACTCCAGAAGAAAATCTCCAAGAAATATCATAATCACACTCACTAAAACAAAAGACAAAGAATCCTTAGAGCAACTCAAGAAAAATGAAAAGTCACATACAAAGGTGAAACAATAAGACTAAACTCTGATTACTTGGAAGAATCTGCACAGGCAAGGAGGCAATGGGATGACGTATATAAGTCTTTGAAAGAAAAAATTGCCAACCAAGGATAATATATCCTGCAAAACTCTTGCTCAAATATGATGACAAAATTAGGACATTTCCAAATAAACAGAAATTAAGGGAATAAGTTAAAACCAAATCAAACTTACAAGAATTATTAAAGGAAGTCCTTCTGCTGGAGAACCATCAACATCAGATAGCAATGTAAATCTAGGACACAAGACTGCATCAACAACAATAACAACAAAAAAACCCACTATGAAACGACAGCAATAAACTCGTACTTATCAGTAATCACACTGAACTTAAATGGCTTAAATGCACCCATAAAGTGACAGAGAGTGACAGAATGGGTAAAAACACAGGACTCATCAATATGCTGTCTAAAAGAAACACATCTTAGAAACAAAGACGTGAATATATAAAGGAAAAAAAGGGTGCAAAAATATATACCAAGTAAATACCAATAAATAATGAACAGGACTAGCAATACTAATTTCAGATAAATAGACTTTAAAACAAAATCCACCACAAAAGACAAGAAAAAGCATTACACAATGATTAAAGGGACAATCCACCATGAGGACATAAGAATAATAAATATCTATGTATCCAATGACAGGGCTCCAAAATACATGAAATAAAAAACCTCTAACAGCACAGAAAAGGGAAATTGACGGTTCCACAGTAATAGTAGAGACTTCAACACACCATTCTCAGTAAAGGACAGAACATCTAGAAAGAAACTCAACAAAGATACAGAAGACCTAAAGGCCACAACCAATCAATTTGACCTCATAGATGTATATAGAACACTTCACCAAACAGCAGCAAAGTACAAATTCTTTTCCAGTGCAAATGGAACGTTTCCCAGAACAGACCACATCTCAGGCCACAAAGCAGCCCTCAACAAAACCCCAAACACTGAGCTAATACAAAACATCTTCTCTGATCACAACATCAGAAAAGTAGAAATTAATAACAGGAAGAACAGGGAAGAAATTATATACATAGAAAGTGAAAGACACCATGCTTTTAAGACCACTGGTTAATAACTCAGTGCCATCAAGTCGATTCCAACTCATAGCGACCCTATAGGACCGAGTAGAACTGCCCCCATAGAGTTTCCAAGGAGTGCCTAAGATGGAATGAAAAAATTACTAGAATCAAATGAGAACAAAATCACACCATACCAAAACCTTTGGGACAGAGCAAAGACAGTGCTCCAAGGTCAATTTACAGCAATAGCTGCACACATCAAAAAAGAAGAAAGGAACAAAATCAAAGCATTAGCTACACAAATCGAAGAAATAGAGAGCAGCAAAAGGAGCCCACAATCACCAGAAGAAAGAAGGTAATAAAGATCAGAGCAGAAATAAATGAAATAGAGAATAGAAGAACAATAGAAAGGATCAACAAAACCAGAAGTTGGTTTGTTGAAAGGACCAAAACTGACAAATCATTGGCCCAACTGAAAAAGAAACTCAAGAGAGGACTCAAATAATCCAAACAAGAAATGAAATGGGGGACATTATAATAGACCCAACTGAAATGACAAAGTACTATGAAAATAGGTAATCGAACAAATCTGGAAACAGTGGATATGGACAAATTTCTAGAAACACACTGCTTACTTAAACTAACACAAACTGAGGTTGAAAATCTGAATAGACCCATGACAAGAGATGAGATTGAAAAGGTAATTAAAAAAAAAAAACTCTCAACAAAAAAATTCCTGGCCCAGTTGGCTTCACTGAAGAATTCAACCAAACATTCAGAGACGAGCTTGCACCCATACTACTCAAACTCTTTCAGAACATAGAAAAGGAAGCGATACTTCCCAATTCATTCTATGAAGCCAGCATAACCCTGATAACAAAACCAGGCAAAGACACTGTAAATAAACAAAATTAGAGACAAATCTCACGAATATAGGTGTAAAAATTCTCAAAAAAAAACTCTAGCCAATAGAATTAAGAATCATGTACCAAAAAATAATACACCCCAACCAAGCAGGATTCATACCATGTATGCAAGAATGGTTCAACATTAGGAAATCAATCAGAGTAATCTGCCACATAAATGTAACAAAAGATTCACATGATCATCTCATCTAACACAGAAAAGGCATTTGATAAAGTCCAACACCCATTCCTGATTAAAAAATCTCAATAAAATATAGAAGGGAAATTCCTCAACGTAATAAAAGACATCTATACAAAATCAACAGCCAATATCATTCTTCAAGAAGAGAAGGTGAAAACATTCCCGCTAGAACAGGAAAAAAGGCTACCAAGTCAAACCAAACCCATTGCCATCGAGTTGATCCTATTCATAGTGACTCTGTAGGACAGAGTAGAACTGCCCCAAAAGGTTCCCAAGGAGCAGCTGATGGAATCGAACTGCCAATCTTTTGTTTAGCAGCCGTAGCTCTTAACCACTATGGCACAGGAAAAAAAGGCAAGAATGCCTTTTATCGCTTCTCCTATTTAACATTGTGCTGGAAGCCCTGGCTAGATCAATATGGGAAGAAAAGGAAATAAATGGCATCCAAATTGGTAAGGAAGAAGTAAAACTGTCCCCAAATGTGGATGTTATGACACTATAAATAGAGAATGCAAAAGACTCCACAAGAGAAATCCTGGAACTGATAGGAAGATTCAGCAGATTAGCCAGTTACAAGATAAATGTACAAAAATCTATTGGATTCCTATACACCAATAAAGAGAAGGACAAAAAGGACATCAGGAAAACAATATGATTTATAATTTAAAAAAAAAAAAAAAAACCCTAATAGCCCCTAAAAAAATAAAATACTTAGGACTAAGTCTAACCAGGGAAGTAAAAGGCCTATACAAAAAAAAAAAAAACCCTAATAGCCCCTAAAAAAAATAAAATACTTAGGACTAAGTCTAACCAGGGAAGTAAAAGACGTATACAAAAAAACTACAAAACACTACCGCAAGAAACCAAAACATGCCTTCATAAATGGAAAACATACCATGCTCATGGTAAGGTAGACACAACATTTTGCAAATGTCAATTCTACCCCGAGTAAGCTACAAATACAATGCAATCCTGATTCAAATACCAGCTACATTCTTTAATGAGATGGAAAAAATTAATCATTAACTTTATATGGAAAGGAAAGAGGCCGTGGATAAATAAGGCACTATTGAAGAAGAAGAATAAAGTTTTTTTTTTTTTTTTATTGAAGAAGAAGAATAAAGTAGGAGGATTCACACTACTTGACCTCAGAACCTACCATACAACTAAGGTAATCAGGACAGCCTGGTACTGGTACAAAGGCAGACACACTGACCAAAGGACCATCCAGCTATGGTCACCTGATCTTTGACAAAGGCTCAAAATCCATCAGATGGGAAAAAGACAGTCTTTTTAACAAATAGTGCTGGCAAAACTGGGTGTCAATTTGTAAAAAAATGAAACAGGACCCATACCTCACATCGTGCACAGAAACTAATTCTAAAATTATCAAAAACCTAAATATAAAACCAAAAACTACAAGGGTCATGAAGAAAAATAATAGGGTCAATGCTAGAGCCCTTAATACACTACATAAATAGGGTACATACAAAAGTATCAATACAAAAATACCAGAATATAAGCTAGATAGCTGGGATCTTCTAAAAATTAAACACTTAAGCTCATCAAAAGAGAAAAAAAATAATTTACACACTCAGAAAAAAATTTTGACTATGGCACATCTCACAAAGTTCTAACCTCTAAAATCTGCAGAAAAATCCAAAACCTCTGCAAAAAAAAAATTAAAAAATGGGCAAAGGATATAAATAGACTCTTAACCAAAGGAGGCTTTCGGATGGCTAATAGAAACATGAAGAAATGCTCTTGATCACTAGCCATCAGAGAAATATAAATCAAAACCACAATGAGATTCCATGTCAGTCAGACATTACTGGCAGGAATCAAAAAAACGAAAAATAACAATGTTGGAGAGGCTCTGGGGAGATTGGAACTCTTATGCCCTGCTGGTCGGAATGAAAATGGTACAACCGTTTTGGGAAACAATACAGTGTTTTCTTTAAAAACTAGAAATAGAAATACTACTCCTGGAGATATATCCTAGAGAAATAA
This sequence comes from Elephas maximus indicus, assembly GCF_024166365.1. Classification (NCBI taxonomy): domain Eukaryota; kingdom Metazoa; phylum Chordata; class Mammalia; order Proboscidea; family Elephantidae; genus Elephas; species Elephas maximus. The sequence goes on from NC_064823.1 coordinate 88,010,528, forward strand.
GAACCATCACACGAATAGACATATACACCCCCATGTTCACTGCATCATTATTCACTATAGCAAAAAGATGGAAACAATCTAAGTGCCCATCAACAGATGAATGGATAAACAAACTATGGTACACACACACAATGGAATACTATGCAATAATAAAGAACAAAGATGAATCCGTGAAACATCTCATAACATGAATGAATCTGGAAGGCATTATGCTGTGTAAAATAAGTCAATCACAAAAGGACAATATTGTATGAGACCACTATTATAAAAACACATGAATTGGTTTACACACGGAGAGAAACAGTCTTTGATGGTTACGAGGGAGGGGACATGTGTCGAGGGAAAAACTCTAATTAGAGAACCCATAAGTGGTAACTTTGGTAGGGTAAGACAGTACACGATACTGAACATCCTTTTAACTGAGTACTGATGTCACTCCTGAGTTTCAACACTCAGCAAAAGATTAGAAAAAAAAATTTTATACAGGCCCATAAAACAAAACAAGACTAAAATGGCACAGCAGCCCAGGGGCAAGAATGAGAAGGCAGGAGGGGACAGGAAAGCTGGTAATGAGGAACTGTTATGAATTGAATTGTCTCCTTAAAAATGTATGTCAACTTGGCTAGTCCAGGATTGCCAGTATTGTGCAATCGTCTACCAGTTTGTCATCTGATATGATTTTCCTACATATTGTAAATCCTACCACTATGACGTTAATGAGGTGGAATTAGTGGTGGTTATGTTAATGAGGCAGGACACCATCTACAAGATTAGATTGTGTTTTAAGTTAATCTCTTTTTGAGCTATAGAAGAAAGAACCGATTGGTAAGACTTGGGGACCTCATACTACCAAGAAAGCAGCACCGGGAGCACAGTACGTCCTTTGGACCCAGGGTTCCTGCTCTGAGAAGCTCCTAGACCAGGGAAAGATTGATGACAAGGACCTGCCCCCAGAACCAACAGAGAAAGCCTTCCCCCAGAGCCGGCACCCTGAGTTCAGACTTCTAGCATCCTAGACTGTGAGAGAATAAATTTCTTTTTGTTAAAGCTATCCACTTGTGGCATTTCTGTTATAGCAGCACTAGATTACTAAGAAAGAAAGCCAAGGTCAAGAAGGAGAGAGTGTTGACATGTTGTGGGGTTGGCAACCCATGTCACAAAGCAATATGTGTATTGTTTAATGAGAAATAAATTTTCTGTAAACTTTCATTTAAAGCAAAAGAAAAAAATAAATAAAAGGTAAAAAATAACAATTGTGCATACTTTAACAGGTGTACAATTAAAATGAGTGACAACTACAATACATTGGTTTGGAGAGGAAATGGAAGGATACTATAAGTTTAGAAAATTGAATGGCCTTATACGAAACAAGCAAACAAACGAACAAAAAAAGAAAAACAAAAAAGCCCTGACTCTTACTTCATATCATATAAAAAAAAAGTAACTCAAAATAAATTATAAAACTGAAAATGACAACTAGAAATACAAAACTTATAGAAGCAAACATTGGATACAATCTTTGTAACTTTGTTGTTGTTAGGTGCTATCAAGTTGCTTCCAACTCAGCGACTCCACGCACAACAGAAGGAGATACTGCCCGGTCCTGCGCCACTCTCACAATTTTTGCTATGCTTGAACCCATTGTTGTAGCCACTGTGTCAATGCATCTTGTTGAGGGTCTTCCTCTTTTCCACTGACCATCTGCTTCACCGAGCATGATGTCCTTCTCCAGGGACTGATCTCTCCTGATAACATGGCCAAAGTGTATGAGACGTAGTCTCGTTATCTTTGTTCCTAAGGAACATTCTGGTTATACTTCTTCCAAGACAGATTTTTCCATTCTTTTGTCAGTCCACGGCATAGTCAATATTCTTTCATCAACACTACAAATCAAAGGCATCAATTTTTCTTTGGTCTTCCTTATTCATTTTCTAGCTTTCTCATGCACACGAAGGGATTGAAAACTCCTTGGCTTGGGTCAGGCCAACCATAGTCTTCAAGGTTATGGCCTTGGTTTTCAACACTCACAACTCAATAAAAAGAAAAACAATCCAATAAAAATGTGTAAGTATTTGAAAAAAAATCAAAGAGATAAACAGATGGCAAAGATTATAAAAAAAAAGATTATAGACAATGGCAAATAGGCACATAGATCTCACTGGTCATTAGGGAAATGCAAATTAAAACCACAACAAATTGTCACTTTCACCACTACAATGGTTACAATTAAAAACACTAACACTACCAAGTTGTAGTGAGGATATAGAACAATTGAAATTCTTATGCAATGCTGTTGGTAATGTAATGGTATAGCTACTTTGGAAAATGAGTGATTTCTTTAAAAAGATAAAAACATATCTACCATTTGAAACAGCCACTCTACTTCTAGTTATTTACTCAAGATAAATTAAAATATATGTCTACATCTGAAAAAGTGTACAAAGACTTGTGTACAAATCTTTATGCCGCCATTACTTGTAATGTAAAAAAGTGTTATATTCTTGCAAGGGAATTTTACTCAATAGCAACAAAAGGAATAAACTATGTCTTGATTTGGGCAAATAAATACATGCATCTCAAAGTAATTTTCCGAAGTAAAAGAGAGAGAAAAACATATATTCATATACAGTATATGATTCCAGTCATATGAAATTTTGTAAAATGCAAACTTATCTATAGTGACAGAAAACAGGTCAGTGTTTTTCTAGGGATGATATGTGAGAGAAATATATTACAAAGAAATACAAAGAAACTTTTGTTGGTGACGGAAAAATTCATTATCTTCATTGAGGTGAAAGTTTCACAAGAGTATGCATATGTCAAATTTTATCAAGAATAAATTTTAAATATGTATGATTTATAATGTGTAAATGATACTTTGAAATAACTGAAAAAAAGCTGGATCGGGGGGAAGATGTACCATGTTTTTACACAAATAACACATGCCTTTTTTTGTGTTTCCTTACCAATTGCTCCCTCCCATAAGAGGGCTATGCTAAATCTTTAACAACAATATGTTAAAAAAAAAATTGGCATAGCAGTATTTACAAAAATACCTGGAGGGACCAGGGAGCAGTTGGCAAAAAAGTATAGAAGGCATGCGTTATTTACATAAAAATACAATACTCTGATTGGATCATTTGGCTTTGAGCAGAGAATTGACGAATACTTATTTCCATTTTAAGAGATAACAACTCTGCTAAAGGAGACAGACAAGTGCCAGGGGAAGAAACATAGAGGACAATCTGGAGATAATTGTAATAATTCACACACAAGATAATGTTGGTAGCAGTGGAAGAGATAAGAAGATAACCTAATGCGGCTATAATTTGGACTTAAGCGTTAACAGAATTTGTTAATGAATTGGATGAGGCATTAGAGAAAAGGGGAAGGTAAAAATTTATTCAGATTTTTGGCTTATGCACCTGGCAGGAGGTATTGCCCTTTCCATGTTTGGGGAATACCATGAGCCAAGTAGGTTTGGAGGCAACATATCAGGACCTTCATTTTGCACATGTTAAGTGTGACATACAAGAAGATATATTGCATAGGAAGTGGTACTGTAGTCTGGATTCCAGGGAAGATGGTAAAGCTGACCTAAACTTTTTGGACTTATTAAATATGGTTACATATGGTGTTTAAAATAATGAAACTAGATAAGATTCCCAAGGGAATAAGTGTAGATAGAAAAGAGATTATATGGGAGCATCTAAGCTCTGGACACTCCAACACTGACAAGTCTTGGAGATGAGGAGGAAAACACAAATGAAGCAGAGAAAGAGCTACCAGAAAGGTAGGCAGATAACAAGTTGAGAAGAACACCCTGGAAGTGATGAAAATAAAGACGGAGCGATGAACTGCATCAAATATTGTAATAAGCAAATTAAGATCAATTTTCTTTTATATGTATAATACTTATGTATTTTTTATGTATAATACTGTGCTGACAAAACAAAAAACATGGACAGATTTCAGCCTGCAGGATCTGCAGCCTGTTATTTAATGTCATTGTTGTTGTTAGGTGCCTTGGAGTCAGTTTCAACTCATATAGACCCTATGCATTAGCAGAACTAAACATTGCCCAGGACTGTGCCATCCTCACAACAGTTGCTATTTTAGAGCCCATTGTTTCATTTCCTTTGTCAATCTATCTCACTGAGGCTCTTCCTCTTTTCCCTGGTCCTCTGTTTTACCAAGCATGATATCACAGATTGGTCCCTCCTGATAATACGTCCAAAGTAAGTGAGACAAAGTCTCTCCAGCCTTGCTTCTTAGGAGCATTCTGGCTGCACTTCTTCCAAGACAGATTAGTTCATCCTTCTCGCAGTCCATGGTATAATCAGTATTCTCTGCCAACACCAAATGCAAATACATTAAATTCTTCTTAGGTCTTCCTTATTCATGTCCACCTTTCACATGTATTTGAGACAATTGAAAACACCATGCTTTGGAAAGGTGCACCTTAGTCCTCAAAGTGACAGCTTTGCCTTTCAACACTGTAAAGTGGCCTTTTGCAGCAGATTTGCCCAATGCAATATGTTGTTGATTTCTTGACTGCTGCTTCCGTGGGCATTGACTGTGAATCCAAGTAAAGCGAAATGCTTGACAACTTCACCATTTTCTCCTTTTGTCGTGATGTTGCTTACCGGTCCAGTTGTGAGAATTTTTATTTTCTTTATGCTGCGGTGTAATCCATAATGAAGCCTGTTGTCTTTAATCTTCATCAGTAACTGTTTCAAGTCCTCTTCATTTCCAGCAAACAGGTTTGTCTCATATTGCAGGTTGCTAGTGAGTCTTCCTAAAATTCTGATACTGAATTTTTCTTTAGTATCATCCAGTTTCCTGGATTATTTGCTCAGCATATGTATGGAATAAATATGGTGAAGGGATACAACTCAGATGCACACCTTTTATTATTTTAAACTACGTCCAGTATTCCCTTGTTCTGTTGGAATGACTGCCTTTTGGTTTATGTACAGGAGAGATGGAATAAATATGGTGAAAAGGTATAACCCAGAAACACACCTTTTTTTGTTTTAAACCAGGAAGTAATGTTCAGTGAAATTTATCGTCAGTTAAAGTACTTTTTTCCATGATAATAATCTGAAGAATATAGCAAAAGTAGGGAGGAGGCAGCTTTGATCATTTATTGTAAAAATTTAGGATTTTTCTCAATATATGATTATCTTTATTCTGAATGCAATGGTTTGTTAAATTAGGTTTCAGAAAACTAAATAAGTACCTAACAGAAGTATCTCATATTGTCATTAATTCTAAATTATTAATTTGTTCTTGTTCTCTGGCTTATATTTACTTTGTTTCAATATCTTTTGTTCCCTTTTAAAATCATTTAAGGGATCATAAAATTCATAGATCAATTTTCTGTGCCCTGCCTGTATCAATTTTTAATCTCTTCTTTAAATTAAACATTTGATCTGTAAATAAATTAGAAATCCCAGGTTTTTCAAGGTTTTCACTTCCATTGAGGGCTAAATCAAGTGTCTAAGGGTTTGAAATACATTCCATTCTAAGGGCAGTAACCACCATCCATCTGTCAGTTTTTCCTATTGTGTAGCTTGCATGGTGTGGTGATGCTGAACACTGTGCCACTAGTATTTCAGATAGCAGAAGAGTCATCTACGGTGAACAATTTCAGGGAAGTCTCCAGACTATAATAGACTAGAAAGAAAGGCCTGGGAATCTACTTCCAAAAATTGGTCAGTGAAAACCCCAGGGATCACAATAGACAATTGTTCGGTGTAAGGCTAGAAGATGAGTTCACTAGGTTGCAAGCAACTGAAAATACATAGTGGCCTCAACAATGGGCTGAAGCATATTGATGATCATGAAGATGGTGCAGCATCAGATAACATCTGATTCTGTTGTCCGTGAGGTTACCATGAGTCTGAACTGAATCACAGCAATTAACAACAAAGACAAGAGCAAAAAAGTACGAAGAAGCTATGCACAACAGATAGTCATCCTCGATTTTTGATTTGGTGTGGTCATACTCTATTTTCACATTAGAACAGTTCTTCATAAAGACCTGGTCTTTGGAAAATAACCATGTTAAAAAGTGAGGAGAGGGTATATATATATATATATATATATATATATATATATATATCAGGTAGAGTCCAGCAGATTTGCTAATACATTGACAGAAGGACACAGGATTTTAATCTGAGCAAGTTCATGGTGAAATTAACTGATACGGGGGGACCCAAAACCATACCAAACCCCTTCCCATCAAGTCAACCCTATAGGACAGAGTCAAACTGTCCCTTAGAGTTTCCAAGGAGCGGCTTGTGGATTAGAACTGCCAATCTTTTGGTTAGCAGCCTTAGCTCTTAACCACGGTGCCTCCAGGGCACAATAATATTGTATTTTTGATATCTTAACCTTCAGAAATCTTTTACACACTGTCATGGGTTGAATTTTGTCCCCCCAAAATCTATGTATAAACCTGGTTAGGCCATATGTGGTTGTCCTTCATTTTACGATTGTAATTTTATGTTAAAAGGATTAGAGTGGGATTTAAATGCCACCCTTATTCAGATTGCCTTCCTGATCCAAGGTAGAGAGTTTCTGTGGAGTGTGGCCTGTAGCAGCTTTTATCTCTCAAGAGATAAAAGGAAAGGGAAGCAAGCAGAGAGTTAGGGACCTTATACCACCAAGAAAGCAGAACCAGGAGCACAGAGGGGGTCCCTGTGACTGAGAAGCTCCTCATCCAGGGGAAGATTGAGGACAAGGACCTTCTTCCAGAGCCAACAGAGAGAGAAAGCCTTCCCCTGGAGCCGACATCCTGAATTTGGACTTGTAATCTACTAGACTGTGAGAAAATAAATTCCTCTTTGTTAAAGCCATCCACTTGTGGTATTTCTATTACAGTAGTACTAGATAACTAAGACACTCACCAAAGTGGGAGGGATGAAAAGGCAGGACAGGAGAGAGCACACAATGCTAACACACACCTGACTCCTTCCCCAGCATCTGAGCCCTAGCACTCTCCTTCTGCTCCCTTACAAAGGCCTTTGTCCCCAGCAGAGATCTTCTCCGCTCTGTGTAACTGGGGATTGGGGATTGGACTTTAGTTGCCAAACTGAAGGGGGGAAGCCGTGTTTTCATGGATTTTGGTAAACACAATTGTCTAACTCATCAAAATTGCAATACAGTGTAATTTGCAGATTTTTAACTGCCAGTATGTGCAACCATTACATAGCTGAGATTTTTTCAGCTACATAGTGAATCATTTAACTTTACAAATATGATTACAATTACAGACAGGATTTTGATCAATATTCTAGTGATTTCTTGCAAAGAGCATGGATCAGAAGTTCTTTCATTTCAAAATTTCACAATTAAAATGAAATTGCCGAGACAATGTTCATGCCCCTTCATTAACCACACAGATATGACATGGTCTTCTTTCTTCCAATACAGTTATCCCAGAAGATTATGATATGGTATTATGTGGCTTTTCTTTAGAAATACTGAGATGCTGGAGAAAGAGTATTGGCATATCATGTAGGCAGAAAAATTATACTGAGATTTGAGATAAAGATTAGATATCCAGTATATACTTGAGAGATGAATTTATTATGTATGAGTAGTTTTTTTTTTAATTTGTATGATACTATTATATCAGAGAACAAAGCAGAAAAAAAATCAAAGAGTCTAGGGAATACTACATTTTCTAAAACTATTGATTATTATTATAGATATGTAGCCATATTTGATTAAATTCTCTTTTCTGTCTTCAAAACATAGAATTCAGATACAGAGAAGTTGTTCATGGATCAAATTATTTTCAAATTCTAATACAATACATAAGATAATGCAAATAGTACTATAATATTTTAGATAATTTTATAAAACTTGCTTTATAAGGACTTCATTTGTGTTGTATGAGGTTTAATAAAATGTTGCTTGAGGGGCAAATAGGCCTTAGAGTAGGAAAATCATCGTGAGTACAGAGCAAATAGGACTTCTTGACAAGCCTGTGGATAGAAAGAAAATACTATTTTTATTAAATTTGAACTATGCATTAAGTCATTGTTAATATTCTTATGCTTTCTTGGTTTTGAGTTACATCTTGTCAGATGATATATTCCTTTGTGAAAAATATCCACCCCTAAAAATAGTGTCATATTGATTGAAACCTTGTGTATAAAAAGCTCTCTCAAAATTGTTCAAAAGCAGCTATATAATCGGAAGCAACATTAGAGTACATGGCTACTGTATCTATCTCTACTACTTCTTTCTTAGTTTATTCTTATATCTCCTTAAATTATTTTGACTGTTTCCCAATGGCTTCTTCATTATCTGCCTATCCTCTCTCACTCTTGCTGACATACACCTGTTTGTGTTACATACCTATATAACCCATCCGGTCACATTGCTTCTTTATCAAAGGGTGTTCTATCCAATGATTGCCTGTTTTTACATTTATCTCTAAAAGTAGACAATAAACTCTTAAATGCAAAGACTTTGGAGTAATGATATTTAGATCCCCAATGGCTATCACACTGCAATTCTCACTGATATGTGATCAAGAAATATCTAATGACTGAATAAACACAAATTTCAATTGGATCTTTCTTTTCTAAAATAATAACAAAACAATCAGGATTTCTTTCCAATCCTTCCAATCTTTTCTTTCTAGTATTTTAAAGGACTCCTTTATTTCCTTTTCTTTAAATATTATAGCTGAGCTGACTACATAGCAAATTACTGTTATTTTTCTTGTACTTCTGGTACTTATTTATTGAATGAATTTCTATCAAATCTTTTTATTCTTCTTGTCATTTCTCATACAAGGTTTAGTAGTTCAGTTCTGCATTTTAGCCCACTTATCAATTTGAATTATTCTTTTTCAAAATTAAGATAAGTATGTTCTTTAATTATCTTACACAGAACAAACCATACTCATAAAACAGAATTCCTTGGAGGGATAGGAGAGAAAAACAAACAAACAAATAGACTTTTAAGAGTTGACTATTCTCTTTTTTTCAGAAAGGCATAGTTGCTTAGCACTCTTATCTGATAATCCAGTCCTGAGGAATTTCATTTATTCCCCCCCCCCCCTCCGCTTGGTCTCTCATTCAATCCCTCATGAAATCTGCTCATTGTTCTTTCTTAGAGTTTCTTTTTCATGTTCCTTTATGTCTTTCTGTCACCAACCTACTTTACTTCTTCCCCTTAAATATAGCCTACATGCTTTATCCATATGGATCTTCCCAGAATAATATTTTAATACATCCTTACTTGATAAAAATCCTCAGTTATTACCTAATGCCTAGGGGACCATGTTCAGACTCTTCACCCTGTCATTAATGGCAACAGAGAATTCAATTTGAATAAACTCCACAAGTGCATTTAAAAGTAATCGAAATCCTTTGGAACAATATCAACTTCAAATGTAGGACAGTCTTCTTTTATCTCCAGAAAATATTGCTTTATTTTGTAGCAAAATCCTTCATCTTTCATAGAATTTGGAAGGCTTTACGTTGTGTGTGAATGGATAAAACTGAATGTCAGAAAAATAAATTAGTAATATTTTCTATCTTCTTTTTGGTATTATATTAGATCAGTGATCCTGCTCCTAATTTCTCATTAAACTGCCTTAGGGCAGGGATTCTCAACTTTGATTGTATATGTGAATTATATAGGGAACTTATTGAAATGCTGATTCTGACCTGGTACAGGTGCTCAAAGGATTGTATTTTAGGTGGGAAACTTTGAAACAAAATCCAGGAACAGATTTACAGACAGGAAAAACTGTAGGCACAATTGTACAAATTTCTGATCAAGAGCTTCATATGATATATATATTTTAACAGTTTCACCAATCCTAAAAATGTGGTTAAGTATAATTATAATATCTATTTTTGTCAATGAAAAAATTGAGGTTTAGAAAGGATTAAGAATGGTTCAAAGCCATGGAACTGCAGGTTGTCAGGTCCAGCCTACAAACACAGGTATTTCTCTCCACAGAGTCCAGACTCTTAACCACAGTGGGATAAAAGCTTTCTTTTGGAAGCATTCACACAAATAAGTACATTTCGGGATAGGCACACCAGGCATATCATTGCTAATGTCATATGGATCTTGGCTGAAGGCAGAGAATACCAGAAAGATGCCTACCTGAGTTTTATTAGGTATGCAAAGACATTCAAATGTGTGGATCATAACAAATTATAGATAACATTGAGAAGAATGGAAATTCCAGAACACTTAATTGTGCTCATGAGGAACTGTACATAGATCAAGAGGCAGGTGTTTGGACAGAACAAGAAGATACTGGGTGGTTTAAAGTCAGGAAAGGTGTGCGTCAGGGTTGTATCCTTTCATCATACTTATTCAATCTGTATGCTGAGCAAATAATACAAGAAGCTGTACTACATGAAGAAGAATGGTACATCAGAATTGGTGGAAGACTCATGAACAACCTGCATTATGCAGACGATACAGCCTTGCTTGCTGGAAGTGAAGAGGACTTGAAGCACTTACTGATGAAGATCAACGACCACAGCCTTCAGTGTGGATTACACTTCAACATAAAGAAAACAAAAATCCTCACAACTGGACCAATAAGCAACACCATGATAAATGAAGATTGAAGTTGTCAAGTATTTCATTTTACTTGGATCCATAATCAACACACGGAAGCGCAAGTCAAAAACTCAAAAGATGCATTGCATTTAACAAATTTGTGGCAAACGAACTCTTTAGAGTGTTGAAAAGCAAAGATGTCACCTTGAAGACTAAGGTGTGCCTGACTCAAGCCATGCTATTTTCAATAGTTTCATGTGCAAGCAAAAGCTGGACAATAAACAAGGAAGACAGAGGAAGAATTGACACCTTTGAATTGTGGTGTTGGTGAAGAATATTGAATATACCATATACGGCCAAAAGAATGAACAAATCTGTCTTGGAAGAAGTATACCCAGAATGCTCCTTAGAAGCAGGGATGGCGAGACTGTGTCCTATATACTTTGGACATGTTGTCAGGAGAGCTCAGTCCCTGGAGAAGGACATCATGTTTGGTAAATTACAGGGTTAACAAAAAAGAAGAAATCCTCAATGTGATGGGTTAACTCAGTGGCTGCAACAATGGCGTCAAGCAAAAGAACGATTGTGGGAATGGCACAAGACCAAGCAGTGTTTCATTTTGTTGTATATTAGGGTTGCTATGAGTCGGAACTGACTCAATAGCACCTAACAACAACGCCAGGATAAATTTCTTAATGCCGACCTGGTTTGGGTTTGATGTTTTCTTCTTTTAACTATATGTCATTATTGATATTTACAGAGAGCAAAAATGTCACTAAACTTGGCATACCTGTGTAATCAACTCTTGTGGTTACTGAGGAAAGTTGTTAGCATATGGACCTGGGTAAGGTGGTGCGGGATAATATTGTTGATAGTATCCTGGAAAAGGCTGATATTCAAAACGTTCTCCCTGTATACACACAAAAGGAAAGAGAAAATTCTAGAGAATTGAGGCAATGACAGTACAATTATTTCACAATAATTTCCATTGAAAATGTAGGTTCTTAAAATTAGTAGGAACTTACATATTATCTACATAATTATTTTTCCAACCTTTCCGTTAGCTTTTCATTTTTTATAATCAAATATTTAAAAGAAGGTAAAATCATAAAATATCTTTTTACCATTTACTGGCAATTTTGTTGTTTTGTAGCACATCTGACACTACTGATTACATCCAAACACTCAAAGGAGACTTACATCTTCTTTATAATATTACCACCAAGCTACAGTCTTGTCCATCTTTGAATATTCCAGGAAGGAATAATTGATGAATATCAACTTAGATGGAGGGAGAGATTGTGTGTATGTGTGTGAGACAGAGAGAGAGGGATGGAGAGAGAGATTATGGCTGCTTCGCCTTATTCTTGATTTATAATGATTTTGTTCTCTCTTAAAATTCCTACATTACTTAATATTTACATTTGTTAATACAAATATCCTTATCTTTCCTTCTGTATCTTTTTATTTTATGTCATTTTAATTCATTTATTTACTATATCTTTAAGAATCTTTCAGACCCTACCATGTTAATGTAACATGCCAAAACAGTGAGATGTCAAGGGTTCACGTCATTAAGAAAAAATGTTAAATAAATTTTCCACCTCATTTAACATGGTCAGTTTAACCTGCCAACTTCATCACCCACCTAAAATTGGAAGGTAAAAACCACATCACTTACATTATCAGCTCCATTAGGCATATACTGTACTTAATGGAGTTAGAATTTCAACTGTATTTTAGTCAAGGTGTTCATTCACCAGACAAAGATACTGAAATTCAGAGACTGGCTTCTTGAAGGTGGTATTTTAGTTTCCATTTATATGTTACTGGTACACAACAGTCTTGGATCTTTCTCTGGTGTATCATAAATATATGAAATCAATGTGTACTTTGGGCATTCATGATATAAATACATTTCAAAGAAAAGTATTGATTTTTTTAATAGAATAAATACTCAGAAAAGGAAGTAGGTTTGAACAACACAATATTTTCAGGCAAATACTTACACGGAATCTTCTATGATGATGCTGTTAAAATAAAGAACAATTGTTTAAAATACGATACACTGTTGATTATTGAATGTTCCATTGAATGAAATTGTCTTACCTCTTCAGATGAATCAGCTCTCTTAAAAGGAGAAAAGAACAATATAATTAACATCTTAATATATAACTCAAGATTGAATGTAAAAATGCACAAAGCTGCAACAATTATGATTAAATCTAATGGATGGAAGTTGATACTCTAAACTGGACATCTTTGTACAATGGCATCTTTAAAGTAAGTGAAAAGTAGGCTTTTGCTCTGATTAATCTGTGATATTTAAATGTCAGTTTATTTTGGGCCATATTTCTTTTGTGTGTGAAAGATAGGGAAAGTCTATTGCTGTAAACAGGAGAGTGAAAACTGAAAAGGTAAACTTTGGATTTGGCCCCAAACAGAATTTTTTATATGCATAATGTTTTAAGTAGCTCGAAAGCTACTTAAGCTTTTGTCTCGCTGATAGAGCTCAGCTGTCTGCTTTTCTTCCCAGAGTTTTATTTTTTTTTTCTATCTATCCTTTTATAACACAATAATGTGATAAACTGTGTTTCCATAGCAGACTGGATGTTTTAAACGTCCTTTAGAATTTGGTGGATTAGTTGAAGTACTATTATTATTGCATGATAAATTTCCCAATAATTTAGACATAAAGAATACCAGTGTAGAAAGAAGCACTAATTTTAGCAGAAGAAGAAGAAAAACAAGCAAAAAGGTCAAGTGCTTTACCAAGAGAAACAGAGTCATAAATGACAAAACTATCTGGGAACTCCTGACTTTAGATATATCTGGAACTTTTTATATTTAAGTATGTTTTATTAGATTTGTAGTTCCATATCTTTATGGAGGCTTTTTAAAATTTATTTTTACAATGAGATAATTACATTTGAAGTCTTTGTGTGTGCATGTGCATGTACCCAAGATTTATTCTAAGTTTTTAATGAACTCATGTAGGTTAATTTAAGGAAAATATTCATACAAAAGCATCAACTTTTATAAAGCTTTGTTCAGGTCAATGCAAACATAGGCCAGAACACAGGTAATGAACAAGATTCTTTGGAAAATTCCTGAGAACATATTCTTCAAAATTTCCTGATACACTTACAGTCATGGCAGCCATCACGGCCAAGATGAAGGCAAAGATAAAGAACTTCATATTTTGCTGAGTCCTGTGAAAGCATATGTGAGAAATCAGCAACATATTTATTCCTTGGCTCATTCATTAAACATTTATTGATCAAACTATGCTCCAAAGCTTTATGAAACATACTAGACATACAGAAACACTTAAAACACATACTGTGACATCAGGGAATTTACAGACTAGTAAACCAAGATAAACCCACTGCCACTGAGTGATTCCAACTCATTCCAACCCTATAGGATACAGTAGAATTGCCCCATAGGTTTCCTAGGAACAGCTAGTGGATTTGAACTGTTGACCTATTGGTTAGCAGCTGTAGCACTAAACCACTGGGTACCCAAACCAACCAACCAACCCAATGCCGTCAAGTCGGTTCCGACTCATAATGACCCTATAGGAGAGAGTAAAACTGCCCCATAGAGTTTCCAAGGAGTGCCTGGTGAATTCAAACTGCTAGACATTTGGTTAGCAGCCATAGCACTTAACCACTACTCCACCAGGGTTTCCAACCACTGGGTAGGAGATAATAACTAGTAAAAAAAAAAAAAAAAAGTGTTCTGAAATGGAAATACTAACATGCTCTAAAAGCACGCAAAAAGAGCACCTTATACAGACCAGCAAAACAAGGGTATAGAGCAGGGTAAAGACAGGAAAGGGAGAGGGGAAGTGGAACACGTCTAGAGCCTGAACAGAAATAAAAACGTGAAAAAGTACAGAATGTTGGAAATGCAAATACTTCAGAAAGTAATGAGGAAACAACCTGAAACAGGGCAACTTCTTAGATAGTTATGAGATTATATGAAGCTTTGAGTAAGGGTAATAACTAAGAGACAGCACAAAGAGACGTTCAGAAAGTAGAATGACAGGCAATAGAGCCTGGTTTTATAATAGAATGAATCTTAATATGCCAGGTTTCTGGCCTGAGCATTGTGTAGATAGTACAACCCCAACATCAGAACATTGATGATACTGGGCAGAGAACAACTGAATTGCAAAAGAACTCACAGGGAAAATATCTGTGGCTACTTTGGGAAATCGAAATGGTAAAAGCTATTTAAATTTCCAAATATTCTCATTCAACACATTTAACCTGTTCTGGAACTATTTGATATCTTTATACAATTCTTTGAATCCGGTTTCATAACTGTTGAAAAAGAAGCAAAGCAGATTATTTATTTCTGAATTCAAAAAAAAAAAAAAAAAGACGAAACCCGTTGCCATCGAGTCCATTCTGACTCCTTGCGAACCTATAGGATGGAGTAGAACTGTCCCTTTGGATTTCCAGGATGTGGCTGGTGGATTCCAACTGCTGACCTTTAGGTTAGCAGCCGAGCTCTTAACCACTGCACCATCACAGCTCCAGTTCGGAATTACAGACACCCGAACAAAAATATTTTGACTGGAAAATATTATTACGGAAGAACTCACAGACACATGATATTTATACCTGTGAATTACGAACTGTAAAAGAAATCTTTAATGAATAAAGGGAGTTTTCTTTCTTTTTTTTTAACTTGTCAGTTGTTATAGAACATTATGGTAACATCTTTCGTTTAATGACAGAAAAGCTATTTTTCTAAATAATTCTAAGTCTTCAACATGTGAAGCAGAGGTCATGGCAAGTGGTATGTCCCCTGTTTCTTATCTGATGTTTTTGTCTCACTGACTTAAGCTAAGGTTGCTTGTATTAGACAAACTATAACAATTACATATTTCTTGATGAACTTTTTCTATCATTTAGTAGTTTAGTTAACCCAAACTTTTCGTCATGTTAAGATACAAAAAAGAATGCAACTTTTAGTTGTGTATGTCTGGAATTTGCATTAAAAATTAAGTTTTGGTGTTTAATATGCCTGGAATTTTATTGAAAAGCATCAAGGGATGCTTATATAAAGTGATTACATATATATATAGATATATATGTATGTGTATATTATATATATTCAAGGGCTGTGAGCAAATATTTCTAAAAATCACAATTAAAAATGTAGGGGTTTAAATTTTCCCTTTGACCAAAATCATGAATAAAAATGAGTAAAGACTAAGTAAAACAGAGAAGTGTAACTGCTATGCACTGTTAATTATGGAAAATAACAAAAAGTGTTTTGAATGATGAAAAGAACAATGAAGAGTCTATTGACTTTTGAATCGAAACCTTGAAAAGTCCATTTAAAATGATTTAGTGATGGGAATAAAGTAACTTTGAGAAAAGTTACTTAAAACCTTTGAAACAGTACATACATTTGCAAAAAGACAGCTTAAGCAATTCAGGAGATTATTATCCTATGAAATTTTAACTTTAACTTTAAATTAAGAGAAAAAGTAATCATTAACAAAGTGGATGTCAGATGTTAGGTCAAGGATGAAGAAAAGATAGCGCACATCCCCTCCATTTTCAGTGTTGACTTTGGACAGCAATGGCTAATGTTGACTCAGAGGCATTGAGATCCTGAACTCACCTTCAGATCCTGACATAACATCACCATTTCTTTAAAACTTTTGATGGAAAATTATCAATAAATTGTATGCATTTTCATAAAAGGTTTTCAGTTTATTCTAGTAAGCAAAAGATTAGAATAAAGCTTCATATTATAATGCATGTAAATGCATTACCTTTTACCCAAAATGAACTCACCAGTCAGAGGAGCCCAAATGAAGCCCTGAGAGATGGTGTGCTTCTCCAGAGGGCAGGTATATTTAAATGCACTGGAATCCTTCCTCTGTTTTCCTAAACTATGTCAGTTATGAGATCATATGGGAACTGAAGTTAATCCTCAAAATCTGCCCTTAAGGATGCTGAGAAGAAACTTACCAACGTGATTTTACAATAGAAGATTGTGAAGGCAAATTAACCAGGAAACAAAATACCCATCAAATGTTAATGCCAGTGTTAGTCTAGGCACCTGTGACTAGGGCAAAGGAAAAAGCGTTTTAGAGTAAACCACGTGTAGAAATGAGTGGTAAAAATATTTCTGTAGAACTTCGTGGCCTCTATTTTCACAAACACATGTCCAAAAAAGATACCTACCATGTGAGCAAACTTAACCTGTCTTCTAATAAATGGTGATAACTGGCATAAGAAAATTGAAGTCATTTGTTTCTAATGCATTTCCTAAAAATTATTATTTAAATGTCACTTTTATCTTGTTCCGTTGTGTCTAGATTAGTTTATCAAGTAGAACCAAACATTTGCCAAAATCAGTAATTCTTTGGGTATTGTATGGTAAAATAAATCTCATATTTAAAGTCAAATGACCCTAAAAGCTCAGGAAAGGAGCCCTGGTGGTGGATGGTTAGTGAGCTGAGCTGCTAAACAAAAGGTCAGCAGTTTGAACCCACCAGCTGCTCCCTGGAAAAAAGATGTCGCAGTTTGCTTCCCTGAAGATTTACAGCCTTGGACTTCCTATGGGTCCTCCTCTATTCTATGAGGTCTCTGCAAGTCGGAATCAACCGGACAGTGTTGGGTTTGGTTTTTTTGGTTTAAGAGCTCAGTTACTATCTCATATAGTAACTGGTGAGTTCGTTTGGGAGCTTTATTTCCTTTGAATCTTTAGGGACTCATTCCTTATTGAAAACAGTGTGTTGATATAATAACGCTGGATGGAAGGAAAAATTAGTTTCAGTAAGTCCTTAGGCAAGTGTGTATACATATAAAAAAATCACCTCTTTGCTACTGATTGGATAATTCATTACAGTCAGAGCCGAACAGCAGAAAATCATTTGGAAAGTTTGGCAGAGTTATATATCCTAATTCATTTGCTACTCCAAGAGCAATCTGTGGAACCCTCAGAATCAGCACCACCTGAGAGCTTGTGAGGACTGCAAAATCACATGCCCCTATTCCAGGCTGCTGAAATAGACTCTTGGCAGTACAGCAGGAAAACGCATTTTAGCGGCATCTACAGGTGATCTCATATGTACTCTAAAGTTCAAGAAGCCACGTGATAGACCTCTAAATGCATTGTCTATGGACTTAATGCCAAAACAGAATTTTAGGTTTAGTTTGTGTCGAGCATTTTAAAGAAATATTTATTTGGTGAATTTTCTATACTGTATTTGAACAGCCCCATTTGAAATTATGGTTATTCTCTGGGTAATATACAAAATAATTTTAAAGTTTATTGTTGTTATTAGGTGACCATCAGGTGTTTCTGACTCATAGGGACTCAAAGTACCAAAGAAAGAACACTAGGCAGTCTTGCCCCATCCTCACAATCATTGCTATGCTTGAGTTCATCATTAAAGCCACTGTGTCAAGCCATGTCATCGAGGGTCTTCCTCACTTCTACTTTTCCAAGCATGATGTCCTTCTCCATGGGCTGCTCCCTCCCAATAACATGTCTGAATTAATGAGACGAAGGCTTACCATCTTGGGTTCTAAGAAGCATTCAAGCTGTACTTCTTCTAAGACAGTCAAGTAAAAAATTCAAGTTAAATTTAATTTTAATTGTTCTTATTGTTTTTTGCCATAGGATTTCTAAGCATTGTATATACATCTACTCAAATGCAAAGGAAACTCAATCTTTAGTGCATTGTCAAAAAAAAAAAAAAAAAAAAGATATATAAGCTCTCTAGTGCATTATCCAGAAACCCTGGTTGTGTAGTGGTTAAGAGCTACAACTACTAACCAAAAGGTCAGCAGTTCGAATCCACCAGGAGCTCCTTAGAAACCCTTTGGGGCAGCTCTACTCTGTCCTATAGGGTCACTATGAGATGGAATCAACTCGATGGCAGTGGATTTGGTTTGGTTTACTGCATTATCAACAGAAAAAAAAAAAGAAGAAGATATTTAAGGTTCAGTGACTGTTGAAATAAGTCTTATTTTAAAAAATAAACCCTGCGTTAGTCATTTTTGGAGTTTTAAAGAATGTTTTTCTTCCTTCTTTGCTTTTTCTCTTTTCTCTCTCCTCTTTTCGTATTTTATTCCCTCCCTGATTTTCTTTCTTCCCTTCCTCATTTATTTCCTCATTAATTCATTTAACCAATGTTAAAGAATTATGACATACATGGCCTAGTGAATAAATAAACTAACCCTCCAAAAACACTACCAAAAAATAAGAAAACAACAACCACAACAGCAACCTACCAGGTAAGATAAACTGATAGATGCTAAAAAAAAGCACTTTTAAAAATAAGTTAAGTCATACAGATTTTAGATTGTGCTAAAAATTAAACAGCATTTCTGTAAAATAAGACTTTTATTCAGATACAAAGATTTGCAAATCTGGAAACGTCAAAATGAAAGTTCAACATGGCATTCCAAAGAAGGAGCATAAGTATATGTCTTTTATAATTAGTTCTGTAGAATTTTGTACAGAGTTGGGAAGACTACAGGCACACATTTGATTGGTTGGCATTCGACATGCTATCACGAACCTCATTTAGAAAGATTTTCTATGAGCTGGGGTACTCAGCCTTTGCCAGTTTCCTATGTTCCAGAGCTGGTTCCTTCTGTTTCCCGCAACACTCTGGGTGGGCCACCTGAGAATATTGCAGAACAAGTTTTCTTGGTCAAAAGTGTAGTCATGGATCATGTACTCTGAAAAGAGAGGCAAAGGGCTATGACAACATGGAGTCTGATTCAGGCCTTTGCCAGCCATTTTAGTTGTGGTTTAGAGTCCTCTTTCACGTTTTTTTTTTTTCACATTTGGAACACCAAAATGTAGGCATTTTTCCACCCATTATTTTCTGATGCAATAAGGTAGGAAGTGTGGGGATTATGTATGACAGTGGAAATAAGTATAATGGAAAATTAACACAGGAGTGACCTTCTTGTGTTATTACCATCTCATACTCCAGTTACAGTAGGGCATTTTAGAAGACTGGTGAACCAGAACATGTCATGATATTTTATAATTAAGTAACAGATATTTCATTCTCTAAAAGCAAATACCACACACTTTGAAAATGTCAGGGTCATTTATAAGTAAAAACATCAACAAATTGCTGTTGCTAAATCACAGGTAAGGCATTAAATTGATGGCATAACGATGCAACCCGTGAACAGATATTTATAGAGATATTCGTAGTATATTTATGCTGACTTTTTTGCCTTCTTCTCCTCCTTCTCCTTTATTTTTTCTATGATGAAAACATGGTCTACAGTTTATGACAAAACTCCATGATGCCTATTTATTTAAAGAAATTTCCTGGGTTATGTTCCTGACTTAATTACTAATATGAAAAAATCCACTGAAAAATCTCCTGAAGAGTGGAAGTACAAACAGACAAAATCCTGTCCTGTCTCTGAAGGCACATACTTTAAAATTTGTGAAACAGACAAGTTTAAAGGCAATGTCAGGTATACAAGTCCAAGAAGTGATTGGATATGTGAGTCTAAATTTGGGAGATGGTCCATACTAGAACTGCTGATGTGGAAATCATCAGCTTATTGATTGTAATCACAACTCTGAATGTAGATATCGTATAGGAAACATGTGTACACTCACAAGTAAGTAGACTGAGGAAAGGAGCCCTAGATAACATGAGTATAATATGTGTGTCACAAAGAAATAAGTTTGGTTTTTTGTCTCCGGTTTCTGAAAATAGCCTGGGCAATTAGGTCACTTTTTGAATGTTGATGTTATTGTTGATAGGTTCCATCAAGTCAGTTACGACTCACAGTGACCATATGTGCAACAGAACAAAACACTGCCTAGTCCAGTGCCATCCTCATGGCCACCGTGTCAGTTCATCTCTCTGAGAGACTTGCTCTTTTTTGCTGACCCTCCACTTTACCAACCTTTTCTAGGGACTGGTTCCTCCTGATAACATGTCCAAAGTAAGTGAGATGTAGTCTTGCCATCCTTGCTTCTAAGGAACCATTCTGGCTTTATGTCTTCCAAGAAACATTTGTTCATTCATTTGGCAGTGTATTGTATATTCAATATTCTTATTCAACACCATAATTCAAAGATGTGGATTCTTCTTCAGTCTTTCTTATTTGTTTTCCAGCTTTTGCATGCATATGAGGTGATTAAAAGTGCCATGGTTTGGGTCAGGTGCACGTTAGTCTTCAAGGTGACATCTTTGCATTTCAACACTTTAGAGAGGTCTCTTGCAGCAAATTTGCCTAATGCAATGTGTCTTGATTTCTTGACTACTGCTTCCATGGGTGTTGATTGTGGATGCAAGTAAATTAAAATCCTTGACAATCTCCATCTTTTCTCCACTGATCATGATGTTGCTTTTTGGTGCAGCTGTGAGAATTTTTGTTTTCTTTATGTTGAGGTGTAATCTATACTGAAGGCTGTGGTCCTTGATCTTCATCAGTAAGTGCTTCATGTCCTCTTCACTTTCAGCAAGCAAGGTTGTGTCATCTACGTAATGCAGGTTGTTAATGAGTTTTCCTCTAATCCTGATGACACCTTCTCTTTCATATAGCCCAGATTCTTGGATTATTTGCCTAGCATATAGACTGAATAAGTATAGTGAAAAGTACAACAGTGACACACACCTTTCCTCACTTTTAACCATGTAACTTCCCCTTGTTTTGTTCAAACCACTGTCTATCTGTGTCACATTTCTCATGGAAACAATTAAGTTTTCTGGAATTCCCATTCTTCTCAATGTTATCCATAATTTGTTATGAACCACACAGTCTAATGTCTTTGTATAGTCATTAAAACACAGGTAAATATCTTTCTATTATTCTCTGCTTTCAGCCAAGATGCATCTTTCATCAGCAATGATATCCCTGGTTCCATGTCCTCTTTGGAGTCCAGCTTGAATTACTGGCAGTTCCCTGTCAATGTTATTAGGTACCACCAAGTCGGTTCTGATTCATAGTGACACTGGGAACAACAAAACAAAACACTGCCTGGTACTGCACCAATCTCACAATTGTTGCTATGTTTGAGCCCATTGTATCATCTACTGTGTCAGATCATCACACTAAAGGTCACCCTCTTTTCTCTTGACCCTGTTTTTTACCAAACATGATGTCCTTCTCCAGGGACTGGCCCTTCCTGATCACATGTCCAAAGTATATGAGTCAAAGTCTCAGCATCTTCCCTTCTAAGGAGTATGCTGGCTGTACTTCTTCCAAAACAGATTAGCTCATTCTTCTGGCAATCCATGGTATATTAAGTAAAAGAATTAGGAGCACCAAATTTATCCCCTTGGAAACAAGCCTCGGGGGCATGATGAGACCTCCACTGCCTTACCTTTAGAGGCCTGATGCTTGCACATGTAGTATGCTGTCTGGGCTTTGGAGTATAAAAATAACTGGCTGTGGGCCTTTGCTTTAGTTGTCTAATACTGGTATAACAAAAATGGTGCAAGCGGGTGGCTTTAACACACAGAAATGCATTCTCTCACAGTTTAGAAGGCTAGAAGTCTCACTTTAGATGGCCAGCTCTAGGGGAGGCTTTCTCTCTCTGCTCTGGAGGAAGAGCCTTGTCTCTTCTGAGCTTCTGTTCCTGGGCATTCTTCATGTAGCTTGCCATTCTCTTCCCTCGTCTCTACTACTTAGTTTGCTTGTTTAATCTTTTTTATATCTCAAAAGAGAATGACTCTAGGTATACCTTAATCTTGCCTTA
Source organism: Elephas maximus indicus (assembly GCF_024166365.1). Lineage (NCBI taxonomy): Eukaryota > Metazoa > Chordata > Mammalia > Proboscidea > Elephantidae > Elephas > Elephas maximus. The sequence continues at coordinate 88,032,809 of NC_064823.1, forward strand.
TTCACATAAGAAACATAATTTAATACTCATTAATATAACCTAATCTTGCTTCATTAGTATAACAAACATAGTCCATTCAGAAATGTGATTATAACCATATGCAGAGGTTAAGATTTATGACCCATCACAGAATGGAGGATAGTTACACCAGATCACAAAATGGAGGACAACTGTACAATACTGGGAATCATGGCCAAGCCAACTCGGCACATAATTTGGGGGGTACAATTCAATCCTTGTAGCATTCTCAGCTATGATGCTGAGACAGAGCATCCATAGTGTTGTATTAAGAATCCTGTTTCCTTTGCTTGGTTTCCTCTCCCCCTAGCTTTGCATCTGAACCCTGCTTTTCCTTGGAGGTTATAGGTAAACCCCATTGTGCCTGCATAGTATGTTTAAGAATGCTGCTGTTGTAACTCGTATGAACTCCCTGCTTGTAAACCCTTTAAAAGTAACTTTGCCTGCCCACCCTTGGCAAGCAGGCTAGGCAGCAGCAGCTCTGACTGATTTCTTATTTTTGTGCAATGAAATAAAAGTTTCTTTCCTGTACTCCCACCAGCTTCTCTTGTTTATCGGCCAATACGAGTCATGTCCAGCAAAAACTTGGGGTTTCCACCTTCTAACAATGCTAGGTGGAACATAGTTAGCATAATTTTTCAGCCCACCTAATTAGACTTACCTGACCAGGGGGAGACTAGCAAAATTTAGACCTCCTTCTTAAGTCCCTCACCTATGGCACTATGAACACCCCAAAATCCTAAAACAGGCATTGCTGAGCTAAGCTGAAAGAGGTAAGATGAACTCAATTTTCTCTATGAAATAGGAAGATGATTTTTTTTGGAAATGAGTACTAGGGGAGATTAGTTAGATGCTTCCAAAAATTATTGATGTGTTGGCAGTTTATTGAAGGGTAAAGGAGAGGTGTTTGACCAATATTAGGAAAAGATTTAGAAAACATAAAGAAGAAATATTTCCTTTTCCTTGAGAATTGAGATTCCTGTGTAGAGAAATAGTGTACACGAATTTAGGGATTTTCCAGGATTGAGAGTTTAACAAATAGAGTTACTCAAATCCAGGGGTTCACAGAATTTGTTTAAGGTATTGTAAGTTTATTTTGAATGATAAATATGAAGTCATGAATTAGAAGAAAATAATATGAAATTAAAACTTAACAGATGGAATAAAAAGATACAGAAAAATCAAGAGTGTAGAGATTTCTAGAAGGTCAACATAAAGGTATCATTGCTTCCACTGTTGCCTCCTTTCCAAAGAATAAATCAGATAATGTCTTTTCTCAATGGCTTCCATCTTGATCCAAAATTTAAATTGAAACCACAGAGATTTAATAACTGGCACCTCGGTTTCTCTCTAACCTAATTTCTTTCTATCCGCTTCTTACTTTCTTCTCCATCCATGTTTTTCTCCTTGAAGATTCCCCAAGCAAAACGTATTCCTACCACAATGTATTTGTATTTGGTATTCCTACCCCTTGGAATTGCATTTCTCCATGCACAGCCCCATACTTAATTCATTTCTTTTCTAAATTGTCACTCTACAAGAAAAGCCATCCTTGACTATGCTGCTCAAAATTGTATGTATGCCCTTGCCTGTGTTTCACTTCTTTATCATTATGTGTTATGTATTATTTGCTTGCTTCTTGTCTGTTCTTCCCAAATGAAATATAAGCTCCATGAAAGTAGAGCTTTTGTCTTTTATTCCCTACTATGTTTTCTGCATCTAGAATAGTGTCTGGTAGTTAACAGGCACTCAATACATATTTTTTGAATGACAGATATTGGTGACACCACTGCTAGAGGACATTAAAATGCTTATGTTCTCGGTGTCTGCCACACTGCCTGTGGATTGACAGTAGGATTTCTTTTCTTTCAGGTATGGGCTGGGATAGGAAATGCAACCAACTCTGGGAAAGGTTTAAGAAAGGTGCTGTGGCAAAGGGAATGAGGAGCAAATCTGGAAAATGTTAGAATAAATAACTCAAGGAATTCAGCTAAGGCTGTTGACCATATATTTATTCTTATTGTTGTTAAGTGTCACTGAGTCATTTCTGACTCATTATAATCTGATAGGACAGGGTAGAACTGCTCCGTAGGGGTTTCGAGGCTTTAATATTTCCAGAAGCCTACGGCCATTTCCTTTTCCTATGGTGAGGCTAGGGAGTTTCAACTACCAACTACCTACTTTTTGGTCTCTGTGAGGGTCTCTAGGAGTCAGATTGACTAGATGGCAATGAAAGATATTTGTGGGATATAAGATATGACAGTCTAAATTGAAATTAAGTGACCTCGAGGGGACACTTATATTATGTAGCCTTACTGCTGCCCAAACTGGGAAAAATAAGTGCTTAAAGGAATAGTTATGTTAGCATAGGAGCCCTTGTGGGTCAGTGGTAAAACAGCTTAGCTGTTAACCAGAAGGTTGGTGGTTAGAGCCCACCAGGCCCTCTGTGTGCGAGAAAGTGAAAATTTACAGCCTTAGAAACTGTATGTGGCCATTCCACTGTGTTCTGTAGGATTGCTATGATTTGAGTTGACAGCAATGGGTTTGGTTTGGTTTTTGAGTGTGTTAGCATAATCTGTACATATAAAAAGTAGAAATAAAGACTGTGCATGTAGGAATATGCTTGAAATTTATGTCTTTTTGGAAGAAAAAAATGTATCTCTAGTCCTCTGAAACAGCAGTGAAAACAGCTCAATAGTTTGAAATTGTGGCCATCTTATCACACATGGATTAGGACAGGAAGTATCACAAAACAGAAAATATGCAGCATAATCTTTCTTTTATTGTGCATTGTCTTTTTGATAATTCTGCCAAAACATACTCATAGCATAGTATGATATGAGAGATGACAAAATAACATGTATTTCCAGGCAAACCTATTCAGAAAAAGAAAATAACAGATTATCTATAACAGTCAGAATTCTGTAAACACGCACACATTATACATATCCTGGCCTTGTGTAGAGTAACTATGGGTCATTTTAGTTGGAGCCCTGGTGGCACATAGGTTAAGAGCTTGGTTACTAATCAGTAAGTCAGCACTTCAAATCCATCAGTGGCTCCTTTGAAATCCGATGGGACAGTTCTACTCTGTCCATTCAGGTTGCTATGAGTCAGAATCGACTTGACACCAATGGGTTTTTGGGGGGGATTATTTAATATAATCAAGTGTCCAAAATAGTAGCTGACACAGACTAGACAGTTACATATTTGTTGAATGAGTAGCTGAACAAATAAAAGTTAACATCTTGCTTCTTCAGTTACACAAAAAGAATATTTATCTTCATACATTTGATAACAAATAGTTATTTGTTTTAATTATGTCGATGAAACATAGTTAATTGTTCTAATTTTGCACAGTAGTTTTGTAGGCATTAGAAGACACTGCAAGCTCCTAAAATTACAATATTTTGCTCTAGTTGAAATCTAGATTTACTCAATTTTGATATCAAAATAGCCTTGAGCAACTGCAGAATAACTTTCTTTAGAATTCATTTTAAAAGAAAACCCTTCAAAATTGTATTGCTGCTATTCAATTACCTCCAGGTAGCCTTCAGATGAGCCTTGTAAATTTCCTTAATTTTGTGCCTTAAAAGGTCATCCTACCGTATCTAATTATCCTAGCAAAATCTTTACTTTGGTTTTACATTTTGACAGAATCCTGCTCATTCAATTTTTCTGGAACTAATCTTCTCAGGAAGTGTCTATATCTCATTTCTGCATGTATAACATTTCTCAATTTGTATGTTGCATATGTTATTTTGTTATGTGTCATGGAGTCAATTCCAACTCTTACTGACCCTATCTGACAGAGAATCCCCCATAGGAGGTAGTCTTTACAGAAACAGATCACCAGGTCTTTTCTCCCACAGAGTGGCTGGTGGGTTTAAAATACTGACCTTTTGGTTAGCAGCATAGGACTCCTTTGTATGGTACGTAAACAAAAAATTCATGTTGTCTAGTCAGTTCCAACTCATAAGAACCCTACGGGACAGAATAGAACTTCCCCTTAATGTTAACGAGGAACGGTTGGTGGATTCGAATTGCCGACATTTCGTTAGCAGCTGAGCTTTTAACCACTGTGTCACCTGGGCCCAGTATAACCTGTTGCTGTTGGGTTGATTCCAACTTATAGAGACCCTATAGGACAGAGTAGAACTTCCCTGTGGGGTTTCCAAGGACTGCCTGGTGAATTTGAACTGCCTTGTATTTTTTTTTTTTTTGTATAGTACATTAAAAAAAAAAAAAAAAAAAAATTGCCGATCTGTCAATTCCAACTCATAGTGACCCTGCAGGCCAGAGTAGAGCTGCCCCATAGGGTTTCTAAGGAGTGACTGGTGGATTCGAACGGCCAACCACTTAGTTAGCAGCTGAGCTCTTAACCACTCTACTACCAGTGTTCCATATGCTACATACCAAAACCAAAATCAAACAGTGCCATGGAGTAGATTCTGACTCATAGCAACCCTATAGGACAGGGTAGAACTGCCCCATAGAGTTTTCAAGGAGTGCCTGGCAGATTCCAACTGCCAACCCTTTGGTTAGCAGCCATAGCACTTAACCACTACGCCACCAGGGATTCCATATGATACATATATGATACATAGTGAGTACTAAATAAATGTGAAATGAATGAGTGAAAAAAAGTTTCAAAGTGTGCATTACTACAGTGAAATCAGTGAAAGCCAGAGCTCAAAGGGCCTGCCTTGTCTCCCTTGGTCTTGCAAATATTCTGCTTTTGACAGGTGCAGTCTTACCACTTTCGTATTGCTGATTTTAATGGAAAGATATCTTCCTTTCCTGTCTCTGACAGGTTTCTGCCTTAGATTGATTCTGGCATTAGCAGGTTTTACTGTATTATGCAAATTATATGTGTAACCTCAACTGTTAACATAATGGCAATTTTTGTTATTATTTTTCTAACACTGTGTTACTGTTTTTAAGTCTCTTTTTCCTTTTGTGTATTTCATAAAGAGAGAGACCACTGAATCTTAGAAGAATATTCTGTAGGTAAGATTTTTTTTATATAGTTCCAATAGTGTATAAATATCCCTCATGTCTTTAGAGGAAATGTGCTATAATCTATTCTTAAGCAAATACTTCAAAGCTATGCTTTCAAGTTACGCAATTTTTATTTATGATTTCAAAATATATTAAAGTTTAAAGTATGTCGTAACTATCTGAAACGTTGGCAATTCAAAACAACCCAGAGGAGACTCAGAAAACAGTCCTAGTGATCTCCTTCCAAAAGATCACAGCCTTGAACACCCTATGGAGTGGTTCTACTCGGCATATATGGGGTCACTATGAGTCATAATTCACTGATTGGCAACTAAAAACCATAATGGTGTAGTTTTCACAATTCTGGGAAGAAAAACAGGCTCATAATAGATAATGTTTCTACCAGTCAAAGTGGAAATATCTTGTAGTTCTTTACACACCTGATACTGGTTAAAGTAATCAGAAAGGTATTGTGTCAGTAGTGGATTAATTTAGCCCTGGATGAAAGTCCATTCCACTGTCTTGCCAAATTATCATACTAAATTCACTGACACATAAAACATATATCAAGAATATTTAAAGAAATAAAAGGTATTCAGCATCCAAAAAAGGTAAAATCACAATTTCAGATATCCAATAAAAAATTACCTGGTTTGGGAAAATAGGAAAAACATGAATTCTAATGAGAAAAATCAATTAATATAAACAGAACTAGAAAAGACACCCCATCATGTGTCTATTGGTTTGTCAGAACTGCCAGAAATTCAGACTTGATTCAGAAAAGAACGTGGAACCAGGGGTATCATTGCTGATGTCAGATGGATCCTGGCTAAAAGGAGAGAATACCAGAAAGATGATTACCTGTGTTTTATTGAATATGCAAAGGTATTCAACAGTGTGGATCATAGCAAATTATGGATAACATTGACAAGAATGTTAATTCCAGAATACTTAATTGTGCTCATGAGGAACCTGTACCTAGATCAAGAGGCAGTTGTTTGGAAAAAACAGGGAAATACTGGGTGGTTCAAAGTCAGGAAAGGTGTGTGTCAAGGTTGTATCATTTCACCATACCTATTCTATCTGTACGTTGAGCAAATATTCCGAGAAGCTGGACTATCTGAAGAAGAATTGGGCATCAGGATTGGAGGAATACTCATTAACAACCCGAGTTATGCAGATGACACATCCTTACTTGCTCAAAGTAAAGAGGACTTAAGCCACATACTGATGAAGATCAAAGACCACGGCCTTCAGTATGAATTATACCTCAACATAAAGAAGACAAAAATCCTAACAACTGGACCAATAAGCAACATCATGATTAACAAAGAAAAGATTCAAGTTGTCAGGGATTTCATTTTACTTGGATCTACAATCAACGCTCACAGAAGCAGCAGTCAAGAAATCAAAAGACAGATTAGATTGGGCAAATCTGCTGCAAAGGACCTCTTTAAAGTGTTAAAAAGCAAAGAAGTCACCTTAAAGACTAAGGTGCACCTGACCCAAGGCATGGTATTTTCGATCACATCATATGCATGTGAAAGCTGGACAATGAGTAAGGAAGACTGAAGAAGAATCCACACCTTTCAATTGTGGTATTGGCAAAGAATACTGAATATACCATGTACTGCCAAAAGAAAGAACAAATATGTCTTGGAAGAAGTACAACCAGAATGCTCCTTAGATGCAAGGATGGTGAGACTGCATCTTATATGCTTTGGACATGTTGTCAGGAGGGATGAGTCCCTGGAGAAGGACACCATGGTTGGAAAATACAGGTTCTGAGGAAGAGAGGGAGACCCTCAATGAGATGGATTGACACAGCAGCTGCAACAATGCACTCAAGCATAACCACAATTGTAAAGGTGGCGCAGGGCCAGGCTGCATTTCATTTTGTGGTACACAGGGTGGCTATGTGTTGGAACTGACTCAATGGTACCTAACGACAAGAGCAAGAACAGAAGTGACTTGTGATAGAATTATCAGTGATATTAAGTTACTTACTACAATATTCCATATGTTTAAGACCCTAGAGAAAAGCCTAACCGCAGTAACCAGAGACATAACAAGGAGAAAAAAGACCCAATTTTTTATTTGAAAAACATAATATCTGAAATAAGAAGTACCCTGTACATAATTAACAGCAGGTTAAATATTGGAGAGGAAAAGTTTCATAAACTTGAAGATAGAAAATATAGTGAATAAAATTATCTAAAATACCATGAACAGGAAAAATAAAAAGGGGGTACACTTCAAATAGCTGTGGTACAATTTCAAGTGTCCCATAATAGATGTAGTCCCTAAAAAACAGGAAGGGGACGGGAAAAATATTTGTGAATAATGGTTCTAAAATGTTCAAATCTGATGAAAACTCTAAACTCATATATTGAAGAAGCTCAACAAATTAAAAGAACAAGAATACAAATAGAATAATAACAAGGATAATTATAATCAAAATGCATAAAATCAGTGATAAAAATAATCTTAAAGGCAACCAGAGAAAAGGAGACATATTAGGTACAGAGTAACAAAGATATGAAAGACAGTAGGCTTGACCATACAGAAAGCAATCTAGAAGAGAGAGACACAAAGTTCAAAAATCTGAAAAGAAAAACTATGCTGACCAAACTCAATAACCAGTAAAAATATATTTCTAAAATGGAATTAAAATACTTTTTTAAATATACAAAACTGAAAGAATACATCACCAGCAGACCTGTTCTCCAAAAAATATTAAAGAAAATCTTTCAGAAAGAGGAAATGATACTACTTGGAAATCTCTATCTTCTCAAAGAAATTTATTGAAAATGATAAACATGTGGGTAAATATAAAACACTTTATTTTCTTTTTTTTGAAAACACTGAAAAATCTAAATTACATTTAAAAACAAAAATCATAGGGACAGGGCCAATATGGTGCAATAGATATAACCATCATGCCCCCCCCCAATACAGTAAAGACCAGAAAAGCTAAGTAAAACAAGTACATATGTCAATTCTGGAACATCAAGCATGAAATGAAGAGGTGTCTCAATCAAGCAGTGAATGGAATAAGAAAGTGACAGAGAACAGAGAACAAGGAGCGCTATGGACTGGAGGTCCCCTACTAGCTAACGCAGCACAGATTCACCATTTTGACCTCAACCACCAAGAACAGCAGACAGGAGGTTCATAAAGGCAAATTCACAGAGCTCACAACAGGAGACAGAACACCTACTCCATACATCACATTCTCTCCCTTCCTTCCTGCCTCTCTGTACTACCCACCAAATGACATGCCCCTGAAGGGCACTAATATGGACAACTGGATCTCACTCTGCACTGTCATCCAGCGCAGCACATTCAGCCCCAGTGCATGTTGCAAACAACCCATCCCAGCCCCTGCCCCACTGAACCTGCCCTGCTTCACCATACCTGACCAGCACTGGCTACCTGGACAAGGTGGTGAGCAGCATTGTGCCCATAGTCAAGCAAGCAAGAAAGTAAGCCCAACTCACCTGCCCAGACATAAACAATTAAAATAAAAAATCAGGACGAAACAAACAAATCTACAATCAATAAACAGAGAAAATAATTCCTGAATGTCTCGAAACAGGACACAATGTTGAGACATATATAAAAAAAACCAGGACAGATGGCTCCAGAAAGTGACCAAAATAAAACAGCAGCTGATCTTCTGGTAGAAGAAAAGGCCTGGAACTACCTGAGAGTTCAAAACTTTAATATTCAGAGCTCTCCAAGAGATGAAGAAAAACACAGACAAAAAATAAAGAAAAAATAGACAAAATCATTGAAAATACAGACAAAATCAAGGAAAATAAACCAAGGAAGAATTTGGGAAAATAATGCAGGAAAAAAATGTGAAAATAAATAAACAACTAGAAAGTATACAAAAACAACAATTAGAAATTGAAACAAGATTTTAGAAACGGACAGAGTAACAGAAGGTTTTCGAAGAAAATTTGAAACAATGGAAGACAGGATCAGAAAAATTGAAGACAAATTCTTCAATACCACTTTAAGAAAAAATTAGAGAAAAGCATGAAGACACCCTGAGAATGATGTGAGATACAATCAAAATAAAAAATTTGAGTGTGATTGCAGTTACAGTATGGGGGAGAAAATGGAAAACACAGAGAGAATCGTTGAAGAATTACTCACAGAAAACTTCCTGAATATCATGAAATATGAAAAGCTAACCATCCAAGAACTCAAAGAACCCCATATAGAACAAACCCCAGAAGGAAATCTCTAAGAAATGTCATAATCACAGCTGCTAAAACCAAAGACAGAGAATCCTGAGAGCAGTTTGAGAAAAATGAAAAGTCAAATACAGGCGGGAAACAATAAGACTTAACTCTGATTACTCAGAAGAACCTGCACAAGCAAGGAGGCAATGGGAAGATACATATAATTCCTTGAAAGAAAAAAAAAAAAAATTGCCAACCAAGAATAATATATCCTGCAAACTATCACTCAAATATGATGGCAAAATTAGGACATTTTGAAATAAACAGAAATTAAGGGAATGTGTAAAAGCCAAATCAAACTTATAAGAACTATTAAAGGGAGTTCTTTTTTTTTTTTTTTTTTCTGTTGGAGAACCAACAACATCAGATAACAATGTAAATCTAGGACACAAGACTGCATCAACCAGATACCAACCTAGGTAATGGGCTCACCAGGATTAATCAAAACTAAAAGATTTATAATAAGGAACCAGAGATGTTAATCTGTAAATGACAACTTTCAAATGAGGAGGAAGTCAAGGAGATACCAACTAATAAATGGCTGATTTAAACTTAGGAAGATAATGGTAAATTTCAAGGTAAACGGAAAGAAAGTTAACAAACCAAATCATCAAAATAAAGATAAACACAAAGTCTCAATAAAAACAAAACCTACAAAAACAAAAGAAACAGAAAGAAAAACAATCCAGAAACAAAGGGAATTCAGCACAGGAGAGTAAGTGCAGCAAAGAAAACAACAGCACCACAAGAAAAAAAAAAAAAAAAAGGCACTAGAAAATGACAGCAATAAACTCATACCTATCAAAAATCACACCAAACTTAAATGGCTTCAATGCACCCAGAGAGTGACAGAATGGATAAAAACACAGCACTCGTCAATATGCTGTCTAAAAGAAACACATCTTAGAAACAAAGACGTGAATATATAAAGAAAAAAAAAGGGTGCAAAAATATATACCAAGTAAATACAAATAAATAATGAACAGGACTAGCAATACCAATTTCAGATAAATAGACTTTAAAACAAAATCCGCCATAAAAGACAAGAAAAAGCATTACATAATGATTAAAGGGACAATCCACCATGAGGACATAAGAATAATAAATATCTATGTATCCAATGACAGGGCTCCAAATTACATTAAAAAAAAAAAAAACAAAAAAACTCTAACAGCACAGAAAAGAGAAATTCGACAGTTCCACAGTAAAAGTACAGACTTCAAGACACCACTCTTTGTAAAGGACAGAACATCTAGAAAGAAACTTCACAAAGTTACAGAAGATCTAAAGGCCACAATCAATCAACTTGACCTCATAGATATATATATAGAACACTCCACCTAACAGCAGCAAAGTACACATTTTTTTCCAGTGCACATGGAGTGTTTCCCAGAGTAGACCACATCTTAGGCCACAAAGCAGCCCTCAACAAAATCCAAAATACTGAGATAATACAAAACATCATCTCTGATCACAACACCAGAAAAGTAGAAATTAATAACAGGAAGAACATGGAAAAAATTATATACATGGAAACTGAATAACACCTTGCTTTAAGACCCCTGGTTAACAGAAGATATCAAAGATAGAATCAAAAAATTCCTAGAATTCAATGAGAATGAAAACACACCATACAGAAACCTTTGGGACATAGCAAAGGCGGCGCTCAGAGGTCAAATGACAAAAATAGATGCACACATCAAAAAAGAAGGGAACAAAATCAAGACATTAGCTACACAAATTGAAGAAATAGAGTGTAGCAAAAGGAGCCCACAACCACCAGAAGAAAGAAGATAATAAAGATCAGAGCTGAAATAAATGAAATAGAGAATAGGAAAACAATAGACAGAATCAATAAAACAAAAAGTTGGTTCGTTGAAAGGGTCAAAATTGAGAAATCACTGGCCCATTTGAAAAAAGAAACAAAAGAGAGGACTCAAATAATCCAGACAAGAAATGAAATGGGGAACATTACAATAGACCCAACTGAAATGACAAAGTACTATGAAAATAGGTAATCGAACAAATCTGGAAACAGTGGATATGGACAAATTTCTAGAAACACACTACTTACCTAAACTAACACAAACTGAGGTTGAAAATCTGAATACACCTGTAACAAGAGATGAGATTGAAAAGGTAATAAAAAAAAACCCAACAAAAAAATTCCTGGCCCAGTGGGGTTCACTGGAGAATTCTGCCAAACATTTAGAGAAGAGCTTGCACCTATACTACTCAAACTATTTCAGAACATAGAAAAGGAAGCAATACTCTGAGTTCACTCTATGAAACCAGCATAACCATGATACCAAAACCAGGCAAAGACATGACAAAAAAAAGAAAATTAGAGACAAGTCTCTCTCATGAATATAGGTGTAAAAATTCTCAAAAAAAAAAACAAAAAACTCTAGCCAATAGAATTCAGAACCACGTACAAAAAAAGAATACACCTCTACCAGGTAGGATTTATACCAGGTATGCATTTTTTTTTTTTTTTTTTATGCAAGGATGGTTCAACATTAGAAAATCAATCAATGTAATCTGCCACATAAATGAAACAAAAGATTCACATGATCATCTCATCTGACACAGAAAAGGCATTTGACAAAGCCAGTGTCCATTCCTGATTAAAAAACTCTCAATAAAATAGGTATAGAAGGGAAATTCCTCAACATAATAAAAGGCATCCATACAAAATCAAAGGCAACATCATTCTTAAAGAAAAGAAGCTGAAAACATTCCCCATGAGAACAGGAGAAAGGCAACCAAACCAAACCCATTGCCATCGAGTCAATTCCTATTCATAGAAACTCTATAGGACAGAGTAGAACTGCCCCATAGGGTTTACAAGGAATGTCTGGTGGATTCAAACTGCCAGCCTTTTGGTTAGCAGCCATAGCTCTTAACCACTATACCACAGGAAAAAAGGCAAGGATGACTTTTATCACCACTTCTATTTAACATTGTGCTGGAAGACCTGGCTAGATCAATAACGTGAGAAAAATAAATAAATGACATCCAAATTGGTAAAGAAGAAGTAACACTGTCCCCAAATGTGGGCGATATGACAATATAAATACAGAACCCAAAAGACTCCACAAGAAAATTACTGGAACTAATAGAAAGATTCAGCAGACTAGCAGGTTACCAGGTAAACATACAAAAATCTGTTGGATTCCTATACACCAATAAAGAGAAGGACAAAAAGGAAAACAGGGAAACAATATGATTTATAATAGCATCTAAAAAAAATAAAATACTTAGGAAGCAGGGCCAAGATGGCTGACTATGTAGAAGCTACCAAGGATCCCTCTTGCAACAAAGACTCGGAAAAACAAGTAAATTGATCACCTACATGACAATCTACGAACACTGACCATCAAACACAGAACTAAGGAGTTTACCTGAGTGACAGGGGAGCGAAAAGACATGCACTGAAGCAATGACCACTTCTGGAACTGGCGTCCCGCACTACAGCCTTGAGCCCTCACAGTTCCCTGGTGCCAAAGCGGTTGGGGTGATCACGGCTTACTGAGACGATGCAAGCATGGGATGCAGCCCTAACCCCCTGGAGTAACCTTGGCCTGAAATCCAGCCAGTGCAAGCAGACTGCACACCAACAGGGCTGATAGGAGAAGGAGAAACCACAGGGAAGCAGTGACTGGTTTTGGAGCCTGGAGTGCAGTGTCCCAGCCAGAAAACTTTGGCACTGGGCTTTGGACTAGGAGCAGAGGAGTTGATCACAGCTTCTTAAGACAGCGCAAGCAAGGGACACAGGCCTAACCCTCGGGGGCAATCTCGACCTAGCCACTGCACACAGGCTACACGACACTCTGGAATCTCAGATAAAACAGTCTTCACCAAACAAGATAAGTAAATTTGTCTATATTGCTGGGCTAATCTCTCCTATCTATCTGATCCCTCCCCTCCCTGCCCCAGGTGGATTCATTAACATTGGAATTTCCTGTGCCAGGGAGTGAAGTGCTCTGTGGGGATTTTTTTTTCTAACCCATTCCCCTGGCCTGAGAGAAGCAGCAATTAACAATCCAGGGGTGTGGGGGAATCCTTCCCTGACTTCCCTAAACTGGAACCAACTCCAGCCAAGCAAAAGAGACCCACAGTTTTGGCTTTTATCCCTACAGGGAACCAGGTGGCTATTATAATGCAAAAGCAATTCTGATAGAGATCTGACTGTAATTGTTTTAGCAAAGCAGTGAAAAGACAAGTTTTGGAAGTCTGATACCTCTCTACCTATTAAACAGAGCCCTCACTAATCCACAGACGGGAACTGAGGGCTGCAGCTCCACCCACACCACCTAACCACCTGCTAAAGGGGCCTGAGAATAGAGACACCTACCAATCTGTAGAGGTAGAAGCATTGGGTGCCTAAGGTACAGCTGCAGAGCCCACCCACAAAGTGTTCTAAGAATACAGACACTCCTGCCTCATTGGCATGTGGGGTATGCTCTGAGCATCCTGCCCTCCTCGGAGTGTGACTCCCTGCCGCTACTAGTATCTGGTGCATACAACTATCACCGCTACTCCTCTAAGTTAATAGGTGACAGCCTACACCACACACTAGGTGACCCACAATTAGAACACCTAAGCTGATTCTATTTAAGAATAGTGAATGGACTTATAGGTTCATATATCTGGTAACAGCTCAAACCAGCTGGTAATAGGACATAAGTGATTCAAAGGCTACAACAATCAAGATACCACAATCTAGTAGCCCGTCTGGGTATATTGAAACAAAAAAAAAAAAAAAAGAAGATAAGACTCAGTGAGCAAATATAAAATAAATCATTACAATATCTTATAGATGGCTTGGAGACAGCAGTCGATATCAAATCACATAAAGAAGCAGACCATGACAGCTTCTACAAATACCCAGATCAAAGAATCAAAATCTTTCCCAAATGAAGATACAATCCTGGAGTTGCCAGACGTAGAATATAAAGAACTAGTATACAGAATCCTTCAAGACATCAGGGATGACCTTAGAAATGAAATGAAGCAATCTATAGAAAAAGCCAAGGAACACACTGATAAAGCAGTTGAAGAAATCAAAAAGATTATTCAAGACCCTAGTGAAAAAATTAATAAGCTGCAAGAATCCATAGAGTGACAGCATTCAGAAATCCAAAAGATTAACAGTAAAATTACAGAACTAAAAAGCCAAGGAACACACTGATAAAGCAGTTGAAGAAATCAAAAAGATTATTCAAGAACCTAGTGAAAAAATTAATAAGCTGCAAGAATCCATAGAGTGACAGCATTCAGAAATCCAAAAGATTAACAGTAAAATTACAGAATTAGACAACACAATAGGAAGTCAGAGAAGTAGAATTAAGGAATTGGAGTGCAAAATGGGGGAGATAGAGGATAAGGCAATTGACACCAATATATAAAAAAAGAAAAATCAGATAAAAGAATTAAAAAAAAAAATGAAGAAGCCCTAAGAATCATGTGGGACTCTATCAAGAAGAATCACTTGCATGTGTTTGGAGTTCCAGAACAGGGAGGGATAACAGAAAATACAGAGAGAATAGTTGAAGATCTGTTGGCAGAAAACTTCCCTGGCATCGTGAAAGATGAAAGGATATCTATCCAAGATGCTCATCAAACACCATACAAGATAGATCCCAAAAGAAAAACACCAACGCATAGTATCATCAAACTTGCCAAAACCAAAGATAAAGAGAAAATTTTAAAAGCAGCCAAGGATAAACAAAAAGTCACCTACAGAGGAGAATCAATAAGAATAAGTTCAGACTACTCAGCAGAAACCATGAAGCCAAGAAGGCAATGGGATGACATATATAGAGCACTGAAGGAGAAAAACTGCCAGCCAAGGATCATATATCCAGTAAAACTCTCTCTCAAATATGAAGGTGAAATTAAGACATTAACAGATAAACACAAGCTTAGAGAATTTGCAAAAACCAAAGCTACAAGAATTACCAAAGGAAATTGTTTGGTCAGGAAATCAATAATATCAGATACCAACACAACACAAGGTCACAGAACAGAACATCCTGATATCAACTCAAACAGGGAAATCACAAAAACAAATTAAGATTAATTTAAAAAAGAAAAAAAAAATCTCAAAACAAGGAATCAGAAGTCATTAAGTAAAACATTACAATAATCTAAAAAGTAGGATTAAATACAGGAGGCATAGATCTTCCATATGGAGAGGAAAACAAGGCGATATAGGATGATACATGTTAGGACTTTACTTAGAAAAATAGGTGTAAATATTAAGGTAACCACAAAGAAGTCTAACAATTCCATACTTCACAATAAAAACCAAGATAAACACAATGACTCAGCAAAAAGAAATTCAACTACTATGAAAATGAGGAACACACAATTTACAAAGAATAACTGCTCAGCACAAAAAAGTAAGTGGAAAAATGAAATTGTCAACAACACACATAAAAAGGCATCAAAATGACAGCACTAAACTCATAAAAAAACTCATACTTATCTATAATTACGCTGAATGTAAATGGACTAAATGCACCAATAAAGAGACAGAGAGTCTCATACTGGATAAAAAAACACAATCCATCTACATGCTGCATACAAAAGACACACCTTAGACTTAGAGACACAAACAAACTAAAACTCAAAGGATGGAAAAAAATATATCAAGCAAACAATAAGCAAAAAAGAAGAGGAGTAGCAATATTAATTTCTGACAAAATAGCCTTTAAAGTTAAATCCACCACAAAGGACAAAGAAGGACACTACATAATGTATAAGGGGACAGTTTACAAGAAAGATATAACCATATTAAATATTTATGCACTCAATAACAGGGCTGCAAGATACATAAAACAAAGTTTAACAGAATTAAAAGTGAGATAGACACCTCCACAATTATAGTAGGAGACTTCAACAGACCACCTTTGGTGAAGGATAGAACTTCCAGTAAGAAGCTCAATAGAAACACGGAAGATCTAATTGCTACAAACAACCAACTTGACCTCGTAGACTTATACAGAACACTCCACCCAACAACTGCAAAGTATATTTATTTTTTCTAGTGCACATGGAACATTCTCTAGAATAGACCACATATTAGGTCATAAAACAAACCTTTGCAGAATTCAAAACATCAAAATGTTACAAAGCAGCTTCTTGACCACAAGACCATAAAAGTAGAAATCAATACCAGAAAAATCAGGGAAGAGAAATCAAATACTTCAAAACTGAACAATACTTGCTCAAAAAAGACTGGGTTATAGAAGACATTGAGGATGGAATAAAGAAATTCATAGAATGCAACGAGATGGAAAACACTTCCGATCAGAACCTGTGGCACAGTGAAAAAAGTGCTCAGGGGTCAATTTACATCAAGAAATGCACACATACATAAAGAAGAGCCAAAATCAGAAGACTGTCTCTACAACTTAAACAAATAGAAAGAGCAACAAAAGAATCCATCAGGCACCAGAAGAAAACAAATAATAAAAATTAGAGCAGAATTAAATGAATTGGAGAACAGAAAAACATTTGAAAGAATTAACAAAGCCAAAAGCCGGTTCTTTGGAAAAATTAACAAAATTGATAAACCATTGGCCAGACTGACTAAAGAAATACAGGAACAGGAACAAATAACCTGAATAAGAAATGAGATGGGCCATATCACAACAGACCCAATTGAAATTAAAAGAATCATATCAGATTACTACAAAAAATTGTACTCTAATGAATTTGAAAACTGAGAAGAAATGGATGAACTCCTAGAAACACACTACCTACTTAAACTAACACTAACAGAAGTAGAACAACTAAATAGAGCTGTAACAAAAAAAGAAATTCAAAAGGTAATCAAGAAACTCCCACCAAAAAAAAAAAAAAAAATCCCTGGCCTGGAAGGCTTCACTGCAGAGTTCTACCAAACTGTCAGAGAAGAGTTAACACCACTACTACTAAAGGTATTTCAAAGCATAGAAAAGGATGGAATACTACCTAACTCATTCTATGTGGCCAGCATATCCCTGATACCAAAACCAGGTAAGGACAGCACAAAAAAGGAAAATTACAGACCTATATTCCCTCATGAACATAGATGCAAAAACCCTCAACAAAATTCTAGCCAATAGAATTCAACAACATATCAAAAAAAAAACCCACCATGACCAACTGGGATTTATAACAGGTATGCAAGGTTGGTTCAATATTAGAAAAACCATTAATGTAACCAACCATATAAATAAAACAAAGGACAAAAACCACATGATCTTATCAATTGATGCAGAAAAGGCATTTGACAAAGTCCAACACCCACTCATGATAAAAACTCTCAGCAAAATAGGAATAGAAGGAAAATTCCTCAACATAATAAAGAGAATTTATACAAAGCCAACAGCCAACTTCATCCTAAATGGAGAGAGCCTGAAATCATTCCCCTTGAGAACAGGAACCAGACAAGGATGCCCTTTATCACCACTCTTATTCAACACTGTGCTGGAAGCCCTGGCCAGAGCAATTAGGCTAGGGCACCCGGATTGGCAAGGAAGAAGTAAAATTGTCTCTATTTGTAGATGACATGATCTTATACACAGAAAACCCTAAGGAATCCTCAACGAAACTATTGAAACTAATAGAAGAGTTCAGCAGAGTTTCAGGTTACAAGATAAACATACAAAAATCAGTTGGATTCCTCTACATCAACAAAAAGAACATCAGAGAGGAAATCACCAATCGATACCATTCACAGTAGCCCCCAAGAAGATAAAATACTTAGGAATAAATCTTAGCAAAGATGTAAAAGACCTATACAAAGAAAACTACAAGGTACTACCGCAAGAAACTAAAAATGACCTACATAAGTGGAAAAACATACCTTGCTCATGGATAACCCAAAAGGAAGACTTAAATTGTAAAAATTTTTATTCTACCAAAAGCCGTCTATATATATATTCCACTTCCGATCCAAATTCCAATGACATTTTTAATGTGATCTAGAAACAAATCACCAACTTCATATGGAAGGGAAAGAAGCCCTGGATAAGTAAAGCATTACTGA
The DNA here is from genome assembly GCF_024166365.1 of Elephas maximus indicus. Classification (NCBI taxonomy): domain Eukaryota; kingdom Metazoa; phylum Chordata; class Mammalia; order Proboscidea; family Elephantidae; genus Elephas; species Elephas maximus. The sequence goes on from NC_064823.1 coordinate 88,051,124, forward strand.
AAAAGAAGAACAAAGTGGGAACCCTCACTCTACCTGATTTTAGAACATATTATACAGCCACAGTAGTCAAAACAGCCTAGTACTGGTACAAGAACAGTCACATAGACCAATGGAACAGAATTGAGAACCCAGGTATAAGTCTATCCTCATATGATATTTGACAAAGGCCCAGTGCCAGTTAATTGGAGAAAAGGCAGACTTTTTAACAAATGGTGCTGGCATAACTGGATATCCATCTGCAAAAAAATGAAGCTGGACCCATACCTCATACCATGCACAAAAACTAACTCTAAATGGATCAAAGGCCTAGACATAAAGTCTTAAACAATAAAGATCATGGAAGAAAAAATAGGGACAATGTTAGAAGCACTAATACAAGGCATAAACAGAATATAAAACATTACTAAAAATGAGGAAGAGAAACCTGATAACTGGGAGCTTCTAAAAATCATAGACCTATGCTCATTTAAAGACTTCACCAAAAGAGTAAAAAGACCATCTAGAGGTTGGGAAAAAATTTTCAGCTATGACATCTCCAACCAGCGCCTGATCTCTAAAATCTACATGATTCTGCAAAACTCAACCACAAAAAGACAAACAACCCACTTAAAAATTGGGCAAAGGATATGAACAGGCACTTCACTAAAGAAGACATTCAGGCAGCTAACAGATACATGTGGAAATGCTCTCGATCATTAGCCACTAGAGAAATGCAAATTAAAACTACAGTGAGATTCCATCTCACTTCAACAAGGCTGGCATTAACCCAAAAAGCACAAAAGAATAAATGCTGGAGAGGATGTGGAGAGATTGGAACATTATACTCTGCTGGTGGGATTGTAAAATGGTACAACCACTTTAGAAATCAATTTGGTGCTTCCTTAAAAAGCTCAAAATAAAACTACCATACGTTCCAGCAATTCCACCCCTCAGAATATACCCTAGAGAAATAAGAGCCTTTACATGAACAGATATATGCACACCCATGTTTACTGCAGCACTCTTTACAGTAGCAAAAAGATGGAAGCAACCAAGGTGCCTGTCAACAGATGAATGGATAAATAAATTATGGTATATTCACACAATAGAATACTAGGCATCGATAAAGAACAGTGAGGAATCTGTGAAACATTTTATAACATGGAGGAACCTGGAAGGCATTATGCTGAGTGAAATTAGTTGCGAAAGGACAAATATTGTATAAGACCACTATTATAAGATCTTGAGAAACAGTTTAAACTGAGAAGAAAACATTCTTTCGTGGTTACGAGAGCGGGGAGGGAGGAAGGGTAGGGGAGGTTATTTACTGATCAGATAGTAGATAAGAACTACTTTAGGTGAAGGGAAGGACAACACTCAGTACAGGGGAGGTCAGCACAACTATACTAAACAGAAAGCAAAGAAGTTTCCTGAATAAACTGAATGCTTTGAAGGTCAGCAAAACAGGGGCAGGGGATTGGGGGCTATGCCTTCAGGGGACATCTAAGTCAACTGGCAAAATAAGATATATTAAGAAAACATTCTGCATCCCACTTTGAAGTGTGGTGTCTGGAGTCTTAAATGCTAGCAAGCGGCCATCTAAGATGCATTAAAGAGTCTCAACCCACCTGGATCAAAGGAGAATGAAGAACACCAAGCTCACAAGGTAATTATGAGCCCAAGAGACAGAAAGGGCTCCATGGACTAGAGACTACATCATTCTGAGACCAGAAGAACTAGATGGTGCCCAGCCACAACTGATGACTGCCCTGACAGGGTACACAACAGAGAACCCCTGAGGAGCAGGAGAACAGTGGGATGCAGACCCCAAATTCTCATAAAAAGACTAGACTTAATGGTCTGACTGAGACTAGAAGGACTTTGATGGTCATGATCCCCAAACCTTCTGTCAGCCCAGGACATGAACCATTCTTGGAGCCAACTCGTCAGACATGAATTGGACTGGACAATGGGTTGGAGAGAGATGCTGATGAAGAGTGAGCTACTTTCATCAGGTGGACACTTGAGACTATGTTGGCATCTCCTGTCTGGAGGGGAGAAGGGAGGGTAGAGGGGGTTAGGAACTGGTAAAATGGGCACGAAAGGAGAGACTGGAAGGAGGGAGTGGGCTGATTTATTAAGGGGAGAGTAAATGGGAGTATGTTGTAAGGTGTATATGTTTATATGTGAGAGACTGACTTGATTAGTAAACTTTCACTTAAAGCACAATACAAATTATTAAAATAAAATACTTTGGAATAATCCTAACCAGGGAAGTAAAAGACCTATACAAAGAAAACTACAAAACACTACTGCAAGAAAGCAAAACATGCTTGCATAAATGGAAAATATACCATACTCATGGATAGGTAGACTCAACATTTTGAAAATTTCAATTCTACCCAGAGTAAGCTGCAAATACAAGGCAATCCTGATTCAAATACCAACAGCATTCTTTAATGAGATGAAATAAACTAATAATTAACTTTACATGGAAAGGAAGGAGCCCTTGGATAAATAAGGTACTATTGAAGAAGAAGAAGAATAAAGTAAGAGTACTCAAACTACTTGACCTCAGAACCTACCATAAAAAAACAGCTAAGATAATCCAGAGATCCTGGTACTGGCACAACGACAGACACACTGACCAATGGAAAGAATCGAGAACCCAGGTGTAAACCATCTACCTATGGTCACCTGATCTTTGACAAAGGCCCAAAATCCACCAGATAGAAAAAAGACAGTCTTTTTAAGAAATGGTGCTGGCAAAACTGGATGTCAGTTTGTAAGAAAATGAAACAGGACCCATACCTCACATCATGCACAAAAACTAATTAAAAAATGATCAAAGATGTAAATATAAAACCAAAAACTGCAAGGACCATGAAGAAAAATAGTAGGATCAATGCTAGAGCCCTTAATACACTACCTAAATAGGATACATACAAAATTATCAAGACAAAAATAGCAGAATATAAGCTAGATTGCTGGAATCTTCTAAAAATTAAACACTTAAGCTTATCAAAAGAGTAAAAAGAGAGCCTACAGACTCAGAAAAAAATTTTGACTATGACAAATCTGACAAAGTTCTAACCTGTGAAATCTATAGAAAAATCCAAAACCTCTAAAACAACAAGAACAAAAAAACCAAAGAACCCAATTAAAAATGGGCAAAGGATATGAATAGACTCTTCACCAAAGAAGACTTTCAGATGGCTAATAGACACATGAGGAAACGCTCTTGATCGCTAGCCATCAGAAAAATGTAAATCAAAACCACACATAAGATTCCATGTCACTCTGACATTACTGGCATGAATCAAAAAAAAAGGAAAATAACAATTTTGGAAGGCTATGGATAGATTGAAAGTCTTATGCCCTGCTGGTGTGAATGAAAATGGTACAACCATTTTGGGAAACAATACAGCACTTCCTTTAAAAGCTAGAAATAGAAATACCACTCCTGGGAGTATATCCTAGAGAAATAAGAACCATCACATGAATAGACATATGCATCCCCGTTTTCTTCTTTGGTCTTCCCTATTCATTGTCTAGCTTTCTTATGCACATGAAATGATAGAAAAGGCCTTGCTTGGGTCAGGCCAACCATAGTTCTCAGGGTGACGACCTCGCTTTTCGACACTCACAACTCAATAAAAAGAAAAACAATCCAATAAAAACATGTAATTATTTGAAAAAAAAATCATCAAAGAGATAGACAGATGGTAAAGATAGAGAGAATGGAGAATAGGCACATAGATCTCACTAGTCATTAGGGAAATGCAAATTAAAACCACAATGAAATGTCACTTTCACTACTAGAATGGTTACAATTAAAAAAACTAACATTACCAAGTTATAGTGAGGATACAGAACAATTGAAATTCTTATGCAATGCTGGTGGTAATGCAATGGTATAGCAACTTTGGAAAATGAGTGATTTCTTAAAAAAAAAAAAAATGAAACAAGATAAAAATATATCCACCATTTGAAACAACCACTCTACTTCTAGTTATTTACTCAAGAGAAATGAATATGTATATCTACAATATGTCTGAAAAAGTGTACAAGGACTTGTACACAAATCTTTATGCCACCCTTAATTATAATAGTAAAAAAGTGTTAGAGTCATACAAGGGAATTTTATTCAATAACAACAAAAGGAATAAACTGTATCTTGATTCAGGCAAATAGATACATGAATCTCAAAGCAATTTTTCTAAGTAAAAGAGAAAGAAAAAAAATATTTATATATAGTATATGATTCCAATTATATGAAATTTTGTAAAATCCAAACTTATCTACAAAAAAATTGTTTGTCTAGGGATGATATTTGAGAGAAATATATTACAAAGAAATAACAAGGAAACTTTTGGTGGTGATGGAAAAATTCATTATCTTCATCGAAGTGAAAGTTTCACAAGGGTATGCATACGTTAAATTTCATCAAGTATACATTTTAAATATGTATGATTTACAATGTGTCAATGATACCTTGATATAACTGAAAAAAAAGTTGGGTCATGGGGGGGAAGGTATACCATATATTTACACAAATATATGGCCTTTTATGTTTGTTTGCCAATCGCTTCCTCCTTCAGTGAGGTATTTCATAAGAGGGATATGCTAATTTTTTCACAACTTGTTAAAAAAAATTGGCATACCGGTATTTAAGAAAATACCTGGAGGGATGAGGGAGCAGCTGGCAAACAAGTGTAGAAGGCATGCATTATTTGCATAAAAATACAATACTCTGGATCATTTGGCTTTGAGCAGAGAAGTGGCAAATACTAATTTCCATTTTAAGAAGATAAATCTCTGCTACAAGGAGACAGATAAGAGCCAGGGGAAGAAGCATAGAGGACAATCTGGAGATAATTGTAATAACTCAGACACAAGATGATGCTGGCAGTAGTGGAGGAGATGAGAAGATTTCCTAATATGGATATAATTTGGAGGTAAGCATTAACGGAGCTTGTTAATGAATTGGATGAGACATTAGAGAAAAGGGGAAGGTAAAAATTTATTCAGATTCTTGGTTTAAGTGCCTGGCAGGAGGTATTGCCCTTTCCTTGTTTGGAGCATACCATGAGCCAAGTAAGTCTGGAGGCAACATATCAGGACCTTCAGTTTGTACATGTTAAGTTTGATATCTGAGAAGATATATTGCATAGGAAGTGGTACTGTAGGTCTGGATTCCAGGGAAGATGGTAAAGCTGACCTACACTTTTTAGAATTATTAAATATGGTTACATATGGTGTTTAAAATAATGAAACTAGACAAGATTCCCAAGGGAATAAGTGTAGATAGAAAAGAGATTATATGGGAGCATCTAAGCTCTGGACACTCCAACACTGACAAGTCATGGAGGTGAGGAGGAAAACACAAATGAAGCAAAGAAAGAACTACCAGGGAGGCAGGCAGAAAACAAGTTGAGAGGAACACCCTGGAAGTCATATAAATAAAGATGAAGGAGTGATGAACTGCATCAAATGTTGGAATAGGCAAATTAGATCAATTTTCTGTATATACATATATAATACTGTGCTGACAAAACAAAAAACATAGACAGATTTCAGCCTGCAGGAATTTGTAGCCTGTTATTTAATGTTGTTGTTGTTAGGTGCCTTGGAGTCAGCTTCAACTCATAGAGACCCTATGCATTAGCAGAACTAAACATTTCCCCGGCCTGTGCCTATCTCACAATAGTTGCTATTTTAGAGTCATTGTTGTATTCCCTGTGTCAATCTATCTCACTGAGGCTCTTCCTCTTTTCCCTGGTCCTCTGTTTTACCAAGCATGATATCACAGATTGGTCCCTCCTGATAATACGTCCAAAGTAAGTGAGACAAAGTCTCTCCAGCCTTGCTTCTTAGGAGCATTCTGGCTGCACTTCTTCCAAGACAGATTAGTTCATCCTTCTCGCAGTCCATGGTATAATCAGTATTCTCTGCCAACACCAAATTCAAATACATCAATTCTTTTTAGGTCTTCCTTATTCATGTCCGCCCTTCACATGTATTTGAGCCAATTGAAAACACCATGCTTTGGAAAGGTGCACCTTAGTCCTCAAAGTGAAATCTTTGTTTTTCAACACTGTAAAGTGGCCTTTTGCAGCAGATTTGCCCAAGGCAATGTGTTGTTGATTTCTTGACTGCTGTTTCCATGGGCATTGACTGTGAATCCAAGTAAAGTGAAATGCTTGACAACTTCACCGTTTCTCCTTTCGTCATGATGTTGCTTACTGGTCCAGTTGTGAGAACTTTTGTTTTCTGTATGTTGCAGTGTAATCCATAACGAAGCCTATTGTCTTTAATCTTCATCAGTAAGTGTTTCAAGTACTCTTCATTTGTAGCAAACAGGTTTGTCTCATATTGCATGTTGCTAGTGAGTCTTCCTAAAATTCTGATGCTGAGTTCTTCTTTAGTATCGTCCAGCTTCTGGATTATTTGCTCAGCATACATGTGTAATAAATACGGTGAAAGGAGTCAACTCAGATGCACACCTTTTATTATTTTAAACTACGTCCAGTATTCCCTTGTTCTGTTTGAATGACTGCCTTTTGGTTTATGTACAGGAGAGATGGAATAAATATGGTGAAAGGGTATAACCCAGACACACACCTTTTATTATTTTAAACCAGGAGGTAGTGCTCAGTGAAATTTATCTTCAATTAAGGTACCTTTTTCCATGATAATAATCTGAAAAATATAGTAAAAGTAGGGAGGAGGCAGCTTTGATCATTTATTGTAAAAAATTTGAATTTTTCTCAATATATAATTATCTTCATTATGAATGCAATGGTTTATTAAATTAGGTTTCAGAAAACTAAATAAGTACCTAACAAGAGTATGCATGTTGCCATTAATTCTGAGTTACTAATTTGTTCTTGGTCTTTGGCTTATATTTACTTTCTTTCAATATCTTTTTTTCTCTTTTAAAGTCACTTCAGGAATCATAACATTCATAAATCAGTTTTCTGTGCACTGCATGTATCAATTCTTAATGTCTTCTTTAAACTTTGATCTCTACGTAAATTAGAAATCTCCGGTTTTTCAAGGTTTTCGCTTCCATTGTGGGCTAAATCAAATGTCTAATGTTTTAAAATACATTCCTTTCTAAGGACAGTAACCACCATCCATCTGTCAGTTTTTCCTATTGTGTGGCTTGCGTGCTGTGGTGATGTTGGACACTGTGCCACTGGTATTTCAAATACCAGAAGGCTCACCTATGGTGAACAATTTCGGGAAAGTCTCCAGACTATAACAGACTAGGAAGAAAGGCCTGGGGATCTACTTCCAAAAATCAGCCAGTGAAAACCCTAGGGATCACAATAGACAATTGTTCAGTATAAGGCTAGAAGATGAGTCCACTAGGTTGCAAGCAACTTAAAATACATAGAGGCCTCAACAATGGGCTGAAGCATATGAATGATTGTGAAGATGGTGGAGGATCAGGTAACATCTGATTCTGTTGTCCATGAGGTCACCATGAGTCTGAGCTGACTCATGGCAGCTAACAGACAAAAATAAGGGCAGTAAAGTAGGAAGAAACTGGGAGGGGCAAGAAAATGGATTCTCCCCTAGAGCCTCCAGAAAGGAACATAAGCCTACTGACATCTTAATTTTAGTCCAGTGGGACTTATTTTGGATTTCTGTCCTCCAGAATTGTAAGATAATAACTCTGTGTTGATTAAGCTGATTAATTTTTTCACAACAGCAGAAGGACACTGATGCAGGCATTCTAGGGTATAATAATCCCATGTGCTTTGGAATCTAATGGACCCAAATATAGTTTACATCTCTAACAATTTACTCACTGTGTGACCTTGGGTAAGTTACTTAATTCTGTTAAACCTAGGTCTCTTTATTCAAATGTAATTTTACCTGCTTCAACAGGATTATGTAAAAATCAATAAAATAACTTGTGGGAGTGCTTAACCTTAGAGCATAAGAAAATCCATTTGCCATTGAGACAGTTAAGACTCATAGCGACCCTACAAGACAGAGTAGAACTGCCCCATAGGGTTTCTAAGGAGCGGCTGGTGGATTTGAACTTCTGACCTTTTGCTTACCAGCAGGCTCCTAATCTCTGCACAACCAGGGTTCTCAGCTTTGAACAGAGTGAGTGATAACCATAGATGCTGTGATTTGTAAATATCTGCTCTATGCTGGAGCCCTGGTGATGCAGTGGTTAAAAAACCTGGCTGCTAATCAAAAGGTCAGCAGTTTCAATCCACTACTTATAGGGTCGCTATGAGTCGGAATCAACTGGACAGCACTGGGTTCACTGGGTTACCTGTTCTTTGGAAACTCTATGCTCTAAGGTTCTACTCTGTCCTATAGGGTTGCTACAGGTCGCAATTGACTTGATGGCAATGGGCTTGGACTTGCCCTATGCCAGGCATTGTATAAGGTATCTGCCATTGGTTATCATATTAATTTTTCTAGAAATTCCTTTAGGAATTTAGGATGTCTTCACTCAGAAGACAACTGGGATTCAGAAAGTTAAGTACCTTGACCAAATCCCTATCATCAGAAGGTGAGTGATCCATAATTAAATATTTGATTAAAAAAAATTGATAGATGAATGTTAATGATGACTGTTTGAGTGCCAGACCATGGATCAGATAATATCTAAAGGCTGATTATTTCCACCCAGACATCTTCTAAAGAAAGCCACAAAACCAAGTTCTTGTTCCATGCTGATTTACTAACAATGCTAAGTCAAGGGAATGTCTTTACAGCCTCTTCACATTTTAAGGCATATATATTTTGAAACCACCCAGTACTTGAACTCCTTTATGAACAAAATTTTCACTGGGGCCACAAACAGTGAGTTGACGTTTTATTCAACAGTTCACCTTCTCCTCAGTTATCAATTATCTTGTTAGCAGATATTTTGGATTTATGACAACAGTAAAAAATCTACTATCTGACTATTTTGGGCATTAAAGTTCTATGTAAACAAGTGCTGAAAGGTGAGATGAAAATAATGCTGCTTTGATGGTTAAAGTGATATGTCAACTTGGCTGCGCTATGATTCTCAGTGGTTTAGCAGTTAGGTAATGATATAATCTGGCAGTTATGTAATGATATTGTTGTTGTGTACCATTGAGTCAATTCTGACTCATAGCAACCCTATAGGTAGAGTAGAACTTCCCCATAGGGTTTCCAAGAGTGGCTGGTGGAATCGAACTGCCGACCTTTTGGTTAGCAGCCCGAGCTCTTAACCACTTTACCACCAGAGCTCCATGTAATGATACATTGTTGTTGTTAGGTGCCGTCGAGTGGGTTCTGACTCATACCAACCCTATGCACAACAGATAGTCATCCTCGATTATTGATTTGATGTGGTCATACTCTATTGGCACATTAGAACAGCTCTGCATAAAGACCTGTTACTGGGAAACTAACCATGTCAAAAAGCGAGGATAGCTATGAGTCAGAATCGACTCGACGGCACTGGGTTGGGCATATATATATATACACGCATATATATATATATATATAAATAAACCAGGTAGAGTCCACCGATTTGCTAATACAATGACTATATGTAAAAGCTGAAGGACAGAGGTTTTTAATCTGAGCGAGTGCATGGTGAAATTAACTGAGACCGAGGGACCCAAAACCAAACCAAAGCTGTTGCCATCAGGTCAACCCTATAGGACAAACTGTCCATTAGAGTTTCCAAGGAGTGGCTGGTGGATTAGAATTGTCAACCTTTTGGTTAGCAGCCTAGCTCTTAACCACAGTGCCACCAGGGCACAATAAAACTGTATTTTGAATATCCTAAACTTCAGAAGTCTTTTACACAGTGTCATGGATTGAATTTTGTCACCCCAAAATCTGTGTATCAACCTGGTTAGGCCATATGTGGTTGTCCTCCATTTTGTGATTGTAATTTTATGTTAAAAGAATTAGAGCAGGATTTTAACACCACCATTTTTCAGGTCACCTCCCTGATCCAAGGTAAAGAGAGTTTCCCTGGAGTGTGGGCTGTACCAGCTTTTATCTCTCAAGAGATAAAAGGAAAGGGAAGCAAGCAGAGAGTTAGGGACCTCATACCACCAAGAAAGCAGAACCAGGAATAGAGCGTGTCCTTTGGACATGGGGTCCCTGTGCCTCAGAAGTTCCTCAACCAGGGGAAGATTGAGGACAAGGACCTTCTTCCAGAGCAACAGAGAGAGAAAGCCTTCCCCTGAATTTGGACTTGTAACCTACGAGACTGTGAGAAAATAAATTTCTCTTTGTTAAAGCCATTTACTTGTGGTATTTCTATTATAGTAGCACTAGATGACTAAGATATTCACCTAAATGAGAGGCATCAAAAGGCAGTTCAGGGGAGAGCACACAATGAAAACACACATCTCACAGCATTCTCTCCACTTGCTCATACTCTTCTTCTGCTCCCTTACAAAGGCCTTTGTCCCCAGCAGAGACCTTCCCTGCTCTGTGCAAGTGGGGATTGGAGATGGGACTTTAGTTGCTTTACTCAAGGGCGGAAGCCCTGTTTTCATGGATTTTGGTGAATACAATTGTCTATCTCATTAAAATTGTAATACAGTGTAATCTGCAGATTTTTAACTGCCAATATGTGCAACCATTACATAGCTGAGATTTTCTTTACAGCTACAGTGAATCACTTAACTTTACAAATCTGATTACATTTAGAGATACGATTTTGATTAATATTCTAGTGATTTCTTGTAAAGAGCATAGATTAGAAGTTCTTTCATTTCAAAATTAAAATGAAATTGCCAAGACAATGTTCATGCCCCTTCATTAACCACACAGATATGACATGGTCTTCTTTCTTCCAATACAGTTATCCCAGAAGATTATGATATGGTATTATGCGGTTTTTCTTTAGAAATACTGAGATACTGGAGAAAGAGTATCGGCATATCATTGTATGCAGAAAAATTATATTGAGATTTGAGATAAAGATGAGATATCCAGTATATGCTTGAGAGATGAATTTGTTATGTATGAGTACTTTTTTAAATTTGTATAATAGTATTATATCAGAGAACAAAGCAGAAAAAAATCAAAGAGTCTAGGAAATACCACAGTTTCTAAAACTATTGATTATTATTGTAGATATGTAGCCATATTTGATTAAATTCTCTTTTCTGTCTTCAAAACATGGAATTTGGATACAGAGAAGTTGTTCATGGATCAAATTATTTTCAAATTCCAATACAATACATAAGATAATGCAAATAGTACTATAATATTTTAGATAATTTTATAAAACTTGCTTTATAAGGACTTCATTTGTGTTGTATGAGGTTTAATAAAATGTTGCTTGAGGGGCAAATAGGCCTTAGAGTAGGAAAATCATCGTGAGTACAGAGCAAATAGGACTTCTTGACAAGCCTGTGGATAGAAAGAAAATACTATTTTTATTAAATTTTGAACTATGCATTAAGTCATTGTTAATATTCTTACGCTTTCTTGGTTTTGAGTTACATCTTGTCAGATGATATATTCCTTTGTGAAAAATATCCACCCCTAAAAATAGTGTCATATTGATTGAACCCTTGTGTATAAAAAGCTCTCCTAAAATTGTTCAAAAGCAGGTATGTAATCGGAAGCAATATTAGAGTACCTGGCTACTGTATCTATCTCTACTACTTCTTTCTTAGTTCATTCTTTTATCTCCTTAAATTATTTTGACTGTTTCCCAATGGCTTCTTCATTATCTGCCTATCCTCTCTCTCACTCTTGCTGACATACACCTGTTTGTGTTACATACCTATATAACCCATCCGGTCACAGCGCTTCTTTATCAAAGGGTGTTCTATCCGATGATTGCCTGTTTTTACATTTATCTCTAAAAGTAGACAATAAACTCTTAAATGCAGAGACTTTGGAGTAATGATATTTAGATCCCCAATGGCTATCACACTGCAATTCTCACTGATATGTGATCAAGAAATATCTAATGACTGAATAAACACCAATTTCAATTGGATCTTTCTTTCCTAAAATAATAACACAACAATCAGGAATTCTTTCCAATCCTTCCAATCTTTTCTTTCTAGTATTTTAAAAAGGACTCCTTTATTTCTGTTTCTTTAAGTGTTGTAGCTGAGCTAATTACATAGCAAACTACTGTTATTTTTCTTGTACTTTTTTCTGGTACTTAAATATTTATTGAATGAATTTCTATCAAATCTTTTTTTTCTTCTTGTCATTTCTCATACAAGGTTTAGTAGCTCAGTTCTGCATTTTAGCCCACTTTACTTTTCAATTTGAAAGTTTTTTCTTTTTCAAAATTAACATAATTATGTTCTTTAATTATCTTACTCGACAGCACTGGGTACACAGAACAAACTATACTCATAAAACAGAATTCCTTGGAGGGATAGGAGAGAAAACAAACAAACAAAAAGACTTTTAAGAGTTGACTATTGATTTTTTTAAGAAGGGCATATTTGCTTAGCACTCTGATAATCCAATCTTGGTGAATTTCATTTATTTTTTTTTCGCCCCTGGCTTGGTCTTTCATTCAAACCATCATGAAATCTGCTCATTGTTCTTTCTTAGAGTCTCTTTTTCATGTTTCTCTAAGGTCTTTCTAGCACCAGCCTACTTCTTCCCATTAAATATAGCCTACATGCTTTATCCATATGGATCTTCCCAGAATAATATTTTAATACATCCTTCCTTGATATATATCTTCAGTTATTACCTAATGCCTAGGGGACCATGTTCAGACTCTTCACCCTGTCATTAATGGTAACAGAGAATTCAATCTGAATAAACTCTACAAGTGCATTTAAAAGTAATCGAAATCCTTTGGAACAATATCAACTTCAAATGTAGGACAGTCTTCTATTATCTCCAGAAAATATTGCTTTATTTTGTAGCAAAATCCTTCATCTTTCATAGAATTTGGAAGGCTTTACGTTGTGTGTGAATGGATAAAACTGAATGTCAAAAAATAAATTATTAATATTTTCTATCTTCTTTTTGGTATTATATTAGATCAGTGATCCTGCTCCTAATTTCTCATTAAATTGCCTTAGGGCAGGGATTCTCAACTTTGATTGCATGTATGAATTATATAGGGAACTTATTGAAATGCTGATTCTGACCTGGTACAGGTGCTCAAAGGATTATATTTTAGGTGGGAATCTTTTAAAAATAATCCAGGAACAGATTTATAGACAGGACAGACTGCAGTCACAATTATACAAATTTCTGATTAAGAGCTTCATATGATATACGTCTTTTAACAGTTTTACCAATCCTACAAATGTGGTTAAGTATTATTATAATATTTATTTTTGTCAGTGAAAAAACTGAGGTTTAGAGAGGATTAGGAATAGTTCAAAGCCATGGAACTGCAGGTTGTCAGGTCTAGCCTGCAAACACAGGTATTTCTCTCCACAGAGTCCAGACTCTTAACCTCAGTGGTATAAAAGCTTTCTTTTGGAAGCATTTACACAAATAAGTACATTTCGGGAGAGGCACACCAGGGATATCAGATGGATCTTGGCTGAAGGCAGAGAATACCAGAAAAATGCCCGCCTGTGTTTTTTTTGGCTATGCAAAAGCATTCGACTGTGTGGCTCATAACAAATTATGGATAACGTTGCAAAGAATGGAAATTACAGAACATTTAATTGTGTTCATAAGGAACCTGTACACAGATCAAGAGGCAGCTGTTTGGACAGAACAAGAGGATACTGCTTGGTTTAAACTCAGGAAAAGTCTGCGTCAGGGTTGTGTCCTTTCATCATACTTGTTCAATCTGTATGCTGAGCAAATAATCCGAGAAGCTGGGCATTATGAAGAATGGGGCATCAGAATTGGATGAAGACTCACTAATAACCTGCATTATGCAGATGACACAACCTTGCTTGCTAAAAGTGGAGAGGACTTGAAGCACTTACTGATGAAGATCAAAGACCACAACCTTCAGTGTGGATTACACTTCAACATAAAGAAAACAAAGATCCTCACAACTGGACCAATAAAAAACATCTTGTTAAATGGAGAAAAGATTGAAGTTGTCAAGGATTTCATTTTGCTTTGATTCACAATCAACACCCATGGAAGAGGCAGTCAAAAAATCAAAAGATGCATTCCATTGGACAAATCTGTGGCAAAAGACCTCTTTAAAGAGTTGAAAAGCAAAGATGTCTCCTTGAAAACTAAGGTGTGCCTGACTCAAGCCATATTTTCAATAGTTTCATATGCAAGCAAAAGGTGGACAATAAATAAGGAAGACAGAGGAAGAATTGACACCTTTGAATTGTGGTGTTGCTGAAGAATGTTGAATACACCATATACTGCCAAAAGAATGAACAAATTTGTCTTGAAATATGTACACCCAGAATGCTCTTTAGAAGCACAGATGGTGAGACTGTGTCTTACATAGTTTTGACATGTTGTTAGGAGGGCTCAGTCCCTGGAGAAAGACATCATGTTTGGTAAAGTACAGGGTTAACAAAAAACAGGAAACCCTCCATGAGAAGGATTAACACAGTGGCTGCAACAATGGCCTCAAGCATAACAACTATTGTGAGAATGGCAGAAGAAGGAGCAGTGTTACATTCTGTTGTGTATAGGGTTGCTATGACTCGGAACTGACTGGAAGGCACCTAACAACAATGCCAGGATAGATTTCTTAATGAGGAACCGGTTTTGGTTTTATGTTTTCCTTCTTTTAACTATATGTCATTATTGATATTTATACAGATCAAAAATGTCACTAAACTTGGCATACCTGTGTAATCAAGTCTTGTGGTTACTGAGGAAAGTTGTTAGCATATGGACCTGGGAAAGGTTGTTTAGGAAAATATTGCGGAAAGTTTCGTGGAAAAGGTTGAAATTCAAAACGCTCTCCCTGTATACACACAAAAGGAAAGAGAAAATTGTAGAGAATTGAGGCCATGACAGTGCAATTATTTCACAATAATTTCCATTGAAAATTTAGGTTGTTAAAATCAGTGGGAACTTGCATATTATCTACATAATTATTTTTCCAACCTTTCCGTTAGCTTTTCTTTTTTTATAATCAAATGTTTAAAGGAAGCTAAAATCATTAAATATTTACCTTTTTACCATTTACTGGCAATTTTGTTGTTTTGTAGCACATCTGACACTACTGATTACATCCAAACACTCAAAGGAGACTTACATCTTCTTTGTAATATTACCACCAA
This sequence comes from Elephas maximus indicus, assembly GCF_024166365.1. Lineage (NCBI taxonomy): Eukaryota > Metazoa > Chordata > Mammalia > Proboscidea > Elephantidae > Elephas > Elephas maximus. Next base: position 88,066,288 of record NC_064823.1, read on the forward strand.
GCTACAGTCTTGCCCATCTTTGAATATTCCAGGAAGGGATAATTGATTAACATCAACTTAGGAGGAAGGAGAGATTGTGTATGTGTGTGTGTAAGAGAAAGAGAAGGACGGAGAGAGAGATTCTGATTGCTTCACCTTACTCTTGATTTATAATGATTTTGTTCTCTCTTAAAATTCCTACATTACTTAATATTTACATTTGTTAATACAAATATCCTTATCTTTCCTTCTGTATCTTTTTATTTTATATCATTTGAATTCTTTCATTTACTATATTATGAAGTAGAATCTTTCAGACCCTACCACATTAATACAACATGCCAAAATATTCAGATGTCAAGGGTACACATCATTAAGAAAAAATGTTAAATAAATTAAATTTTCCACCTGATTTTACATGGTCAGTTTAGCCTGTTAACTTTATCGAAAAAGAAAAAAAAATTTTTTTTTTTTTTTTCTAGAAGGTAAAAACCACGTCACTTATGTTATCAGCTCCATTAGGCATATACTGTACTTAATGGAGTCAGAATTTCAACCGTATTTTAGGCAAGGTGTTCATTTACCAGACAAAGATACTGAAATTCAGAGACCGGTTTCTTGAAGGTGGTATTTGAGTTTCCATTTATATTTTACTGGTACACAACACTCTTGGATCTTTCTCTGGTGTATCATAAATACATGAAATCAGTGTGTACTTTGGGCATTCATGATATAAATACATTTCAAAGAAAATTATCAATTTTTTTAATAGAATAAATACTCAGAAAAGTAAGTAGGTTTGAACAACACAATATTATCAGGCAAATACTTACACGGAATCTTCTACGAAGAAATCGCTGTTAAAATAAAGAAAAATTGTTTAAAATATGATACACTGTTGATTATTAAATGTTCTATTGAATGAAGGTGTCTTACCTCTTCAGATGAATCAGCTCCCTTAAAAGGAGAAAAGAACAATATAGTTAACATCTTAATATTAACTCAAGATCGAATGTAAAAATGCACTTAGCAGCCACAATTGTGAATGGAATCTAAGGGATGGAAGTTGATACTCTTTATTGGACATCTTTGTACAATGACATCTTTAAAGTGAGTGAAGAGTAGGCTTTTGCTCTGATTAATCTGCAATATTTAAATGTCAATTTACTTTGGGCCATGTTTCTTTTGTGTGCGAAAGATAGGGAAAGTCTATTACTATGAATAGGAGAGTGAAAACTGAAAAGATAAACTTCGGATTTGGCCCGAAACAAAATTTTTTATATGCGTAATGTTTTAAGTAGCTCAAAAGCTATTTAAGCTTTTGTTGTGATGATAGAGCTCAGCTGTCTGCTTTTCTTCTTAGAGTTTAATTTTTTTCTGTCTATCCTTTTACAACAACATGATGTGATAAACTATGTTTCCATAGCTGACTGGATGTTTTAAACATCCTTTAGAATTCGGTGGATTAGTTGAACTGCTATTATTATTGCATGATAAATTTCCCAATAATTTAGACATAAAGGATACCAGCGTATAAACAAGTATTAATTTTAGCAGGAAAAAAAAAAAAAAAAAAACAAGTTCCAGAAAGGTCAAGTGCTTTACCTAGAGAAACAGAGTCATAAATGACAAAGCTATCTGGGATCTCCTGACTTTAGGTAGATATGAAACTTTTTATATTTAAGTACATTTTATTAGGCTTGTAGTTCTATATCTTTATGGAGACTTTTTTAAAATTTATTTTTTCAATGAGATAATTACATTTGAAGTCTGTGTGTGTGGCTTTCTGTGTGCATGTGTGTGGCTTTCTGTGTGCATGTGTGTGTACTGAAGATTTATTCTAAGTCTTGAATAAACTCATGTAGGTTAATTTAAGGAAAATATTCATATAAAAGCATGAACATTTATAAAGCATTGTTCAGGTCAATGGAAACATAGGCCAGGACACAGGTAATGAACAAGATTCTTTGGAAAATTTCTGAGAACATATTCTTCAAAATTTCCTGATATACTTACAATCATGGCAGCCATGATGGCCAAGATGAAGGCAAAGATAAAGAACTTCATATTTTGCTGAGTCCTGTGAAAGCATGTGTGAGAAATCAGTAACACATTCATTCTTTGGTTCATTCATCAAACATTTATTGATCGAACTATGCTCCAAAGGTTTATGAAACATACTAGATGTACAAAGACAATTAAAACACATACCCTGACATCAGGGAATTTACAGACTAGTAAACCAAGATAAACAAACCCACTGCCATTGAGTTGGTTCCGACTCATAGCAACCCTGTTGGACAGAGTAGAGTTGCCCCATAGGGCTTCCAAGGAGCAGCTAGTGGATTTGAACTGTTGACCTTATTATTTGAGACCTGTAGCACTTAACCACTGAGTAGGAGTAAAAAAATGAGTGTTCTGAAATGGAAATACTAACATGCTCTAAAGGCACACAAAAAGAGCACCTTAAACAAACCAGGAGAATAAGGGTATAGAGTGGAGTAAAGAGAGGGAAGGCAGAGGGGAAACGGAACATGTCTGGAGTCTGAACAGAAATAAAAATGAGAAAGAACATGGAATGTTAGAATTGCAAATAGTTCAGAAAGTAATGAGGAAACAGCCTGAAACAGGACGACTTCTTAGATAGTTGTGAGATTATATGAAGCTTTGAGTAGGGGTAATAATTAAGGGACAGCACAAAGAGATGTGCAGAAAGTAGAATGACAGGCAATAGAGCCTGGTTTTATAATAGAATGAATCTCAATGTGCCAGCTGTCTGGCCTGAGCATTGTATAGACAATATAATGCTGACATCGGAACAGTAATGATATTGGACAGAGAACAATCAAACTGAAAAAGAACTCACAGGGAAAATATCTGTGGCTACTTTGGGAAATCGAAATGGTAAAAATTATTTAAATTTCCAAATATTCTTATTCAACACATTTAAGCTAATCTGGAACTCTTTGATGTATTTATATAATTCTTTGAATCCGGTTTCATAACTGTTGAAAAAGAAGCAAAGCAGATTATTTCTGAATTCAAAAAAAAAGAAAAAAAAAAAGACCAAACCCGTTGCCATCGAGTCCATTCCGACTCCTTGTGAACCTATAGGATGGAGTAGAACTGTCCCTTTGGATTTCCAGGATGTGGCTGGTGGATTCCAGCTGCTGACCTTTAGGTTAGCAGCTGAGCTCTTAACCACTGCACCATCACAGCTCCAGTTCGGAATTCCAGACACCTGAACAAAAATATTTTCACTGGAAAATATTTTTATGGAAGAACTCACAGACACACGATATTTATACCTGTGAATTACGAACTGCAAAGGAAACCTTTAATGAAAAAAAAAAAAAAAAAGGGCGTTTTATTTCATTTTTTTTAACTTGTCAGTTGTGATAGAACATTACGGTAACATCTTTTGTTTAATGATAGAAAAACTATTCTTCTCCTAAATAATTCTAAGTCTTCAACACATGAGGCAGAGATCATGACAAGTGGTATGTTCCCTGTTATCTGCTGTTTTTGCCTCACTGATTTAAGCTAAGCATGGTTGTGTAAGACAAACTATAATAATTGCGTATTTCTTGATAAACTTTTTTTGTCATTTAGTAGTTAACCCAACCTTTCCGTCATGTTAAGATACAAAAAAGGATGCAACTTTTAGTTGTGTATGTCTACAATTTGTATTAAAAACAAAGTTTTGGTGTTTTATATGCCTGGAATTTTATTGAAAAGCATCAAAGGATGCTTATAAAGAGATTTATATATATATTTAAGGGGTTTAAGCAAGTATTTCCTAAAAATCGCAATTAAAAATGTAGGGGTTTAAATTTTCCCTTTGATCAAAATCACAAACAAAAATGAGTAAAGACTAAGTAAAACAGAGACGTGTAACTGCTGTGCACTGTTAATTATGGAAAATAACAAAAAGTGTTTTGAATGATGAAAAGAACAATGAAGAGTCCATTGGCTTTTGAATTGAAAAGTCGAAAAGTCCATTTAAAATGACTTAGTGATGGGAATATAGTAACTTTGAGAAAAGTTACTTAAGCCTTTGAATCAGTACATACATTTGCAAAAAGACAACTTTTTAAACTACCCAAGAGATTATTTTCCTATAAAATTTAAGCTTTAGCTTTAAATTAAGAGTAAAAGTAATTATTAACAAAGTGGATGTCCGATATTTGGTCAAGGACGAAGAAAAGATAGCGCACATCCCCTCCATTTTCCACAGTGTTGACTTTGGACAGCAATGGCTAATGTTGACTCAGAGGCATTGAGGTCCTGAACTCACCTTCAGATCCTGACATAACATAACCATTTCTTTAAAACTTTTGATGGACAATTATCAACAAATAGTATGCATTTTCAAAATGGTTTTCAATTTATTCCAGCAAGCAAAAGATTAGAATAAAACTTCATATTATATTGCACATAAATACATTACCTTTTACCGAAGATGAACTCACGAGTCAGAGAAGCCCAACTGAAGCCCTGAGAGATGATGTGCTTCTCTAGAGGGCAGGTGTATTTAAATGCACTGGAATCCTTCCTTTGTTTTCCTAAACCATGTCAGTTATGAGATCACATTATGGGAACTAAAGCTAATCCTCAAAATCTGTCCTTCCAGATGCGAAGAAGTAACTTATCCAGGTGATTTTACAATAGAAGATTGTGAAGGCAAGTTAACCAGGAAACAAAAGGACCTGTCAAATATTAAGGCCAGTGTTAGCCTGGCCACCTGTGAACAGAGCAAAGGAAAAGCCTCTATTTTCACAAACACATGTCCAAAAAAGTTACCTACCACATTAACAAACTTAACCTGTATTCTAATAAATAGTGATAACTGGCATAGTAAAAGTGAAGTCACTTGTTTCAAATGCATTTCCTAAAGGTTTTTAAATTTCACTTTTATGTTATTTCATGGATTTTAAAAAATTTTAAGTTATCAACTAGAAGCAAACATTTGTCAAAATCAGCAGGCATTTGAGTATTGCATGGTAAAATAAATCTCGTATTTAAAGTTAAATGACCCTAAAAGCTCAGGAAAGGAGCCTTGGTGATATAGTGGTTAGTGAACTGGGCTGCTCAACAAAAGGTCAGCAATTTGAACCCACCAGCTATTCCCTGGAGAAAAGATGTGGCAGTCTGCTTCCATAAAGATTTATAGCCTTGGACTTCCTATGGGACTTCCTCTGTTCTATAGAGTCCCTGGTAAGAATCGGCTTGACAGAATGTGTCACTATCTCACACAGTGACTGGTGCATTTGTTTGGAATTTAATTTACGTGCTTTCAGTCTTTAGGGACTCATTCCATACTGAAATCTGTGTGTTGACATGATAACGCTTGATGGAAGGAAAAATTAGTTTCAGTAAGTCCTTAGGCAAATGTGTATGCATGTAAAAAATCACCTCTTTGCTACTGATTGGATAATTCATTATAGTCAAAACTGAACACCAGAAAATCATTTGGAAAGTCTGGCTAAGTTATATAGGATTCCTTGCTACTCCAAGAGAGTTCTCAGAATCAGCATCAGCTGAGAGCTTCTTAGAACTGTGAAATCAAACGCTCCTAGTCCAGGCTACTGAATTAGAATCTTGGCAGTACAACAGGAAAATACATTTTAACAACATCTACAGGTGATCTTATATGTACTCTAAAGTTCGGGAAGCCATATGATAGACCTATAAATGAATTGTCTATGGACTTGATGCCAAAATAGAATTTAAGGTTTAATTTTGTGTCAGTTGTTTTAAGGAAATATTTATTTGGTGAATTTTCTCTACTATATTTGAACAGGCCCATTCGAAACAATGGTTATTCTCTGGGTAATATGCAAAATAATTTTAATGTTTATTGTTGTTTTTAGTTGACCATTGAGGTATTTCTGACTTATAGGGACTCAAAGTACAAAAGAAGAAAACGCTATGCAGCCCTGCCCCATCCTCACAATCGTTGCTATGCTAGAGTTCATCATTAAAGCCACTGTATCAATGCATTTCATTGAGGGTCTTCCTCACTTTCCCTGACCTTCTACTTTTCCAAGCATGATGTTCTTTTCTATGGGCTGGTCCGTACTGATAACGTGTACAAATCAATTGATACGAAGTCTCTCCATCCTGGCTTCTAAGGAGCATTCAGGCTGTACTTCTTCCTGTCTCAAGACAGGCAAGTAAAAACATTCAAGTGAAATTTAATTTAAATTGTTCTTATTGTTTTTTGTCATTGCATTTCTAAGCATTGTACATATATCTACCCAAATGCAAAGGAAACTCAATCTTCAGTACATTACGAGCAGAAAAAAAAAAGATACATAAAGTCTCTAGTGCATTATCCGGAAACCCTGTTTGTGTAGTTGTTAAGAGCTACAACTACTAACCAAAAGATTTGCAGTTCGAATCCACCAAAAGCTCCTTAGAAACCCTATGGGGCAGCTCTACTCTGTCCTATAGGGTCACTATGAGATGGAATTGACTCGATGGCAATGGATTTGGTCTGGTTTAGTGCATTATCAACAGAAAAAAAAAGAAGATATATAAGGTTCAGTGACTGTTGAAATAAGTCTTATTTTAAAAAATAAACCCTGCCTTAATCATTTTTGGAGTTTTAAAGAATGTTTTTCTTCCTTCTTTGCTTTTTCTCTCTCCTCTTTACTTATTTTATTCCCTCCTTGATTTTCTTTCTTTCCTTCCTCATTTATTTCTTCATTAATTCATTTAACCAACGTTAAAGAATTATGACATGCATGGCCTAGTGAATAAATTAACCCTCCAAAATCACTACCAAAAAATAACAAAACAACAACCACAACAGCAAAATATGAGGTAAGATAAACTGAAAATGTAATAGATGCTAAAAAAACACTTAAAAATAAGTTAAATCATACAGATTTTAGATTGTGCTAAAAATTAAACAGCATTTCTGTAAAATAAGACTTTTATTCAGATACAAAGATTTGCAAATTTGGAAATGTCAAAATGAAAGTTCAACATGGTGTTCCAAAGAAGGAGCATAAGCATACATCTTTTATAATTAGTTCTACAGAACTCTGTACAGAGTTGGGAAGACTACAGGCACCCATTTGTTTGGTTGGCATTCGACATGCTATCATGAACCTCATTTAGAAAGATTTTCTATGGGCTTGGGTACTCAACCTTAGCTACAGTTCCCTATGATCCAGAGCTGGTTCCTTCTCTGTCCCGCAACACTCTGGGTGGGCCACCTCAGAATGTCACAGAACAAGTTTTCTTGGTCAAAAGCATGGTCATGGGTCATGTACTCTGAAAAGAGAGGCGAAGGGCTACAACAACATGGAGTCTGATTCAGGCCTTTGCCAGCCATTTTAGTTGTGGTTTAGAGTCCTCTTTCACATTTGGAACACCAAAATGTAGGCATTTTTCCACCCATTATTTTCTGATGCAATAAGATAGGAAGTGTGGGGATTATGTATGACAATGGAAATAAGTATAGTGGACAACTGACACAGGAGTGACCTTCTTGTGTTATTTATCATCTCATACTCCAGTTACTCCAATTACAGTAGGGCATTTTAGAAGACTAGTGAACCAGAAAATGTCACGATATTTTATAATTAAGTAAAACAGATATTTCATTCTCTAAAAGCAAATACCACACACTTTGAAAATGTCAGGGCCATATATTTAGAAGGAAAACATCAACTAACTGCTATTGCTAAGTCACAGGTAAGGCATGAAATTGATGGCATAAGGACACAACCCACGAACAGATATTTATAGTGATATTTATGCTGACTTTTCCGTCGTCTTCTCCTCCTTCTCTTTTATTTTTTCTAGATGAAAACATTGTCTACACTCTATGATGCCTGCCTATGCATTTAAAGAAATTTCTTGGGTTATATTCCTGTTTTAATTAGCAATATAAAAGAATCCACTGAAAAATCTCCTGAACAATAGAAATACAAAAAGACAAAATCCTATCTCTTCTCTTAGGGCACATAGTTTATAATTTGTGAAACAGACAAGGTTAAAGGCAATATCAGGTAGATAAGCCCAAGAAGCAATTGGATATGCGAGTCTAAATTTGGGAGAAGGTCCGGACTAGAAGTGCTGAATTGGAAATAATCAGCTTATTGATTGTAATCAAAACTCTGAATGTGGATATCGTATAGGAAAAATGTGTACAGTCAGAAGAGAAGTAGACTGAGGAAAGAACCCCTAGATAACATGGGTATTAAATGTGCAGCACAAATAAATAACTTTGGCTTTTTGTCTCTGGTTTATGAAAATAGCCTGGGCAATTAGGTCACCTTTTGAATGTTGATGTTATTGTTGTTAGGTTCCATCAAATCAGTTACAACTCATAGTGACCGTATGTACAACAGAACAGAACACTGCTAGTCCAGTGCCATCCTCACAATCATTGTTATGCTTGAGCCTACTGTTGCAGCTACCGAGTCAATTAATCTCTTTGAGGAACTTCCTCACTTTAGCTGACCCTTTACCAACTTTCTCCAGGGACTGGTTCCTCCTGATAGTATGTCCAAAGTAAGTGAGGTGTAGCCTTGCCATCCTTGCTTCTAAGGAACATTCTGGCTGTATTTCTACAAAGACACATTTGTTCATTCTTTTGGCAGTCCATTGTATATTCAATATTCTTATGCAACACATAATTCAAAGGTGTAAATTCTTCGGTCTTCCTTATTTGTTGTTCAGCTTTTGCATGCATATGAGGCAATTAAAAGTACCATGGTTTGGGTCAGGTGCACCTTAATCTTCAAGGAGACATCTTTGCCTTTCAGCACTTTAAAGAGGTCTTCTTCAGCAAATTTGCCTAATGGAATGTGTCCTTTGATTTCTGGACTGCTTCTTCCATGGGTTTAGATTGTGGACGCGAGTAGATTGAAATCCTTGATGACCTCAATCTTTTCTCCATTTATCATGAAGTTGCTTATCTGTCCAGCTGTGAGGATTTTTGTTTTCTTTATGTTGAGGTGTAATCCATACTGGGAACCCTGGTGGCTTAGTGGTTAAGTGCTACAGCTGCTAACCAAAGGGTAGGCAGTTTGAATCTGCCAGGTGCTCCTTGGAAACTTTATGGGGCAATTCTACTCTGTCATATAGGGTTGCTATGAGCTGGAATCGACTCGACAGCTCTGGGTTTGGTTTTTTGGTTTTTAATCCATACTAAAGGCTGTGGTCCTTGATCTCCATCAAAAAGTGCTTCAAGTCCTCCTCACTTTCAGCAAGCAAGGCTGTGTCATCTACGTAATGTAGATTGTTAATGAGTCTTCCTCTAATCCTGATGCCACATTCTTCTTCATATAGTCCAGCTTCTCAGATTATTTGCTCAGCATATAAACTAAGTAAGTATGGTGAAAGGATCCAACCCTGAAATACACCTTTCCTCACTTTAAACCATGTAGCATTCCCTTGTTCTGTTTGAGCCACTGTCTCATTAACTACGTCAGGTTTCTCATGAAAACAATTCAGTTTTCTGGGATTCCCATTCTTCTCAATGTTATCCATAATTTGTTATGATCCACAAAGTCAAATGCCTTTGCATAATCAATAAAACACAGATAAGTGTCTTTCTGGTATTCTCTGCTTCCAGCCAAGATCCATCTTTCATCAGCAATGATATCCCTGGTTTCATGTCCTCTTTGGAATCCAGCTTGAATTACTGGCAGTTCCCTGTCCATGTTATTAGGTGCCATCAAGTCAGCTCTGATTGATAGGGACACTGTGAACAACAAAATGAAACACTGCCTGGTATTGCATCAATCTCACAATCAGCATATAAACTCAAATATGTTTGAGCCCATTGTATCATCCGCTGCATCATATCATCTCTTTTTTGCTGACCCTATTCTTTACCAAACATGATGTCCTTCTCCAGGGACTGGCCCCGCCTGATAACATGTCCAAAGTACATGAGACAAAATCTCACCATCCTCTCCTCTAAGAGGAATCCTGGCTGTATTTCTTCCAAAGCAGATTTGCTCATTTTTCTGGCAGTCCATGGTATATTCAGTGAATGAATTAGGAGCACCAAATTTATTCCCTTGGACACAAACTTCAGCGACATGATGAGACCTCCACTGCCTTACCTTTAGAGGCCTTATGCTTGCCCATCTAGCATGCTGTCTGGCCTTTGGATTATAAAAATGGCTGGCTGAGGGCCCTTGTCTTAGTTGTCTAGTACTGCTATAACAAAAGTGCTGCAAGTGGGTGGCTTTAACACACAGAAATGCATTCTCTCACAGTTGAGAAGGCTAGAAGTCGTAGGGGAGCCTCGTCTCTAGGGGAGGCTTTCTCTCTCTGCTCTGGGAGAAGAGCTTTTTCTCTTCTGAGCTTCTGTTCCTGGGCAATCTTCATGTGGCTTTGGCATCTCTCTTCCCCCATCTCTACTACTTACCTTACTTATTTAATCTCTTTTATATCTCATAAGGGAAGGACTCAAGAGCTAATCCTGTCTTATTAACGTAAGAAACATAATTTAATCCTCATTAACATAATTTAGTCTTGATTCATTAGTATAACAAACATATTCAATTCAGAAATGGAATTATAACCATATACAGAGGTTATGATTTACGACACGTCATGGAATGGAGGATAATTACACGAGACCACAAAATGGAGGACATCCACAGAATACTGGGAATCATGGCCTAGCCAACTGAACACGTATTTTTGGGGGGCACAATTCAATCCTCGTACTGTCCTCAGCTATGATGCTGGGACAGAGCATCCACAGTATTGGATTAAGAACCCTGTTTCCTTTGCTGGGCTTCCTCTCCCCCCAGCTTTGCATCTGATTACTGCTTTTGCTTGGAGGTTATATCTAAACCCCATTGCGCCTGCAGTGTATGTTTAAGAATGTTGCTGTGCTAACCTGTGTTAACACCCTGCTTGTAAACCTTTTATAAGTAACTTGTCAGCCCACCCTTGGCAAGCAGTCTAGGTAGAAGCTGCTCTGACTGACTCCTTTTTTGGTGTGCAATGAAATAAAGGTGTCTTTCCTGTACTCCTACCTTGGTCTCTTATTTATTGGTCAATGCAAGTCATGTTGAGCAAAAACCTGGTTTCTACCCTGTAACAATGCTAGGTGGAACATGGTTAGCATAATTTTTCAGCTCACCTCATTAGGCCTACCTGACCAGGGGGAGACTAGCAGAAGTTAGGACTCCCTTTTTATTTTTTTTTTAATTTTTATTGAGCTTCAAGTGAACGTTTACAAATCAAGTGAGTCTGTCCCATATAAGTTTATATACACCTTACTCCATACTCCCACATCCCCTCCCCCTAATGAGTCAGCCCTTCCAGTCTCTCCTTTCGTGACAATTTTGCCAGCTTCCAACCCTCTCTACCTCCCATCCCCCCTCCAGACAGGAGATGCCAACACAGTCTCAAGTGTCCACCTGATACAAATAGCTCACTCTTCATCAGCATCTTTCTCCTACCCACTGTCCAGTCCCTTCCATGTCTGATGAGTTGTCTTCGGGAATGGTTCCTGTCCTGGGCCAACAGAAGGTTTGGGGACCATGACTGCCAGGATTCCTCTAGTCTCAGTCAGACCATTAAGTATGGTCTTTTTGTGAGAATTTGGGGTCTGCATTCCACTGATCTCCTGCTTCCTCAGGGGTTCTCTGTTGTGCTCCCTGTCAAGGCAGTCATCTGTTGTGGCCGGGCACCAACTAGTTCTTCTTGTGTCAGGATGATGTAAGGCTCTCGTTCATGTGGCTCTTTCTGTCTCTTGAGCTCATAGTTATCATGTGACCTTGGTGTTCTTCATTCTCCTTTGATCCAGGTGGGTTGAGACCAATTGATGCATCTTAGACGGCCGCTTATTAGCATTTAAGACCCCAGATGCCACATTTCAAAGTGGGATGCAGAATGTTTTCATAATAGAATTATTTTGCCAATTGACTTAGAAGAAGTCCCCTTAAACCATAGTCCCCAAACCCCCAACCTTGCTCTGCTGACCTTGAAGCATTCAGTTTATCCCAGAAACTTCTTTGCTTTTGGTCCAGTCCAGTAGAGCTGACCTTCCATGTATTGAGTATTATCCTTCCCTTCACCTAAAGTAGTTCTTATCTACTAACTAATCAGTAAAAACCCCTCTCCCACCCTCCATCTCTCCCCGCCTCATAACCACAAAAGTATGTGTTCTTTTCAGTTTATACTATTTCTCAAGATCTTATAATAGTGGTCTTATACAATATTTGTCCTTTTGCCTCTGACTAATTTCACTCAGCATAATGCCTTCCAGGTTCCTCCATGTTATGAAATGTTTTGCATATTCGTCACTGTTCTTTATTGATGCGTAGTATTCCATTGTGTGAATATACCACAATTTATTTAACCATTCATCCGTTGATGGACACCTTGGTTGCTTCCAGCTTTTTGCTATTGTAAACAGTGCTGCAATAAACATGTGCGTGCATGTATCTGTTGGTGTGAAGGCTCTTATTTCACTAGGGTATATTCCGAGGAGTGGGATTTCTGGGTTGTATGGTAGTTCTATTTCTAACTGTTTAAGAAAATGCCAGATAGATTTCCAAAGTGGTTGTACCATTTTACATTCCCACCAGCAGTGTATAAGAGTTCCAATCTCTCCACAGCCTCTCCAACATTTATTATTTTGTGTTTTTAGGATTAATGCCAGCCTTGTTGGAGTGAGATGAAATCTCATCGTAGTTTTAATTTGCATTTCTCTAACGGCTATTGATCAAGAGCATTTTCTCATGTATCTGTTGGCTGCCTGAATATCTTCTTTAGTGAAATGTGTGTTCATATCCTTTGCCCACTTCTTGATTGGGTTGTTTGTCTTTTTGTGGTTGAGTTTTGACAGAATCATGTAGATTTTAGAGATTAGGCCCTGGTCGGAGATGTCATAGCTGAAAATTTTTCCCAGTCTGTAGGTGGTCTTTTTACTTTTTTTGGTGAAGTCTTTAGATGAGCATAGGTGTTTGATTTTGAGGAGCTCCCAGTTATCTGGTTTCTCTTCGTCATTTTTGGTAATGTCTTGTATTCTGTTTATGCCTTGTATTAGGGCTCCTAACATTGTCCCTATTTTTTCTTCCATGATCTTTATCGTTTTAGTCTTTATGTTTAGGTCTTTGACCCACTTGGAGTTAGTTTTTGTGCATGGTGTGAGGTATGGGTCCTGTTTCATTTTTTTTGCAAATGGATATCCAGTTATGCCAGCACCATTTGTTAAAAAGACTGTCTTTTCCCCAATTAACTGACACTGGGCCTTTGTCAAATATCAGCTGCTTATATATGGATGGATTTATATCTGGGTTCTCAATTTTGTTCCATTGTTCTATGTGCCTGTTGTTGTACCAATACCAGGCTGTTTTGACTACTGTGGCTGTATAATAGGTTCTGAAATCAGGTAGAGTGAGGCCTCCCACTTTCTTCTTCTTTTTCAGTAATGCTTTACTTATCTGAGGCTTCTTTCCCTTCCATATGAAGTTGGTGATTTGTTTCTTCATCACATTAAAAAATGACATTGGAATTTGGATCGGAAGTGCATTGTATGTATAGATGGCTTTGGGTAGAATAGACATTTTTACTGTGTTAAGTCTTCCTATCCATGAGCAAGGTATGTTTTTCCACTTAAGTAGGTCCTTCTTAGTTTCTTGTAGTAGTACTTTGTAGTTTTCTTTGTATAGGTCTTTTACATCTTTGGTCAGATTTATTCCTAAGTATTTTATCTTCTTGGGGGCTACTGTGAATGGTATTGATTTGGTGATTTCCTCTTCGATGTTCTTTTTGTTAATGTAGAGGAATCCAAGTGATTTTTGTATGTTTATCTTATAACCTGAGACTCTGCCAAACTCTTCTATTAGTTTCAGTAGTTTTCTGGAGGATTCCTTAGGGTTTTCTGTGTATAAGATCATGTCATCTGCAAATAGAGATAATATGACTTCTTCCTTGCCAATCCGGATGCCCTTTATTTCTTTGTCTAGCCTAATTGCTCTGGCTAGGACCTCTAGCACAATGTTGAGTAAGAGCTGTGATAAACGGCATCCTTGTCTGGTTCCCATTCTCAAGGGAAATGCTTTCAGGCTCTCTCCATTTAGAGTGACGTTGGCTGCTGGCTTTGTATAAATGCCCTTTATTATGTTGAGGAATTTTCCTTCAGTTCCTATTTTGGTGAGAGTTTTTATCATAAACGGATGTTGGACTTTGTCAAATGCCTTTTCTGCATCAATTGATAAGATCATGTGGTTTTTGTCTTTTGTTTTATTTATATGGTGGATTACATTAATGGTTTTTCTAATATTAAACCAGCCTTGCATACCTGGTATAAATCCCACTTGGTCATGGTGGATTATTTTTTTGATATGTTGTTGAATTCTATTGGCTAGAATTTTGTTGAGGATTTTTGCATCTATGTTCATGAGAGATATAGGTCTGTAATTTTCTTTTTTTGTGATGTCTTTACCTGGTTTTGGTATCAGGGATATGGTGGCTTCATAGAATGAGCTAGGTAGTATTCTGTCATTTTCTATGCTTTGAAATACCTTTAGTAGTAGTGGTGTTAACTCTTCTCTGAAAGTTTGGTAGAACTCTGCAGTAAAGCCATCTGGGCCAGGGTTTTTTTTTGTTGGGAGTTTTTGGATTACTGTTTCAATCTCTTTTTTTGTTATGGATCTATTTAGTTGTTCTACTTCTGATTGTGTTAGTTTAGGTAGGTATGTTTTTCCAGGAATTCATCCATTTCTTCTAGGTTTGCAAATTTGTTAGAGTACAATTTTTCATAATAATCTGAAATGATTCTTTTAATTTAAGTTGGATCTGTTGTGATGTGGCCCATCTCGTTTCTTATTCGGGTTATTTGTTTCCTTTCCTGTATTTCTTTAGTCAGTCTAACCAATGGTTTATCAATTTTGTTAATTTTTTCAAAGAAACCGCTTTTGGCTCTGTTAATTCTTTCAATTGTTTTTCTGTTCTCTATTTCATTTAGTTCAGCTCTAATTTTTATTATTTGTTTTCTTCTGGTGCCTGATGGATTCTTTTGTTGCTCACTTTCTATTTGTTCAAGTTGTAGGGACAGTTCTCTGCTTTTGGCTCTTTCTTCTTTTTCTATGTTTGCACTTATCGATCTAAATTGGCCTCTGAGCACTGCTTTTGCTGTGTCCCAGAGGTTTTGATAGGAAGTATTTTCATTCTCGTTGCATTCTATGAATTTCTTTATTCCCTCCTTAATGTCTTCTATAACCCAGTCTTTTTTGAGTAGGGTATTGTTCAGTTTCCAAGTATTTGATTTCTTTTCCCTAATTTTTCTGTTATTGATTTCCACTTATATGGTCTTGAGGTCTGAGAAGATGCATTGTAATATTTCCATGTTTTGGATCCTGCGAAGGTTTGTTTTATGACCTAATATGTGGTCTAGTCTAGAGAATGTTCCATGTGCGCTAGAAAAAAAAGTATACTTTGCAGCAGTTCGATGGAGAGTTCTGTATAAGTCAACGATGTCAAGTTCATTGGTTGTAGTAATTAGGTCTTCCGTGTCTCCACTGAGCTTCTTACTGGATGCCCCGTCCTCCTCCGAAAGTGGTGTGTTGAAGCTTTCTACTATAATTGTGGAGATGTCTACCTCACTTTTCAGTTCTGTTAACATTTGTTTTATATATCTTGCAGCCCTGTCATTGGGTGCATAAATATTTAATATGCTTATATCTTCCTGGTCTATTGTCCCTTTTATCATTTTGTAGTGTCCTACTTTATCCTTTGTGGTGGATTTAACTTTAAAGTCTATTTTGTCAGGAATTAATATTGCTACTCCTCTTCTTTTTTGCTTATTGTTTGCTTGATATATTTTTTCCATCCTTTGAGTTTTAGTTTGTGTCTCTAAGTCTAAGGTGTGTCTCTTGTAGGCAGCATATAGACGGATCGTGTTTATTTAACCAGTCTGAGACTCTCTGTCTCTTTATTGGTGCATTTAGTCCATTTACATTCAGCGTAATTATACATAAGTAAGTGTTTAGTGTTGCCATTTTGATGCCTCTTTATGTGTATTGTTGACAATTTCATTTTTCCACTTACTTTTTTGTGCTGAGACATTTTTCTTTGTAAACTGTGTGTCCCTCATTTTCATAGTATTTGACTTTATGTTTGCTTAGTCGTTACGTTTTTCTTGTTTTTTATTTTGAGTTATGGAGTTGTTATACCTCTTTGTGGTTACCTTAATATTTACCTCTATTTTTCTAAGTAAAAACCTAAATTATATTGTCCTATATCGCCTTGTATCCCTCTCCATATGGCAGTTCCGTGCCACCTGTATTTAGTCCCTCTTTTTGATTATTGTGATCTTTTACATATTGACTTCAATGATTCCCTGTTTTGAAAAATTTTTTTTTTAATTAATCTTAATTTGTTTTTGTGATTTCCCTATTTGAGTTGATATCAGGCTGCTCTGTTCTGTGACCTTGTGTTGTGCTGGTGTCTGATATTATTGGTTTTCTGAACAAACAATTTCCTTTAGTATTTCTTGTAGCTTTGGTTTCATTTTTGCAAATTCTCTAAGCTTGTGTTTATCTGTAAATATCTTAATTTTGCCTTCATATTTCAGAGAGAGTTTTGCTGGATAAATGATCCTTGGCTGGCAGTTTTTCTCCTTCAGTGTTCTGTATATGTCATCCCATTGCCTTCTTGCCTGCATGGTTTCTGCTGAGTAGTCTGAACTTATTCTTATTGATTCTCCCTTGTAGGAGACCTTTCTTTTATCCTTGGCTGCTTTTAAAATTTTCTCTTTATCTTTGGTTTTGGCAAGTTTGATGATAATATGTCTTGGTGTTTTTCTTTTTGGATCAGTCTTAAATGGGGTTCGATGAGCATCCTGGATAGATATCCTTTCGTCTTTCATGATGTCAGGGAAGTTTTCTGTCAGCAGATCTTCAACTATTCTCTCTGTGTTTTCTGTCCTCCCTCCCTGTTCTGGGACTCCAATCACACGCAAGTTATCCTTCTTGATAGAGTCCCACATGATTCTTAGGGTTTCTTCATTTTTTTAATTCTTTTATCTGATTTTTTTTCAGCTATATTGGTGTTAATTCCCTGGTCCTCCGATTTCCCACTCTGCATTCTAATTGCTCGAATCTGCTCCTCTGACTTCCTATTGCGTTGTCTAATTCTGTAATTTTATTGTTAATCTTTTGGATTTCTGCATGCTGTCTCTCTATGGATTCTTGCAACTTATTAATTTTTCCACTATGTTCTTGAATAATCTTTTTTAGTTCTTCGACTGCTTTATCAGTGTGCTCCTTGGCTTTTTCTGTAGCTTCCCTTATTTCATTTCTGAGGTCATCCCTGATGTCTTGAAGCATTCTGTAAATTAGTTTTTTATATTCTGTATCTGGCAATTCCAGGATTGTATCTTCATTTGGGAAAGATTTTGATTCTTAATTTTGGGGGGTTGTAGAAGCTATCATGGTCTGCTTCTTTATGTGGTTTGATATCGACTGTTGTCTCCGAGCCATCACTAAGATATTGTAGTGATTTATTCTATATTTGCTCACTGAGTCTTTTCTTGTTTTGTTTTCTTTCAATATACATAGATGGGCTACTAGATTGTGCTGTCTTGATTGTTGTAGCCCTTGACTCACTTATGACCAATTACCAGCTGGTTTGGGCTGTTACCAGATATATATGCCTGAGTCCATTCACTATTCTTGAGTAGAATCTGATTTTGGGTCATCAAGTGTGTAATGCAGACTGTTACCTATCCACCTAGAGAAGTAGTGGTGATAGTTGTGTGCACCAGATTCTAGTAGCAGCTGGGGTTCACACTCCAGGTGGGGCAGGATGCTGACAGGCTTCCCCCAAGTGTCAGTGAGGTAGGTGTGTCTCTATTCCTAAAGCACCTTGGTGGCTGGGCTCTGCAGCTGTACCTTAGGCCCCCAATGCAAGTATCTCTACAGATTGGTAGGTGTCACCCTCCTTAGACCCCTAAGGCAGGAGGTTAGGTTGTCTGGGGGGAGCTTCAGCCCTCAGTTCCCTGTTGTGGGTCAGTGAGGGCTCTGTTGAATACACAGAGATATCAGACCTGGTAAACTTATCTTTCCAGTAAATCAGCTAAAAGAATTGCAGTCTGATCCCTATCAGAAATGCCTTTGCATTATAATAGCCACCTTGTTCCCTGTAGGGATGAAAGCCCGAGATATGGATCACATATGCTTGGCTGGAGCTGGTTCTGTTTTTAGTCCAATTAGGGAAGGATTTTTGGTCCCTGGGTTTTTTTGTGGTTGCGTCTCTCAGGGCAGAAGAATGGGTTAGGAAAAGACCAAAAAAAAAAAAAGGAAAAGAAAAACCGTGGAGCAATTCTCCCTCTGTCAGGAAATTCCAATGTTAATGAAGCTGCCTAGGAAGGGGAGGGGAGTGTTCAGATAAACAGCAGAGAGTAGCACCCTGGAATATAAACAAAGTTACTTATCTTGCTTGGGATGACTGTTTTATCTGAGATTCCCGAGGGGTGCGTCGACTGTTTGCGCTGGCTGGCTAGAGATTACCCCCGAGGGTCAGGCCCGCGTCCCGTGCTTGTGCTGTCTCAGAAGCCACGGTCAGTTCCTCTGCTGCCAGTCCAAAGCCCAGCGTCAAGGTTCCCCGGTTGGGACACTGCACTCCCGGCTCCAAAACCTGTCGCTGCCTCCCAGTGACTTCTTCTCCTGTCAGCCGCGCCGCTGCGCTGCCTGCTTGCACTGGCTGGGCTTCCCCCGAGGTCAGTTCAGGGGGCTGGGGCTGTGCACCATGTGTGCACCATCACAGGATGCCATGCTCAGCTCCCCTGCACCCTGTCCAAAGCCCCGCGCCAAGGTTCCCTGGCTGGGACACTGCACTCCCGGCTCCAAAACCAGTCCCTGCCTCCCGGCGACTTCTCCTCCCACCAGCCGCGTTGCTGCGCCTCCCTTGCGGAATGGCTGGGCCCCCTCCCACGGTCAGTTCAGAGGGGAAGGGCTGCGCCCCGTGTTTGCGCCTTCGCAAGATGCCATGCTCAGCTCCCCTGCACCCAGTCCAAAGCCCAGCGCCAAGGTTTCCTGACTGGGACACTGGCTCCAGGCTTCAAAAACAGTCACTGCTTCCCCGTGGTTGTTTGTTCTCAGTCTCTGTCACTCAGGTCAACTCTTTAAATCTGTGTTTGTTGGTCAGAGTTGGTAGATTGTCATGTATGTGATCAATTCCCTTGTTTTTCCGAGTCTTTGTTGCAAGAGGGATCTGAGGTAGCGTCTACCTAGTCAGCCATCTTTGCCCCGCCTCTAGGACCCCTTTTTAAGCCCCTCACCTGCAGCACTGTGAACACCCCAAAATCCTAAAAAAAGGCTTTGTTGGGCTAAGCTGAAAGAGGTCGACTCAAAGTAAAGATTAGGAAACGTTCCTTAAAGCAAAATTCCTTGATGCTTAAACTTCTAGATGTTCTTTGATATATGGCATGTCCTTAAAAATTCTTTTTGTAGCCTACTGACCCTGAAACCCTGCATGTGCTTTGATGTTATCTCCTGAGAAATTAACATGATAATGACCTTCAGGGAACTGCCCTGCAGGACCCAATACTTTGGATTCTGGAGAGCTGGTCACCTTGAAGATCAATGCAAAGGACCTTGATGAATAAATGCTGTGGTAGTATATCCAAAGGTCAAAAAATGACCTACACAACAGGTATTCACTGCTCCCTCTTTGAAGTGCCTTTCTGTTACATTTGGATTGACACTGCCCCAATTGAATTGTATCTGCTCACAATAAACACATGTTTTTATGCTAGTTTCTGCTGTTTGCACATTTAGGTGTTTGGTAGCACATGGTAGAAGGCACATGGACGAGTCATCATTTCCTCTTTGACAGCCTTCTCAGGTTGGGAAGTGTTCCAAAATGGATCTACATTTGTTCTGAAGTGCTGTCTGCTTCTTGTTGAATGTAATAAAAGCTACTTTCCCTGTGCTCACATGTGTTCCGGCTCTGATTGGAAGGATGTGATCTTATGGAACAATCCGTATTAGTTGTTACTTCCATTTTACTAATGTCCTCCTGACTATCTAGAAATCAGTGACCACCCGAGAGTACCATGCAATCTTGGCATGTTGTCTTGCAATATGTGAGAGACAATAGAGAATGTCATGAAAATCTTCTATCAGAAAAAAAATACCATAAGAGAAAACTATTTCTAGACAAGTTATGTATTGTGGAAGTCAAGGAGAAGAAATTTTAAAAAGGAAAATTAACCACCAAGGACAAATGTTGCAGTGATGCTGAAGTTTGCTTAAGCTCTTAGCATCGATTTTCTCATCTCAAAGATGTTATAATAAAGTTGGGAAGAGATTAAATGATAATGTATATAAATCAAGTTGTGATTAGAAGTTGTTCAAATATATGTGTTAGGTAATATCATTACTATTTTTCCCATCATAATCTTCATTACAGAAAGTGTTTTAAAAATAATTTTAAAAATTCCTGCATTTACTATAAAAACTTGAAGTAAAAATTCCCTAATAATAAGGTAGGAAATGAAAACCAAAAAGCAGTGAGAAGATATCTTTGGAAAAGATGAGGGTCATCTCAACATCAAGCATGGAGAGAGAGATTTAGAAATCTGAGTCGGAGATCAGTTTATAAAAGAGTGAGGGTGGGAAGTGGACTGCTGTTATGCCAAATGAATTTTCTCTATGAAATAGGAAGATAATTTTCTTGAATTGACTATTAGGTGAGATAAGATAGATGCTTCAAAAAATTATTGATGGGTTTGACAGTTTCTTGAAGGGAGAAGGAGAAGTATTTGATCAAATATTAGGGAAAGATTTAGAAAACATATAGAAAAAACATTTTCTTTCCCTTGAGAACTGAGATTCCTGGGTAGAGCAACAGTGTACACAAATTGAGGGATTTTCCAGGATTGAGATTTTAACAAATAGGGTTACTGAAAGCCAGGGGTTCACAGAATTTGTTTGAGTTACTGTGAGTTTATATTGAATGATAAATATGAAGTCATGAGTTAGAAGAAAATAACATGATATTAAAACTTAACAGATAGAATAAAAAGATACAGAAAAATCAAGAGTGTAGAGATTTCAATAAGATCAACATAAAAGTATCATTGCCTCTACCATTGCCTCCCTTCCAAGGTATAAATCAGATCATGTCTTTCTTCAGTGGCTTCCATCTCAATCCAAAATTTTAACTTAAACCATAGAGATTTAATAACCAGCACCTTGGTTTCTCTCTAATCTAATTTCTTTCTATGTACTTCTTACATTCTTCTTCATTCATGTTTATCTCCTTGAAGATTCCCCAAGCAAGACATATTCCTACCCCAATGTATTTGTATTTGATATTCATTCTTCTTGGAATTGCATTTCTCCATGCATAATACGATACTTAATTCATTTCTTTTCTGAAATGTAACTGTACAAGAAAGGCTATTCTTGACTGTGCTACTCAAAATTGTATGTATGCCCTTGCCTGTGCTTTACTTCTTTATTACCCTCTCAGATATCATGTATTATTTGCTTACTTTTTGTCTGCTGCTCCCAACTAGAATATAAGCCCCATGAAGGTAGAGCTTTTGTGTTATTCCCTGCTATGTTTTCTGCTTCTAGAATAGTGCCTGGTAGTTAGTAGCCATTCAATACATATTTTTTGAATGGCAGATATTGGTGACACTACTCATAGAGGGCATTAGAAACTTTATGTTCTCAGTTTCTGCCACATTGCTTGTGGGTTAACATTAGGATTTCTTTTCTTGCAGATATAGACTGAGGTAGGAAATGCAAACAACTGTGGGAAAGGTTTAAGAAAGGTGCTGTGGCAAAGGGAACCAGGAGCAAATATGGAAAATATTAGAATAAATAACTCAAGGAATTCAGCTGAGGTAGTTGGCAATATATTATTTGGTACTGTTGTTAAGTGCCACTGTGTCATTTCTGACTCATGGTGATCCTATAAGACAGAGTAGTACTGACCCATAGGATTTCCAAGGCATTAATCTTTACAGAAGCCTATTGCCATTTCTTTTTCCTGCAGAGTAGCTGGTGAGTTTCAACCAACAACCTTCTCTTCTTCTGTCTCTAGGAGTTGGAGTGACTAGATGGCAATGAAAGACATTTGTAGGATATAAGTTATGACAGTCTAAATTGAAATTAATTGACCTCGAGGTAACACTCATATTAAGTAACCTTACTGCTGCCCAAACTGGGAAACATAAGTGCTTAAAGGAATGGTTACATTAGCATAGGAGCTCTTGTGGGTCAGTGGTAAAACAGCTCAGCTGTTAACCAGCCCATCTGCGTGGGAGACAGTGAAAATTTACAGCCTTAGAAACTCTGTGTGGCCATTCTACTCTGTCCTATAGGGTCGTTATGATTTGAGTTGACGGCAATGGGTTTGGCTTGGTTTTGGTTGAAGCTACCATAATCTTTATATATGAAAAATAGAAATAAAGACTGTGCATATAGGGATACACTTGAAATTTATGTCTTTTTGAAAAGAAACAAATATGTATTTCTAGTACTCCAAAACAGTAGTGAAAACAGCTCAATGGTTTGAAATTGTAGTCATCTCACCACACATGGATTAGGACAGGAAGTATCACAAAACACAAAATATGCAGCATAATCTTTTTTTATTGTGCATTTTCTTTTTGATAATTCTGCCAAAACATACTGGTAGTATAGTATGATATGAGAGATGACAGAATCACATGTATTTCCAGTCTAACCTATTCAGAAACAGAAAATAACACATCATCTATAACAGTCAGAATTCTGTAAACACACACACACACACACATATATATATATAAATCTGGCTTTGTAGAGTAACTACAGGTTGTTTTAGTTGGAGCCCTGGGGTTGCAGTGGTTAAGAGCTTGGCTGCTAACCAGGAAGTCAGCAGTTCAAATCCTTCTACTCTGTCCAGTCAGGTTGCTATGAGTCAGAATTGACACCAATGGGTTTTTTGGGGGACTTATTTAATATAATCAATTGTCCAAAATAGTGTCTGACACAGACTAGACAGTAACATGTTTGTTGAATGAGTACCTGAATAAATAAAAATTAACATCTAGCTTCTTCAGATGCACAAAAAGAACATTTATCTTTACACATTTGATAAGAAATGGTTATTTGTTTCAGAAAATGTTGATGGAACATAGTTAATTATTCTAATTTTGCTCAGTACTTTAGTAGGTATCAGAAGACACTGCAACTTCCTAAAATTAGAGTATTTTGATTTAATTGATTCCAGATTTACTCAATTTTGATATCAAAATAGCCTTGAGCAACTACAGAGTAACTTTCTTTAGAATTCATTTTAAAACAAAACCCTTCAAAATTGTATTGCTACTATTCAATCACCTCCAAATAGCCTTCATATTGGCCTTGTAAATTTCCTTAATTTTTTGCCTTAAAATGTCATCCTACCCTATCTAAATATCCTAGAAGTCTTAGAAGAAAAGGCACTGGAACTACCTGATTGGGAATTCAAAACTCTAATATTCAGGGCTTTCCAAGAGATGAAGAAAACACAGAAAAAAAATAAGGAAAAAATAGACAAAAGCATTGAAAATACAGACAAAATCAAGGAAAACAGTCAACGCAAAGGAAGAATTCAGGAAAATAACACAGGAACAAAATGTGAACATAAATAAACAACTAGAAATTATACAAAAACAGCAATTAGAAATTGAAACAACAAGGCTTCAGAAACGGACAGAGTAATAGAAGGTTTTAGAAGCAAATTTGAAACCATGGAAGACAGGATCAGTGAAATTGAAGACAAATTCTATGATATCACTTTGAGGAAAAATCAGAGAAAAGCATGAAGATACTATGAGAACAATGTCAGATAGAATCAAAATAAAAAAATTGAGTGTAATTTTAGTTACAAGACCAGGGAGAAAACAGAAAACACAGAGAGGATCATTGAAGATATTACTGACAGAAAACTTCCTAAATATCATGAAATATGAAAAGCTGACCATCCAAGAAGCTCAATGAACCCCATATATGACAAACCCCAGAAGAGAATCTCCAAGAAATATCATAATCATACTCGCTAAAACCAAAGACAGAATCCTGAGAGCAGCTCAAGAAAAATGAATATTCACATACAAAGGGGAAATAATAAGACTAAACTCTAATTATTCAGGGGATTCCATGCAGGCAAGGAGGCAATGGGATGACATATGTAAGTCTTTGAAAGAAAAAAAATTGCAAACCAAGAATAATATATCCTGCAAAACTCTCACTGAAATATGATGGCAGAATTAGGTCACTTCCAAAGAAACAATTTAAGGGAATATGTAAAAACAAAAACAAATTTATAAAAGATATTAAAAGGAGTCCTTTGGTTAGAGAACCAACAACATCAGATAGCAATGTAAATCTAGGACACAAGACAGCATCAATCAGATACCAATCTAGGTAATGAGCTCACCAGGATTAAGAAAACAAAAAGGTTTACAACAAGGAACCAGAGATGTTAATCTGTAAATGACAATGTCATAACAACAAAAGAGGGAATAAACAGTGTAGGTATAGAACTTTCAAATGAGAATGAAGTCAAGGCGATATCAAGTAATAAAAGACTGATTTAAACTTAGGAAGACAATGGTAAATTTTAAGGTAACCAGAAAGAAAGTTAACAAACCTACCATCAAAATAAAGAAGATAAAAATAAACACAAAGTCTCAGTAAAAACAAGACCTACAAAAACAAAAGAAACAGAAAAAAAAAAAAAAATCCACAAAGGGAATTCAGAACAGGACTGTAAGAGCAGCAAAGAAAATACAAAAAAAATAAATGAATAAATAAAAACACTACAAAATAACAGCAATAAATTCATGCCTAACAATAATCACGCTGAACTTAAACGGCTTCAATGCACCCATAAAGTGACGGAGAGTGATAGAATGGGTGAAAACATAAGACCCATCAATATGCTGTCTAAAAGAGACACATCTTAGAAACAAAGACATGAATATATAAAAACAAAGGGTGCAAAAATATATACCAAGTAAACAGCAATAAAAAAAGAAAAGGACTAGCAATACTAATTTCAGATAAATAGACCTTAAAACAAAATCCTCTATAAAAGACAGGGAAGGACATTACATGATTAAATGGACAAACCACCATGAGGACACAGCTGTAATAAATATCTACACATCCAATGACAGAGCTCCAAAATATATAAAATAAACTATAATGGCACCGAAAAGAGAAATTGACAGTTCCACGATAATAATTGAGACTTCAACACACCTCTCTCAGTAAAGAACAGACCATCGAGAAACTCAACAAAGATACAGAGGATCTAAAGGCCACAATCAATCAACTTGACTTCATAGGCATATATAGAACACTCCACCCAACAGCAGCAAAGTATACATTTTTTTCCAATGCACTTGGAGCATTTCCCAGGTTAGACCACATCTTAGACCACAAAGCAGCTCTCAACAAAATCCAAAGCACTGAGATAATACAAAACATCTTCTCTGATACCAACACTAGAAAAGTAGAAATTAATAACAGGAAGAAAGGGGAAAAAATTATATACATAGAAAATGAATAACATCTTACTTTAAAACCACTGGTTAATAGAGGATACGAAAGATGGAATAAAAAATTTCTAGAATCAAATGAAAATGAAAACACACCATACCGAAACCTTTGGGACATAGCAAAGGCCGTGCTCGGAGGTCAAATGACAAAAATAGATGCACACATCAAAAAAGAAGAAAGGAACAGAATCAAAACATTAGCTACACAAATTGAAGAAATAGAGAGCAGCAAAAGGAGCCCACAACCACCAGAAGAAAGAAGATAATAAAGATCAGAGCAGAAATAAATGAAATAGAGACTAGAAAACAATAGACAGAATCAACAAAACCAAAAGTTGGTTCATTGAAAGGATCAAAATTGACAAATCATTGGCCCAATTGAAAAAAGAAACACAGGAGAGAACTCAAATTATCCAAACAAGAAATGAAATGGGGAACATTATAATAGACCCAACTGAACTGACAAAGTACTATGAAAATCTGTAGTCAAACAAATTTGGAAACATAGCGGGTATGGACAAATTTCTAGAAACATACTACTTACCTAAACTAACACAAACTGAGGTTGAAAATCTGAATAGGCCTGTGACAAGAGATGAGACTGAAAAGGTAATTAAAAAAAAAACAAAAAACTCCCAACAAAAAAATTCCTGGCCAAGTTGGCTTCACTGGAGAATTCTACCAAACATTCAGAAAAGAGCTTGCACCCATACTACTCAACTGCTTCAGAACATAGAAAAGGAAGTGATACTTCTGAATTCATTCTAAGAAGCCAGCATAACCCTGTTACCAAAACCAGGCAAGGACATCACAAAAAAAGAAAATTAGAGACAAATCTCTCTCTTGAATACAGATGCAAAAATTCTCAACAAAACTCTACACAGTAGAATTCAGCATCGAGTACAAAAAAATAATACACCCCACCCAAGTAGGATTCATACAAGGTATGCGAGGAAAGTTCAATACTAGAAAATCAATTTAATCTGCCTCATAAGTAAAAGATTCACATGATCATCTCATCTGACACAGAAAAGGCATTTGATAAAGCCCAACACCCATTACTGATTTAAAAAAAAAAAAAAACTCTCAGTAAAATAAGTATAGAAGGGAAATCCCTCAACATAATAAAGGGCATCTCTACAAAATCAACAGCCAACATTATTCTTCAAGAAGAGAAGGTAAAAACATTCCCCTGGGAACAGGAATAAGTCAGCCAAATCTACCAAACTCATTGCCATCGAGTCAATTCCTATTCATAGCGACTCTATAGGACAGAGTAGAACTGCCCCTTAGGGTTTCCAAGGAGTGCCTGGTGGATTTAAACTGCCAAACTTTCATTTAGCAGCCGTAGCTCTTAACCACTATGCCGCAGGAAAAAGGCAAGGATGCTTTTTATCACCACTTCTATTTAACATTGTGCTGGAAGTCCTAGCTAGATCAATAATGTAAGAAAAAGAAATAAACAGCATCCAAATTGGTAAGGAAGAAGTAAAACTGTCCCTAAATGTGGATATGATATAATAAATAGAGAACTCAAAAGACTCCACAAGAGAACTACTGGAACTAATAGATTCAGCAGTTTAGCAGGTTACAAGATAAACATACAAAAATCTATTGGATTCCTGTACACCAGTAAAGAGAAAGACAAAAAGGAAATCAGGAAAGCAATATGATTTATAATAAAAACCCACTGCCATCAATAATAGCCCCTAAAAAAATAAAATACTTAGGAATAAATCTAATCAGGGAAGTCAAAGACCTATACAAAGAAAACTACAAAACACTACTGCAAGAAACCAAAACATATCTGTATAAATGGAAACCATACCACACTCATGGATAGGTAGACTCAACATTTTGAGTCTACTCTACCCAGAGTAAGCTACAAATACAAGGTACTCCCGATTCAAATACCAGCAGCATTCTTCAATGAGATGGAAAAAAACTAATCATTAAATTCATATGGAAAGGAAAGAGGTCCTGGATAAATAAGGTACTATTGAAGAAGAAGAATAAAGTAGGAGGACTCACACTACTTGACCTCAGAACCTACCATACAGCTACGATAATAAAAACAGCCTGGTACTGGTACAACAACAGACACACTGACCAATGGAACAGAATCGAGAAACCAGATGTAAACCATCCACTTACAGTCACCTGATCTTCGACAATGGCCCAAAATCCAACAGATGGGGAAAAGACAGTCTTTTTAACTATTGGTGCTGGCAAAACTGGATGTCAACCTGTGAAAAAAAAAAAAAAGAAAGAAACAGGACCCATACCTCACATCATGCACAAAAACTAATTCAAAAATGATCAACGACCTAAATATAAAACCAAAAACTACAAGGATCATGAAGAAAAAAAATTAGGGTCAATGCTAGAGGCCCGAATACACTACGCAAATAGAATACATACAAAAGTATCAATACAAAAACACCAGAATATAAGCTAGATAGCTGGGATCTTCTAAAACTTAAACATTTAAGCTTATCAAAAGAGTAAAAAGAGAACCTACAGACTTGGAAAAAATTTTTGGCTATGACATATCTCACAAAGTTCTAACCTCTAAAATCTATAGAAAAATCCAAAACCTCTACAACAAAAAAAAAAAGACCCCAATTAAAAAAAGGGCAAAGGATATGAATAGACTCTTCACCAAAGAAGATATTCAGATGGCTGATAGACACATGAGAAACGTTCTTGATCACTAGCTATCAGAAAAACGTAATTCAAAACCACAAGGAGATTCCATGTTGCTCCGACATTACTGGCACAAATCAAAAAAACAGAAAATAACAATGTTGGAGATGCTGTGGGAAGATTGGAACTCTTATGCCCTGCTGGTGGGAATGAAAATGGTATAACCATTTTGGAAAACAAAAGACTCCTTTAAAAGCTAGAAATAGAAATACCACTCCTGGGAATGTATCCTGGAGAAATAAGAACCATCACAAGAATAAACTTATGCATATCCATGTTCACTGCAACATTATTCACAATAGGAAAAAGATAGAAACAATCTAAATGCCCATCAACAGATGAAAGGATAAACTATGGCACATACACACAATGGAATACCATGAAATAATAAAGAACAAAGATGTATCTGTGGAACATCTCACTAAATGAATGAACCTGGAGAACATTGTGCTGAGTAAAACAAGCCAATCACAAAACGACAAATTTTCTATGAGACCACTATTATAAAAACACATGAATTGGTTTACACACAGAGAGAAACAACTTTTGATTGTTACAAGGGAGGGGACGGGTGTTGAGGGAAAAACTCTAAATAGAGAATCCATGAGTGATAACTTTGGCGAAGGGTAAGACAGTACACAATACTGAACACCCTTTTAACTCAGTACTGAAGTCACTCCTGAGTTTCAAAACTTAGCCAAAGATTAGACAGGC
The DNA here is from genome assembly GCF_024166365.1 of Elephas maximus indicus. Lineage (NCBI taxonomy): Eukaryota > Metazoa > Chordata > Mammalia > Proboscidea > Elephantidae > Elephas > Elephas maximus. Next base: position 88,095,230 of record NC_064823.1, read on the forward strand.
CCATAAAACAAAATGAGATTAAATTGGCACACCAGCCCAGGGGCAAGAATGAGAAGGCAGGAGGAGACAGGAAAGCCGGTAGTGAGGAACTGCTATGAATTGAATTGTGTCCTCTCAAAAAAAGTATGTCAACTTGGCTAGTCCATGATTGCCAGTATTGTGTAATTGTTTACCACTCGGTCATCTCATGTGATTTTCCTACATGCTGTAAATTCTACCACTATGATGTCCATGAGGTGGGATTAGTGGCAGTTATGTTAATGAGGTAGGACACCACCTACAAGATTAGTTTGTTTTAAGTTAATCTCTTTTGAGATATAAAAGAAAGAACTGATCAGTAAGGCTTGGGGACCTCACACAACCAAGAAAGCAGTACCGGGAACAGAGCATGTCCTTTGGACCCAGAGTTCCTGCTCTGAGAAGCTCCTAGACCAGGGAAAGATTGATAACAAGGACCTGCCCCCAGAACTGACAGAGAAAGACTTCCTCTTGAGCTGACACCCTGAATTCAGATTTCTAGCATCCTAAACTGAGAGAATTAATTTCTCTTTGTTAAAACTATCCACTTGTGGCATTTCTGTTATAGCAGCACTAGATTACTGACAGAAAGCCAAGGTTGAGAAGAAGAAAGTGTTGACATGTTGTGGGGTTGGCAACCCATGTCACAAAACAATATGTGTATCGTTTAATGAGAAATAAATTTGGTGTAAACATTCTTTTAAAGCACAATAAAAAAATAAAATAAAAGGCAAAAATAACAACAATGAATTGTTCATGCTTTAACATATGTACAATTAAACTGAGTGACAACTACAACACATTGGTTTGGAGGGGAAGTGGAAGGATACTATACTTTTAGAAAATTGAATGGCCTTACACAAAACAAGCAAACAAACCAACAAAAAAAAAGAAAAACAAAAAAACCCTGACTCTTACTTCATAACATATTAAAAAAAGTAACCCAAAATAAATCATAAAACTGTAACAGCTAGAAATACAAAACTTATAGAAGCAAATGTTGGATAAAACCTCTGTAACTTTGTTGTTGTTAGGTGCCGTCAAGTTGCTTCCGACTCAACAACGCTATGCACAACAGAAGGAAACACTGCTGGGCCCTGCGCCAACCTCACAATTGTTGCTACGCTTGAACCCATTGTTATAGCCACTGTGTCAATCCATCTTGTTGACGGTCTTCCTTTTTTCCACTGACCGTCTACTTCGCCAAGCATGATGTCCTTCTCCAGGGACTGATCCCTCCTGATAACACAGCCAAAGTGTGTGAGACGTAGTCTCACTGTCTTTGTTCCTAAGGAACGTTCTGGTTATACTTCCTCGAAGACAGATTTGTTCCTTCTTTTGGCGGTCCATGGTATATTCAATATTTTTTATCAACACCACAATTCAAAGGCATCAGTTCTTCTTTGGTCTTCCTTATTCATTGTCTAACTTTCTCATGCACATGAGGGGATTGAAAATGCCTTGGCTTGGGTCAGGCCAACCTTAGTCCTCAAGGTGACAGCCTTGCTTTTCAACACTCACAACTCAATAAGAAGAAAAAAATCCAATAAAAATGTGTAATTACTTGAAAAAAAAATCATCAAAGAAGATAAACAGTTGGCAAAGATATAAAGAATGGCAAATAGGCACATAGATCTCACTAGTCATTAGGGAAATGCAAATTAAAACCACAATGAAATGTCACTTTCACCACTAGAATGGTTACAATTAAAAAGACAGACATTACCAAGTTGTAGTGAGGATACAGGACAATTGGAATTCTTATGCAGTGCTGGTGGTAATGTAATGGTATAGCAACTTTGGAAAATGAGTGATTGTTTAAAAAGATAAAAACACATCCACCATTGAAAACAGCCCCACTCTACTCCTAGTTATTTGCTGCAGATAAATGAAAATATATGTTTACAATATGTCTGAAAAAGTGTACAAAGACTTGTATACAAATCTTCGTGCCACCCTTATTTGTAATAGTAAAAAAGTGTTATATCCGTACAATGGAATTTTACTCAATAACAACTAAAGGAATAAACTATGCCTTGATTTGGGCAAATAAATACATGAATCTCAATTTTCCTGAGTAAAAGAGAAAGAAAAAAAAATATATATAGTATATGATTCCAATTATATAAAATGCAAACTTATCTATAGTGACAGAAAACAGGTCAGTGGTTGTCTAGGGATGATAGGTGATTTGTTTCAAAGGAATACAGGGAAACTTTTGGTGGTGAGGGAAATATTCATTACTTTCATTGAGGTGAAAGTTTCACAAGTGTATGCATACGGCAAATTTCATCAATTATACACTTTAAATATACACTTTTAAATATGTATGATTTATAATGTGTCAATGATACCTTTATAAAACTGTAAAAAAAGCTGGCTCAAGGGGGGAACACATACCATATTTTTACATGAATAACACATGCCTTTTATGTTTGTTTGCCAGTTACTCCTTCCCTCTGCGAGGTATTTTCATTAAAAGGCTATGCTAAGTTTTTTACAACAACTTGTTAAAAAAAATTGGCATACTGGCATTCATGGAAATACCTGGAGAGATGAGGGAACAGTTGGCAAACCAGTGTAGGAGGCATGCGTTATTTGGCTAAAAATACAGTACTCTGATTGGATCGTTTGGCTTTGAGCAGAGAATTGGCAAATACTAATTTCCATTTTAAGAAGATAAATCTTTGCTAAAAGGAGACAGACAAGAGCCAGGGAAAGAAGATAGAGGACAATCTGGAGATAATAGCAGTAATTCAGACACAAAATGATGTTGGTAGTGGTGGAGGAGTTGAAAACTTTTCCTAATCTGGATATAATCTGGAGTAAGTGTTAACAGAATTTGTCAATGAATTGAATGTGACATGACAGAAAAGGGGAGGGTTAAGATTTATTCAGATTTTTGGCTTGAGCACCTGGTAGTAATGATTACCTTTTCCTGGTTTGGGGAATACCTTGAGCTGAGTAGGTTTGGAGGGACCATATCAGGACCTTCATTTTGTACGTGTTAAGTTTGATATCCAAGTAGGCATACTGCATAGGCAGTACTACAATTAGTCTGGATTCCAGGGAAGATGGCAAAGCTGGATCTAAAATTTTTGGAATTATTAGGTATTGTTACATATCATGTTGAGTATAATAATACTAGATAAGAGTTCCAAAGGAATAAGTACAGATAGAAAAGAGGTTCTATTGCAGTCTCTAAGCTCTGGACAGTCCAATATTGACAAGTCATGGAAGATGAGGTTGTTGTTAGGTGCCATCGAGTCGGATCCGACTCATAGCGACCCTATGCACAACAGAACGAAACACTGCCCGGTCCTACACAGTCTTTATAATCATTGTTATGCTTGAGTTCATTGTTGCAGCCACTGTGTCAATCCACCTCGTTGAGGATCTTCCTCTTTTCCACTGACCCTGTATTTTGCCAAGCAAAGATGAGGGAAAGATGAGGAGGAAACCACAAATGATCAGAGAAAGAACTGCCAGTGAGACAGGCAGAAAACAAGTTGAGAAGAATGCCCTGGAAGTCATATAAATAAAGATGGAGTGATGAAATAAAACAAATGTGGCAATAAGCACATGAAGATCAATTTTCTGTATATATATATGTGAAGCCCTGGTGGTGCAATGGTTGAGAGCTCAGGTGCTAACCAAAAGGTCAGCAGTTCAAATCTACCTGCGGTCCCTGGAAACTCTATGGTACAGTTGTACTCTGCTCTATAGAGTTGCTGTGAGTTAGAATCAACTGGATGACAATGGGTTTGGCTTTTGGTTTTACACACACACACACACACATATATATATACATATACCCCATTGCCGTTGAGTTGATTCTGACTCTTAGCAACCCATCCTCACAATAGCTGCTATTTTAGAGCCCGTTGTATCCACTGTGTCAATCTACCTCATTGAGGCTCCCCCTCTTTTTCTCTGACCCTCTACTTTACCAAGCATGATGTCTTCTCCAGAGACTGGTCCCTTCTGATAATATATTCAAAGTAATATGTCCAAATTCTCACCATCCTTACTTCTAAGGAGCATTCTGGCTGTACTTCTTCCCTCTAATGCATCAGTTCTTCTTAGGTTTTCCTTCTTCACTGCCCAGCTTATTCATTGCCCAGCTTTCCCACACATATTAGGCAATTGAAAATACAATGCCTTGGGGTGGGTGCACCTTAGTCATCAAAGTGACATCTTTGCTTTTTTAACAGTTTAAAGAGGTCTTCTGCAGCAGATTTTCCTGATGCAATACATCATTTGATTTCTCGAAGGCTGGTTCCATGGCGTTGACTGTGGATGCAAGTAAATTGAAATTCCTGACAATACTTTCTCAGTTTATCACGATGCTGCTAATTGGTCCAGTTGTGGCAATTTTTGTTTTGTTTATGTTGTGATGTAATCCGTAATGAAGGCTGTAGTCTTTGATCCGCATCAGTAAGTGTTTCAAGTCCTCTTCATTTCTGGTGAGCAGGATTGTCTCACATCATAGGTTGCTAATAAGTCTTCCTCCAATCCTGATGCTGAGTTCTTCTTTATATTGTCTAGCTTCTGGGATTATTTGCCCAGTATACATATGGAATAAATATGGTGAAAAGATACAGTCCAGACACACAGCTTTTATCATTTGAAACCATGCAGTATACCTTTGTTCTGTTGGAATGTCTGCCTTTTGGTTTACTTACAAGACAGATGGAATAAAGATGGTGAAAGAATACAGCACAGATGTACACCTCTTATTATTTTTAAACATGCAATATTTCCTTGTCCTGTGGAAAGAATGCCTTTTGGTCTATGTACAGGCTCTGAATGAGCACAATTAAGTATTCTGGAATTCCCATTCTTTTCAATGTTATCCATAATTTGTTATGATCCACACAGCCAAATGCCTTTTCTTAGTCAATAAAACAAAGGTAAACATCTTTCCATTACTCTCTGCTTTCAGCCAAGATCCATATGACACCAGCAAATATGTATCTCATTCCATGTCCTCTTCTGAATCTGGCTTGAATTTCTGGCACTTCCATGTTGATGTACTACTGCATCCATTTTTTAATTATCTTCATCAATATTTTACTTGCAAGTGATATTGCTATAATACCTATATTCTCATGGATCACCTTTCTTTGGAATGGGCATAAACATGGATCTCATCCAGTTGGTTGGCTAGGTAGTTGTCTTCCAAATTTCTTGGCATAGATGAGTGAGCGCTTCCAGCATTGCAACCATTTGTTAAAGCATATCAATTGGTATTACATCAATTCCTGAAGTCTTGTTTTTCACCAGTGCCCTCAGTGCAGCTTGGGCTTCATCTTTAAGTGCTATCAGCTTTTGATCATATGCTATATTCTGAAATAGTTAAAAATTGACCATTGTTTTTGGTGCAATGGCATTGTGTATGGCTTCCATCTTTTTTTGATACACCCTATGCAGATCAATTTTTTTTTCTCATAGCATCCTTCAATATTGTAACTTGTGGCTTGAATTTTTTCTTCTGTTCTTTCAGCTTCAGAAATTCTGAGGATGATCTTCTCTTTTGATTTTCTAACTCCAGGTCTTTGCACATTTTATCCTAATGTTTTACTTTGTCTTCTCAAGCCACCCTTCATTCAACTCTTTTCCTTTATCATTTCTTCTGTTCGATTTAGCTCCTGTACATTCTAAAGAAGAAGAACAAGGTATCAGAATTTGAGGAAGACTAATTAACAACTGTGATATGCAAATGACACAACCTGGCATGCTGAAAGTAAAGAGGACTTGAAGCACTCTCTGATGAAGCTCAAAGACAACAACCTTCAGTACGGAATATACCTCAACATAAAGAAAAAAACTCTCACAACGGGACCAATATGAAATATCATGATAACCAAAGAAAAGATTGAAATTGCCAAAGATTTTAGTTTACTTGGATCCACAATCAGTGCCCATGGAAGCAGCAGTCAAGAAATCAAGACATATTGCATTGGGCAAATCTGCTGCAAAAGACCTCTTTAAAGCGTTAAAAAGCAAAAATGTCAGTTTGAGAACTAAGGTGCACCTGAACCAATCCATGGTACTTTCAGTTGCCTTATATGCATAGGAAAGCTGAACAATGAATAAGGAAGACCAAAGAAGAAATGACGTCTTTAAATTATGAAGTTGGCAAAGAATATTGAATATACCAGAAGAATGAACAAATTTGTCTTGGAAAAAGTACAGCCAGAACACTCCTTATAAGCCGGGAAGGCACAGCTTTGTGTTATGAACTTTGACATGTTACCAGGAGGTACCAGTCCCTGGAAAGGACATCATGCTTGCCAAAGTAGAGGGTCAGTGAAAAAAGAGGAAGACCCAAAATGAAATGAATTGACACAGTGGCTACAACAAAGGGCTCAAACATAGCAAAGATTGTGAGATTGGTGCAGGACCAGGCAGTGTTTCATTTGGTTTTACGTAGGGTCTCTATGAGTCAGAACCCACTTGATGGTACCTAACAACAACAACAATGTTCAAGAGCAAGTTTCAAAGTTTCTTCTGATTTCCATTTTGGTCTTTTCTTTCTTTCCTGTCTTTTTTACGACCTTTTGCTTTCTTCACGTATGATGTCCTTGATGTCATCTCACAATCTTATGGTCTTCAGTCATTAGTGCTCAACATCTCAAATTTCGTCTTGAGATGGTTTGTATTTCCTGGTGGGATATATTGAAGGTTGTGCTTTGGCTCTGTTGGAATTGTTTTAATTTCTTTCAGTTCCAACTTGAACTTGCATACGATCAAGTGATGATCTATTCTTCAGTCTGTCGAGTCCTTGTTCTTACTGATGATATTGAGCTTTTCCATTATCTCTTTCCACAGATGTAAATGATTTGATTTCTGCATATGCCATCCAGGGTGGACCACATGCATAATCACCATTTATGTTGTTAAAAAAAAATGGTGTTTCTAATGAATAAATTATTGGTTTTCTAAAACTTTGTCATTTCTATCACCAAATCCATATTTTCCAACTACTTATTCTTCTTCTTTGTTTCCAATCAACAGTAACTATCAATTCATCTTGATTGGATATTTGATCAATTTCGGACTGTAAAAGTTGGTAAAAATCTTCAATTTCTTCATTTTTTGCATCAGTAGTTGGTGTGTAAATTTGAATAATAGTCCGATGAGCCTGTCTTCCTTCTAAGCATATGGATGTTATCTTATCACTGACAACTTTGTACTTCAGCATAGATCAATATTCTTCACCAAAATTCAAAGATATCAATTATGAGCTCATTCAAATTTCCCATGTTTTCACCTGCCATTATTGCATTAAATTGCAAAATATTAATGAAAATACAAATAAAATTAAAACAACACAAAGCTTTTGGTAGGTTGTTGTTGTTGTTCTGGGCCATTGCATCCCTTCTGACTCATAGCAACCCTATGTACCACAGAACGAAGCACTGCTGAGTCCTGTGCCATCCGTAAATCGTTGTTATGCTTGAGCTCATTGTTGCAGCCACTGTGCCAATCCATCTTGTTGAGAGTCTTCCTCATTTCCACTGACCCTGTACTTTACCAAGCATGATGTCCTTCTCCAGGGACTGATCCTCCCGGCAACATGTCCAAAGTATGTAAGATGCAGTCTCGCCATCCTTGCTTCTAAGAAGCTTTCTGATTGTACTTCTTCCAAGTCAGATTTGTTCCTTCTTTTGTCAGTCCATGGCATATTCAGTATTCTTTGCCAACACCACAACTCAAAGGCATCAATTCTTCTTTGGTCTTCCTTATTCATTGCCAAACTTTCACATGCATATGATGTGATTGAAAATACCTAGGCTTGGGTCAGGTGTGCCTTACTCTTCAAGGTGCCATCTTTGCTTTCAACACTTTAAAGAGGTCCTTTGCAGTAGATTAGCTCAATGCAATGTGTCTTTTGATATCTTGACTGCTGCTTCCATGGATTGTGATTGTGGATCCAAATAAATGAAATCCTTGAGAACTTCAATCTTTTCTCCGTTTATCATGATGTGGTGTATTGATGCAGTTGTGAGGATTTTTGTTTTCTTTATGTTGAGGTGTAATCCGTACTGAAGGCTGTGGTCTTTGATCCTCATCAGTAAGTGCTTCAAGTCCTCTTCACTTTCAGCAAGAAAGGTTGTGTCATCTAATGTTATTAATAAGTTTTAACATTAATGAGTCTTCCTCCAATCCTGATGCCCCATTCCTCTTCTTACAGTTCAGCTTCTTGGCTTATTTTCTCAGTATACAGATTGAATAGGTATGGTTAAAGGATACTACCCTGATGCACAACTTTCCTGACTTTAAACCACTCAGCATACCCTTATTCTGTTTGAACAACTGCCTCTTGATCTATGTACAGGTTCCTTATGAGCACAATCAAGTGTTCTGGGATTCACATTCTTCACAATGTTATCCATAATTTGTTATGATCCACACAGTTGAATGCCTTTGCATAGTCAGTAAAACACAAATAAACATCCTTCTGGTATTCTCTGCTTTCAGCCAGGATCCATCTGACATCAGCAATGATATCCCTGGTTCCTCATACTCTTCTGTATCCAGCCTGAATTTCTGGCAGTTCCCTTTTGATATACTGCTGCAGCCACTTTTGAATCATCTTCAGCAAAATTTTGCTTGCATGTAATATTAATGATATTGTTCAATCATTTCCACATTTGGTTGGGTCATTTTTCTTGGGTATAGGCATAAATATGGATCTCTTCCAGTCAGTTGACCAGGTAGCTGTCTTCCAAATTTCTTGGCATAGATAAGTGAGCACTTCCAGTGCTGCATCCATTTGTTGAAACATCTCAATTGATATTCTGTCTATTCCTGGAGCCTTGTTTTTTACCAATGACTTCAGTACAGTTTGGGCTTCTCTCTTCAGTACCATCTATTCCTGATCATACATCGACTAATTCTTTTTGGTATAATGTCTCTGTGTATTCATTCCATCTTCTTTTGAAGCTTCCTGTGTCATTTAATATTTCCCCCATAGAATTCTTCACTATTGCAACTGGAGGCTCGAATTCATTCTTCAGTTCTTTCAGCTTGAGAAATGCCAAATGCGTCCTTCCCTTTTGGTTTTCTATCTCCGGCTCTTTGCACCTGCCATCATAATACTTTACTTTGTCTTCCCATGCCATCCTTTGAAATTTTCTCTTCAGTTCTTTTACTTATATCTGACTCTTCTGAGTATTAATGACGTACGTTAGCAAATGCTGAGGTGCAAGGCCAGGGTAACGCTGGCTTTGATGGTTAAGGCTATGTGTCATCTTAGCTGAGCCATTATTTTCAGTGGCATGGCAGTTATGTAATGATGTAATCCGACAGTTACATAATGATGTAATTTGACAGTTATGTAATAATATAGTCACCCTCCATTTTTGATTTGATATTGTCATACTCCGTTTTCACATAACACCAATTTTGCATAAAGACCTGGTCTTTGAAACTTAACCATATCAAAAGTGAGGAAAGGGTGTATATATATATGTGTATTAGAAATAAAGTCTACTAAATTTGCTGATAATAATTTTTTTTTTATTTTAAAATAAATTTGCTGATACATTGTACATAAAACGGGAAAGACAGAGGAGGAAAAACCATCAATAATTATTCTTAGGTTTTGAATCTGAGCAAGTCCTTAGTGAAATGAGCTGAAACTCAGGGAGGGGCATAATAAAATTGTATTTTGAATGTGCTAAACTTCAGAAGTCTTTGGCACATCAAAGTGGGAGGGCTTAAAAGGATGTTTAGAAGAGATGTTAATACACATCTCACAGCATTCTCCCCACTTGCCCTCACTCTCTGAATCCTTCCCCAGCAACTGAGCCCTAGAACACTCCTTCTGCTCCCTTACAAAGGCCTTTGTTCCCAACAGAGACTTTTCCTGCTCTGTGCAACTGAGGATTGGAGATTGGACTTAACGTTCCTTTACTCAAGGGGAGAAGCCCTGTTCTCATGGATTTTGGTGAATACAATTTTCTATCTCATCAAAACTGTAATACAGTATAATCTGCAGATTTTTAACTATCAATATGTACGACCATTACATAGCTGAGATTTTCTTTTCAGCTACATAAAGAGCGAATCACTTATATATACAAATAGGATTAAAATTAGAGATAAGATTTTGATTAGTATTCTGGTAATTTCTTGTAAAGTGCATGGATCAGAAGTTCCTTTATTTCAAAATTAAAGTGAAATTGCCAAGACAATGTTCATGCCCCTTGATTAACCATTCAGCTATGTCATGGTCGCCTTTCTTCCAATATAGTTGTTTCAGAAGATTAGGAAATAGTATTATATGGTTTTTCTTTAGAAATACTGAGACACTGCAGAGATAGTACTGGCATATCATGTGTGCAGAAAAATTTTATTGAAATTTGAAATAAAGATGAGATATCCAGTAAATGGTTGATAGCTGAATTTATTATGTATGAGTAGTTTTTTATTTTTACAGTACTATTAAATCAGAGAACAAAGCAGAAAAAAATCAAATAGTCTTGCAAATATCGTAACTACAGTTTCTAAAAATATTGACCATTATCTCAGATGTGTAGCTCTATTTGATTAAATTTTCTTTTTTTTAAAAAAAAAGCATAGTTTGGATACAGAGAAATTGTTTACGGATCAAATTATTTTCAAATTCCAATATAATACATAAGATAATGCAAACAAGACTATAATATTTTGGAGAATTTTATAAAACTTGCTTTTTAAAGGGCTTCATATGTATTGTATGAGGCTTAATAAAATGTTGCTTAGTGGGCAAACAGGTTTTAGAGTAGGAAGAATCATCATGAGTACAGAGCAAATAGGACTTCTTGACATGCCTGTGGATAGAAAGAAAATATTATTTTTATTAAATATGAACTATACATTGAGTTTTTGTTAATATTCTTATGCTTTCCTTATTTGAGTTATATTCTGTCAGGTGATACATTCCTTTGTGAAAAATCTTTTCCCCTAAAAATAGTACCGTTTTGATTGAAGTCATTCATAAAAAAAGCTCTACCAAAATTGTTCAGAAGCAGCTGTATAATCAGAAGCAACATTGGAGTATATGGTTACTATATCTATCTCTACTACTTCTTTCTTAACTCAAGCTCTTGTCTCTTTTAATTATTTTGACTGTTTCCCAATGACTTCTTTATTACCTATTGATCCTTTCTCACTCTTGCTGACATACAGCTGTTTGTGTAATATAACTATATAATCCATCCAGTCACAACACTTCTATCTGATATTCTATCTGATGGTTGCCTGTTTTTACACTTATCTCTAAAAGTAGACAATAAACTCTTGAATGCAGAGATTTTGGTTTAAAGGTGTTTGTATCAATGGCTATCACAATGCTCACTGATATGTGATCAATAAATGTCTGATGACTGAATAAACACAGATCTCAGCTGAGTCTTTTCTAAAATAATAACACAACAATCAGAATTTCTTTCCAAGCCTTCTAATCTTCTCTTTCTAATATTTTAAAGGACTCCTTTATTCTTGTTTCCTTAAACCTTGTAGCCGAACTAATTATATAGCAAACTGCTATTATTTTTCTTGTACTTCTGGTACTTAAATATTTATTGAATGAATTTCTATCAAATCTCTTTTTTTTTTTTTTGCTTTTTCTACTTGTCACTTCTCATACAAAGTTTAGTAATTCAGCTCTGCATTTAAGCCCACTTGGTTTTTCAATTTGAAAGTTTTTTCTTTTTCAAAATTAACATAATTATGTTCTTTAATTATCTCACTTAAACAAAACAAATTCTTCGGAGGGATAGGAGACGAAAACAAAAAAACGAAGAGACAAATTGACATGTAAGAGTTGACTATTGCTTTTGCTTTTTTTTTTCTGGAAAGGCATATTTGCTTACCACTCTTATCTGATAATCCAATCCTGAAAAATATCATTTAATTTTTTTTTCCTCCCTGGCTTGGTGTCTCATTCAATCCATCATGAAATCTGCTCATTGTTCTTTCTTAGAGCCTGTTTTTCATGCTCCTTTTAAGTCTTTCTATCATCAAGCTACTTTAGTTCTTCCCATTAAGTATAGCCTACATGCTTCATCCATATTGATCTTCCCAGAGTGATATTTTAATAACGCTTCCTTGATCAGATATCTTGAGTTATTACCTAATGCCTAGGAAATCATGTTTGGACTCTTCACGCTGTCATTAATGGCAACAGAGGATTCAATTTGAATAAACTCTGCAAGTGTGCTTAAAAATAATTGAAATCCTTTGGAACAATTTCACCTTTGAATGTAGTATAGTCTCCTTTTATCTTCAAAAAATATTGCTTTATTTTGTAGCAAAATTCCTCATCTTTCATAGCATTTAGAAGATTCTATATTGCATGTGAGTGGATAAAATTAAATGTCTAAAAAATAAATTGACAATATTTCCTATCTTCTTTTTGGTATTATATTAAGTTAGTGAACCCACTCCTAATTTCTCATTAAACTGTCTTAGGTCAGGGCTTTTCAACTCTGATTGTGTGTATGAATTAGGTAGGGATCTTACTAAAATGCAGATTCTGAGCTGGCGCTGTAGCTCCAAGGTTGCACTTTAGGTCAAAAATTTTAAACAACCACCCAGGATAGATTTATAGACAGTACAGACTGCAGTCACAATTAATTATACACATCTCTGATCAAGTACTTAATATGTAATATGTCCTTTAAGAGTTTTACCAATCCTACAAATGTGGTTAAGTGTTATTATAATATCTTTTTGTCAATGAGAATTAAGAATAGTTCAAAGTCATGAAACTACTAGCTGTCAGGTCCAGGCTAAAAACACAGGTATCTCTATACACAGAACTCTAACTCTTAACGACAGCGGGATAGAAGCTTCCTTTTGGAAGCATTCACACAAATAAGTACATTTTGTGAGAGGTACAGGAGGGTAAATTTCTTAATGTGGAACCAGTTTTGGTTTGATGTTTTCTTTTGTTTTTCTTCTTTTAACTATATGTCATTACTGATATTTATGGAGAGCAAAAATGTCACTAAACTTGGCTTACATGTATAATCATGTCTTGTGGTTACTGAGGAAAGTTGTTAGCATATGGACCTGGGTAGGGACCATTTTGTGGGTATAGATATCGTGGATACAGTGGATAAGGCCAGTAGGGAAGATACTCTCTTTGTACACACACAAAAGGAAAGAAAATTGCAGAGGATTGAGGCAATGGCAGGGCAATTATTTTCTAACAATTTCCATTAAAAACTTAGGTTGTTACAATCAGTACAAACTTAAATATTACCTTTTCAAACTTTCAGTTAGCTTTTCGTTTTTTATAATCAAATGTTTAAAAAAGCTAATACTTAAAATACTTAAAAGGAGGCAAAATCATAAAATATTTACCTTTTGCCATTTACTGTCAATTTTGTTTGTAGTACATCTGACACTGCTGATCACATCCACTCAAACGAAACTTAAAACTTCTATATAATATTACAGCCAAGCTACAGTCTTGCCCATCTTTGAGTATTCCAGGAAGGAATAATTGATTAATATCAACTTAGGTGGAGGGAGAGATTGTGCGTATGTGTGGGAGACAGAGAGAGAGGGATGTTGGGAGAGATTCTGACTGCTTCACCTTACTCTTGATTTATGATGATTTTGCTCTCTTTTAAAATTACTGCGTTACTTAATTTTTACATCTGTTAATACAAGTATCCTTATCTTATGTCATTTTAATTCATTTTATGTCATTTATTTACTATATCATTAAGAAGAATCTTTCAGACCCTTCCACATCAATATAACATGCCAAAATAATCAGATGTCGAGGACACAGGTCATTTTAAAAAATGTTAAATAAATTTTCCACCTCCTTTAACATGGTCAGTTTAACCTACTGACCTCATCACCCACCAAAAATCAGAAGGTAAAAACCGTGTCACTTATGTTATCAACTCCATTAGGCATATACTGTACTTAATGGAGTCAGAATTTCAACTGTATTTTAGTCAAGGTGTTCATTCACCAGACAAAGATACTGAAATTCAGAGACTGGCTTCTTGAAGGTGGTATTTTAGTTTCCGTTAATATGTTACTTATACACGACAGTCTGGGATCTTTCTCTGGCGTATCATAAATATATGAAATCAATGTGTACTTTGGGCATTTATGATATAAATACATTTCAAAGAAAAGTATTGATTTTTGTAATAGAATAAATACTCAGAAAAGGAAGTAGGTTTGAACAATACAATATTATCAGGCAAATACACGGAATCTTCTATAATGAAGTCGCTGTTAAAATAAAGAACAATTATTTAAAATACAATACACTGTTGATTATTAAATGTTCCACTGAATAAAAGTATCTTACCTCTTCAGATGAATCAGCTCTCTTAAAAGGAGAAAAGAACAATATAGTTAACATCTTAATATATGACTCAAGATCAAATGTAAAAATGCACTTAGCTGCCACAATTATAGTTAAATCTATGGATGGAAGTGATACTCTAAACTGGACATCTTTGTACAATGGCATCTTTAAAGTGAGTGAAGAGTAGGCTTTTGCTACAATTAATCTGTGGTATTTAAATGTCAGTTTATTTTGGGCCATATTTCTTTTGTGTGGGAAAGATAGGGAAAGTCTATGGCTGTGACTGTGAATACGAGAGTGAAAACTGAAAAGGTAAACTTTCATTTGGCCCCAAACAAAATTTTTTATATGTATAATGTTTTAAGTAGCTCAAAAGCTACTTAAGCTTTTGTCTCGCTGATAGAGCTCAGCTGTCTGCTTTTCTTGAGTTTTATTTTTTTTCTACCTATCCTTTTATAACAACATAATGTGATAAACTGTGTTTCCATAGCCGACTGGATGTTTTAAACGTCCTTTAGAATTTGGTGGATTAGTTGAAGTACCATTATTGCATGAGACATTTCCCAATAATTTAGACATAAAGGATACCAGTGTAGAAAGAAGCATTAATTTTAGCAGAAAAAGAAGAAAAAAAAGAAAACAAAAACAATTTCCAGAAAGGCCAAGTGCTTTACCTAGAGAAACAAAGTCATAAATGACAAAACCATCTGGGAACTCCTGACTTTAGGTAGATCTGGAACTTTTTGTATTTAAGTATGTTTTATTAGACTTGTCGTTCCATGTCTTTATGGAGGCTTTTTTAAAATTTATTTTTTCAATAAGATAATTACATCTGGCGTCTGTGTGTCTGGCTATGTGTGTGCATGTGCGTGTACTGAAGATTTATTCTCAGTCTTAATGAATACCCGTAGGTTAATGTAAAGAAAACATCCATACAAAAATATTCACATTTACAAAGAATCATTCAGGTCAATGCAAACATAGGCCAGGACACAGGTAATGAACAAGATTCTTTGGAAAATTTCTGAGAACATATTCTTCAAAATTTCCTGATCTACTTACTGTCAAGGCAGCCATGATGGCCAAGATGAAGGCAAAGATAAAGAACTTCATATTTTGCTGAGTCCTGTGAAAGCATGTGTGAGAAATCAGTAACACATTCATTCCTTGGTTCATTCATCAAACATTTATTGATCGAACTATGCCCCAAAGGTTTATGAAACATACTAGATGTACAAAGACAATTAAAACACATACCCTGACATCAGGGAATTTACAGACTAGTAAACCAAGAAAAACAAACCGGCTGCCACTGAGTTGATTCTGACTCATAGCAACCCTATAGGACAAAGTAGAATTGTCCCACAGGGTTTTCATGGACCAGCTGGTGGATTTGAACTGTTGACCTTTTAGTTAGCAGCTGTAGCACTTAACCACTGGGCCACCAGTGCTCCGGTAGGTACTCATAGGAGATATTAATCAGTAAAAAATGAGTGTTCTGAAATGGAAATTCTAACATGCTATAAAGCTAACAAAAAGAGCATCTTAGACCAGGAGAACAAGAGTATAGAGTAAAGACAGGGAAGGGAGAGGGTAAATGGGACATGTCTGGAGCCTGAACAGAAATAGAAATGAGAAAGAACATAGATTGTTGGAAGTGCAAATAGTTCAGTAGGTAAGGAGGAAAAACTTGAGACAGGACAACCTATCTTGGACTGTTGTGAGATTATATGAGACTTTGAGTAATGATGTTAGGGATGGTAATTAAGGGACAGTGCAAAGAGATATTCAGAAAGTAGAATGGCTGGCAAGAGAGGCGGGTTTTATAATAGAATGAGTCTCAATGTGCCAGGTTTCTAGGCTGAGCATTGTGTAGATAGTATAATCCTGACATCAGAATATTAATGATACTGGGCAGAGAACAATCAAATTGCAAAAGGACTTACAGGGACAATATTTGTGGCTACTTTGAGGAATTGAAACGGTATAAAACTACTTAAATTTCCAAATATTCTTATTCAACACATTTAAGCTAATCTGGAACTCTTTGATATCTTTATATAATTCTTTGAATCCGGTTTCATAACTGTTGAAAAAGAAGCAAAGCAGATTATTTATTTCTGAATTAAAAAAAAATAAAAACAAAAGGAAGACCAAGCCTGTTGCTACTGAGTCCATTCCGACTTATGCAACCCTATAGGACAGTGTAGAATTACCCCACTGGGTTTCCAGGATGCAGCTGGTAGAATCCAGCTGCAGACCTTTAGGTTAGTAGCTGAGCTCTTAACCACTGCCCCGCCAAGGCTCCAATTCTGAATTGCAGACATCTGAATAAAAATATTTGCCTGGAAAATATTATTATGGAAGAACCCACAGATATGTGATGTATATACCTGTGAATTACAAGCTGTAAAGTCAATCTTTAATAAATAGTTTTCTTATTTTATTTTTTACCTGTCAGCTGTGATAGAACATTACAATAACATCTTCTGTCTAATGATAGAAAACTATTCTTCTCCCAAATAATTCTAAGCCTTCAACACAAGAAGCGGAGGTCATGGCAAGTGGTATGTCCCCTGTTTCTTATCTGCTGTTTTTGCCTCACTGACTTAAGCTGAGGATGCTTGTATTAGACAAACTATGATAATTACATTTTTCTTCATGAACTTTTTTTAAGCCAAACTTTCCATCATGTTAAGATACAAAAAAGGATGCAAATTTTAGTGTGTGTATGTCTGGAATTAGTATTAAAAATAAAGTTTTGGTGTCTTTTATGCCTGAAATTTTATTGCAAAGTGTCAAGGGACTCTTATAGAAAGTAATTATGTACATATATATATGTATGTATGTATATCTATACACATGTATTGAATGGCTTTGAGCAAATATTTCCTAAAAAAACACAGTTAAAAATATAGCGGTTTAAATTTTCCCTTGGGAAAACCACAAATAAAAATGAGTAAAGTCTAATTTCACAAAAAAGAGAACTGTAACTGTTAAAAATTTTTTTTATGCACTGTTAATTATGCAAAATAACAAAAACCATTTTGAATGATGAAAAGAACAATAAAAAGTCCACTGACTTTTCATTGAAAAGTTGAAAAGTTCATTTAAAAGGATTTAGTGATGAAAATAAAGTAACTTTGAGAAAAGGCTGCTTAAACCTTTGAAACAGTACATACATTTGCAAAAACATAGCTTTTTAAGCTACCTAAGAGATGATTTTCCAAAAAAATTTAAACTTTAAATTAAGAGTAAAAGTAATTATTACCAAAGCCGATGTCAGATATTTGGTCAAGGACAAAGAAAAGATAGCGCACATCCCCTCCATTTTCCGCATTAGGTTCAGCAATTGTTGAAATAAGCCTCATTAAAAAAAAATAAATGCCGCTTTAGTCATTTTGGGAGTGTCGAAGAATTTTTTTCCTTCCATCTTCGCCTTTCCCCTTTTCTCTCTCCTCTTTTCCTTTCTCATTTATTTAGTCACTAATTCATTTAACCAATATTAATTTAATGGAACTGTGATATACATGGCCTAGTGAATGTAAAGTAAACTAACTCTCCAAAAACATTACCAAAAAATAACAAAAACAAGCACCACAACAGCAAACTACCAGGTAAGATAAATTGATAGATGTTAATAAACACTTTTAAATATAACTTAAATCACATTTATTTTAGGTTATGTTAAAAAATTAAACAGCATTTCTGTAAAATAAAAGGAGAGTTTTATTCAGATTCAAAAGTTTGCAAATCTGGAAGCTTCAAAATGGAAGTTCAACATGGCATTCTGAAGAGGGAGCGTAAGCATACATCTCTTTTTTTATTTTTATAATTTTTATTGTGCTATAAGTGAAAGTTTACTAATCAAGTCAGTCTGTCACATATAAGCTTATATGCACCTTACTACATACTCCCATTTACTTTTTTTTTTTTTTTTTTTTAATGAGTCAGCCTGCTCCCTCCTTCCAGTCTCTCCTTCCGTGACCGTTTTGCCAGTTTCTAACCCTCTCTATCCTCCCATCTCCCCTCCAGACAGGAGAGGCCAACACAGTCTCAGGTGTCCACCTGATACAAGTAGCTCACTCTTCATCAGTATCTCTCCAACCCATTGTCCAGGCCTTTCCATGTCTGATGAGTTGTCTTCGGGAATGGTTCCTGTCCTGGGCCAACAGAAGGTTTGGGGACCATGACCGCCGGGATTCTTCTAGTCTCAGTCAGACCATTATGTCTGGTCTTTTTATGAGAATTTGGGGTCTGCATAAAATTTTTTTTTTTTTTTTTTATCCCACCGTTCTCCTGCTCCCTCAGGGGTTCTCTGTTGTGCTTCCTGTCAGGGCAGCCATTGGTTGTGGCCGGGCACCATCTTGTTCTTCTGGTCTCAAGATGATGTAAGTCTCTAGTTCATGTGGCCCTTTCTGTCTCTTGGGCTCATAGTTATCATGTGACCTTGGTGTTCTTCATTCTCCTTTGATCCAGGTGGGTTGAGACCGATTGATGCATCTTAGATGGCCGCTTGTTAGCATTTAAGGCCCCAGACGCCACACTTCAAAGTGGGATGCAGAATGTTTTCATAACAGTATTTATTTTGCCAATTGACTTAGAAGTCCCCTTAAGCTATAGTCCCCAAACCCTGCCCTTGCTCTGCTGACCTTCGAAGCTTTCAGTTTATCCCAGAAACTTCTTTGCTTTTGGTCCAGTCCAGTTGAGCTGACCTTCCCTGTATTGAGTATTGTCCTTCCCTTCACCTAAAGTAGTTCTTATCTACTTACTAATCAGTAAATAACCCTCTCCCACCTTGCCTCCCTCCCCCCCTCATAACCACAAAAGTATGTGTTCTTCTCAGTTTATACTATTTCTCAAGATCTTATAATAGTGGTCTTATACAATATTTGTCCTTTTACAACTGACTAATTTCACTCAGCATAATGCCTTCCAGGTTCCTCCAGGTTATGAAATGTTTCACAGATTCCTCACTGTTCTTTATCGATGCGTAGTATTCCATTGTGTGAATATACCATAATTTATTTAACCATTCATCTGTTGATGGACACCTTGGTTGCTTCCAGCTTTTGCTATTGTAAACAGAGCTGCAATAAACATGGGTGTGCATATATCTGTTCGTGTAAAGGCTCTTATTTCTCTGGGGTGTATTCCGAGGAGTGGGATTTCTGGGTTGTATCATTTCTAACTTTTTAAGAAAACACCAGATAGATTTCCAAAGTGGTTGTACCATTTTACATTCCCACCAGCAGTGTATAAGAGTTCCAATCTCTCTGCAGCCTCTCCAACATTTATTATTTTGAGTTTTTTGAATTAATGCCAGCCTTGTTGGAGTGAGATGGAATCTCAATGTAGCTTTAATTTGCATTTCTCTAATGGCTAATGATCGAGAGCATTTTCTCATGTATCTGTTAGCTGCCTGAATATCTTCTTTAGTGAAGTGCTTGTTCATATCCTTTGCCCACTTTTTGATTGGGTTGTTTGTCTTTTTGTAGTTGAGTTTTAACAGAATCATACAGATTTTAGATATCAGGTGCTGGTCAGAGATGTCATAGCTGAAAATTTTTTCCCAATCTGTAGGTAGTCTTTTTACTCTTTTGGTGAAGTCTTTAGATGAGTATAGGTGTTGGATTTTTAGGAGCTCCCAGTTATCTGGTTTCTCTTTGTCATTTTTAGTAATGTTTTGTATTCTGTTTATGCCTTGTATTAGGGCTCCTAACGTTGTCCCTATTTTTTCTTCCATGATCTTTATCATTTTACTCTTTATGTTTAGGTCTTTGATCCACTTGGAGTTAGTTTTTGTACATGGTGTGAGGTATGGGTCCTGTTTCATTTTTTTGCAATTGGATATCCAGTTATGCCAGCACCATTTGTTAAAAAGACTATCTTTTCCCCAATTAACTGACACTGGGCCTTTGTCAAATATCAGCTGCTCATATGTGGATGGTTTTGTATCTGGGTTCTCAATTCTGTTCCATTGTTCTATGTGCCTGTTGTTGTACCAGTACCAGGCTGTTTTGACTACTGTGGCTGTATAAGAGGTTCTAAAATTAGGTAGAGTGAGGCCTCCCAAATTCTTCTTCTTTTTCATTAATGCTTCTTTCCCTTCCATATGAAGTTGGTGATTTGTTTCTCCATCACATTAAAAAATGACATTGGAATTTGGATCGGAAGTGCCTTGTATGTATAGATGGCTTTGGTAGAATAAACATTTTTACTCTGTTAAGTCTTCCTATCCATGAGCAAGGTATGTTTTTCCACTTATGTAGGTCCCTTTTAGTTTCTTGCACTGGTACTTTGTAGTTTTCTTTGTATAGGTCTTTTACATCTTTGGTAAGATTTTTTCCTAAGTATTTTATCTTCTTGGGGGCTACTGTGAATGGTATTGATTTGGTGATTTCCTCTTCGATGTTCTTTTTGTTGATGTAGAGGAATCCAAGTGATTTTTGTATGTTTATCTTATAACCTGAGACTCTGCCAAACTCTTCTATAAGTTTCAGTAGTTTTCTGGGGGATTCCTTAGAGTTTTCTATGTATAAAATCATGTCATCTGCAAATAGAGATAATTTGACTTCTTCCTTGCCAATCCGGATGCCCTTTATTTCTTTGTCTAGCCTAATTGCTCTGGCTAGGACCTCTAGCACGATGTTGAATAAGAGCAGTGATAAAGGGCATCCTTGTCTGGTTCCTGTTCTCAAGGGAAATGCCTTCAGGCTCTCTCCATTCAGGATGACGTTGGCTATTGTCTTTGTATAGATGCCCTTTATTATATTGAGGAATTTTCCTTCAATTCCTATCTTGCTGAGCGTTTTTATCATGAACGGGTGTTGGACTTTGTCAAATGCCTTTTCTGCATCAATTGATAAGATCATGTGGTTTTTGTCTTTTCTTTTATTTATATGGTGGGTTACATTAATGGTTTTTCTAATATTAAACCAACCTTGCATAAACCTTGCATACCTGGTATAAATCCCACTTGGTCCTGGTGGATTATTTTTTGATATGTTGCTGAATTCTATTGGCTAGAATTTGGTGAGGATTTTTACATCTATGTTCATGAGGGATATAGGTCTGTAATTTTCGTTTTTTGTGGCGTCTTTACCAGGTTTTGGTATCAGGGATATGGTGGCTTCATAGAATGAGTTAGGTAGTATTCCGTCATTTTCTATGCTTTGAAATACCTTTAGTAGTAGTGGTGTCAACTCTTCTCTGAAAGTTTGGTAGAACTCTGCAATGACGCTGTCCGGGCCAGGGCTTTTTTTTTTGTTGGTAGTTTTTTGATTACCTTTTCAATCTCTTTTTTTGTTATGGGTCTATTTAGTTGCTCTACTTCTGATTGTGTTAGTTTAGGTAAGTGGTGTTTTTCTAGGAATTCATCCATTTCTTCTAGGTTTGCAAATTCGTTAGAGTACAATTTTCCATAATAATCTGATATGATTCTTTTAATTTCAGTTGGGTCTGTTGTGATGTGGCCCATCTCGTTTCTTATTCAGGTTATTTCTTTCCTTTCCTGAATTTCTTTAGTCAGTCTGGCCAATGGTTTACCAATTTTGTTAATTTTTCCAAAGGACCAGCTTTTGGCTTTGTTAATTCTTTCAATTGTTTTTCTGTTCTCTAATTCATTTAGTTCAGCTCTAATTTTTATTGTTTTCTTCTGGTGCCTGATAGATTCTTTTGTTGCTCGCTTCCTATTTGTTCAAGTTGTAGGGACAGTTCTCTGATTTTGGCTCTTTCTTCTTTTTGTATGTGTGCATTTATCGATATAAATTGGCCTCTGTGCACTGCTTTTGCTGTGTCCCAGAGGTTTAGATAGGAAGTGTTTTCATTCTCATTGCATTCCATGAGTATCTTTATTGCCTCCTTAATGTCTTCTATAAGCTAGTCTTTTTTGAGCAGGGTACTATTCAGTTTCCAAGTATTTGATTTCTTTTCCAGATTTTTCTGTTATTGATTTCCAGTTTTATGGCCTTGTGGTCTGAGAAGATGCTTTGTAATATTTCGATGTTTTGGATTCTGCAGAGGTTTGTTTTATGACCTAATATATGACCTATTCTAGAGAATGTTCCATGTGCGCTAGAAAAAAAGTATACTTTGCAGCTGTTGGGTGGAGTGTTCCTTATAAGTCTATGAGGTCAAGTTGGTTGATTGTAGTAATTAGGTCTTCCGTGTCTCTATTGAACTTCTTACTGGAAGTCCTATTCTTCTCCAAAAGTGATGTGTTGAGGTCTCCTACTATAATTGTGGAGGGGTCTGTCTCACTTTTCAGTTCTGTTAAAGTTGGTTTTATGTATCTTGCAGCCCTGTCATTGGGTGCATAAATGTTTAA
This sequence comes from Elephas maximus indicus, assembly GCF_024166365.1. NCBI lineage: Eukaryota > Metazoa > Chordata > Mammalia > Proboscidea > Elephantidae > Elephas > Elephas maximus. The sequence goes on from NC_064823.1 coordinate 88,117,912, forward strand.
TATGGTTCTATCTTCCTGGTCAATTGTCCCTTTAATCATTATGATGTGTCCTTCTTTATCCTTTGTCTTGGATTTAACTTTAAAAGCTATTTTGTCAGAAATTAATATTGCTACTCCTGCTCTTTTTTGCTTGTTGTTTGCTTGATATATTTTTTTCCATCCTTTGAGGTTTAGTTTGTTTGTGTCTCTAAGTCTAAAGTGTGTCTCTTGTAGGCAGCATATAGACAGATTGTGTTTCTTTATCCAGTCTGAGACTCTCTGTCTCTTTTTTGTTGCATTTAGTCCATTTACATTCAGCGTAATTATAGATAAGTATGAGTTTAGAGCTGTCATTCTGATGCCTTTTTGTGTGTGTTATTGATAATTTCATTTTTCCACGGACTTTTTTGTGCTGACATGTTTTTCTTTGTAAATTGTGTGTTCCTCATTTTCATAGTAGTCGAATTTATGTTTGCTGAGTCGTTATGTTTTTCTTGGTTTTTATTTTGAGTTAAGGAATTGTTAGACCTCTTTGTGGTTACCTTAATATTTACCCCTATTTTTCTAAGTAAAAACCTAACTTGTTTCGTCCTATATCGCCTTGTTTTCCTCTCCAGATGACAGTTCTAGGCCTCCTGTATTCAGTCCCTCTTTTTGATTATTGTGATATTTTACGTAATGACTTCAGTGATTTCCTGTCTTGAGCATTTATTTCTTTTTACAATTAATCTTAATTTGTTTTTGTGATTTCCCCATTTGAGTTGATATCAGGATGTTCTGTTCTGTGGCCTTGTGTTGTGTTGGTATCTGATATTATTGATTTTCTGACCAAACAATTTCCTTTAGTATTTCTTGTAGCTTTGGTTTGGTTTTTGCAAATTCTCTAAGTTTGTGTTTATGTGTAAATGTTTTAATTTCACCTTCATATTTGAGAGAGAGTTTTGCTGGATATATGATCCTTGGCTGGCAGTTTTTCTCCTTCAGTGCTCTATATATGTCATCCCATTGCCTTCTTGGCTTCATGGTTTCTGGTGAGCAGTCTGAAATTATTCTTATTGATTCTGCTTTGTAGGAGACCTTTCTTTTATCCCTGGCTGCTCTTAAAACTTTCTCTTTATCTTCGGTTTTGGCAAGTTTGATGATAATATGTTTGGTGATTTTCTTTTTGGATCAATCTTAATTGGGGTTCGATGAGCATCTTGGATAGATATCCTTTCGTTTTTCATGATGTCAGGGAAGTTTTCTGCCAACAGATCTTCAACTATTCTCTCTGTATTTTCTCTTATCCCTACCTGCTCTGGAACTCCAATCACACGCAAGTTATTCTTCTTGATAGAGTCCCACATGATTCTTAGGGTTTCTTCATTTTTTTTTAATTCTTTTATCTGATTTTTCTTGAACTATATTGGTGTCAATTGTCTTATCCTCCAAGTTCCCCACTCTGCATTCCAATTGCTCAATTCTGCTCCTCTGACTCCCTATTGAGTTGTCTAATTCTATATAAAAAAAAATTCTATAAAGCTGTTGTTAATCTTTTGGATTTCTGAGTGCTGTCTCTCTATGGATTTGTGCAGCTTATTAATGTTTCCACTATGTCCTTGAATAATCTTTTTGATTTCTTCAACTGCTTTATCAGTGTATTCCTTGGCTTTTTCTGTAGATTGCCTTATTTCATTTCTGAGGTCATCCCTGATGTCTTGAAGCATTCTGTAAATTAGTTTTTTATATTCTGCATCTGGCAATTCCAGGATTGTGTATTCATTTGGGAAAGATTTTGATTCTTTAGTATGGGGAGTTATAGAAGCAGTCACGGTCTGCTTATTATGTGGTTTGATATCGACTGCTGTCTCCGAGCCATCAATAAGATATTGCAATGATTTATTTTATATTTGCTCACTGAGTTTTATCTTGTTTTGTTTTCTTTCAGTATACATAGATGGGCTACTAGATAGCACTGTCTTGATTGTTGTAGCCTTTGAATCACTTATGTCCTAGTACCAGCTGGTTTGGGCTGTTACCAGATATATAAGCCTAAGAGTCTATTCACTATTCTTGACTAGAATCTGATTTTGGGTCACCAAGCATGTGGTGCAGACTGTCACCTATCCACCTAGAGGAGTAGTGGTGATAGTTGTGTGCACCAGATTCTAGTAGCAGCAGGGAGTCTCACTTCATGGGGGACAGGATGGTGACAGGCTTCTCCCAAGTGCCAGTGAGGTAGGTGTGTCTCTATTCCTAAAGCACTTTGGTGGGTGGGCTCTGCAGCTGTACCTTAGGCACCCAATGCATGTACCTCTACAGATTGGTAGGTGTTACTATCCTCAGACCCCTATGGCAGGAGGCTAGGTGGTTTGGATGGAGCTTCAGACCTCAGTTCCCCATTGTGGGTCAGTGAGGGCTCTGTTTAATAGGTAGAGATATCAGACCTGGGAAACTTGTCTTTCCAGTAATCCGCTAAAACAATTACAGTCAGATCCCTATCAGAATCGCTTTGCATTAGAGTAGCCACCTTGTTCGCTGTAGGGATGAAGGCCCTAGACCGTGGATCTCATATGCTTGGCTGGAGCTGGTTCTGTATTTTTAGTCCAATTTCAGGATGTCAGGGAAGGATTTTTGGTCCCTGGGTTTTTTGTAGCTGCTTCTCTCAGGCCAGGATAATGGGTCAGGAAAAGACAAAAAAATATAAAAAAACCGGCAGAACACTTCACTCTCTGGCCAGGGAAATTCCAGTGTTAATGAAGCTGCCTGGGAAGGGGAGGGGAGGGGTTAGATAGATAGGAGAGAGTAGCACCCAGGAATATAGGCAAAGTTACTTGTCTTGCTTGGTGATGACTGATTTATCTGAGATTCCCGAGGGGCGTGTATCCTGTGTGCCTTGGCTGGGTCGAGATTGCCCCCAAGGGTCAGGCCTGCATCCTGTGCTTGTGCTGTCTCTGAAGCTGTGGTCAGTTCCTCCGCTCCCAGTCTAAGGCCCAGTGCCAAAATCCCTGGCTGGGACGCCGCACTGCAGGCTCCAAAACCAGTCACTACCTCCTGTTGATTCTCCTCCTATCAGCGCATCACTGCACTGCCTGTGTGCACTGGCTGGGCTTTCCCCGAGGTCACTTCTGGGGGCTAGGGCTGAGTCTCATGTTTGCGCTGTCTCAGGGTGCCGTGCTCAGCTCCGCTGCGCCTAGTCCAAAGCCCAGTGCCAAGGTTTTCTGATTGGGATGGTAGCTCCAGGCTCCGAAAACAGTCGCTGTTTCCCCGTGGTGCTCATTCTCTTGTTAGCCCCGTCAGTGTGCAGCCTGCTTGCTCTGGCTGAGTCTCTGTCATTCAGGTCAACTCTTTAGATCTTTGTTTGATAGTCAGAGTTCATAGATTGTCATGTATATGATCGATTCACTCGTTTTTCCGAGTCTTTGTTGCAAAAGGGATCCGAGGTAGCTTCTACCTAGTCAGCCATCTTGGCCCCGCCCCCCATACATCTTTTTAAATCAGTTTTCTAGAACTCTGTACAGAGTTAGGAAGACTGCAGGGATACATTTGATTGGTTGACATTTGACATGCTATCGTAAGCCTTGTTCATCTAGAATTTCTATTAACTGGGGTACTCAACCTTAGTCACAGTTTCCTGAGTTCCAGAGCTGGTTCTTTCTGTTTCCCAGAAACACCCTGGGTGGGCCACCTCAGAGTATTGCAGAACAAGTTACCTTGTTCAGAAGTGTGGTCATGGGTCATGTACTCTGAAAAGCAGAGACAAAGGGCTAGCACAAAGTGGAGTCTGATTCAGACTGTGCCAGCTTGTTAGTTATGGTTTAGAGTCCTCTTTCATATTTGGAACACCAAAATGTAGGCATTTTTCCACCCATTATTTTCTGACGCAATAAGACAGGAAGTGTGGGGATTATGTATGATGGGGAAATTAGTATAGTGGACAATTAACACAGGAGTGACCTTGTGTTATTTACCATTTCATACTCCAGTAACAGTGGGACATTTTGGAATACTGACAAACCAGAATGTGTCGTGATATTTTATAATGAAGTAAACAGATATTTTATTCTCCAAAACTGAACACCACACACTTTTTTTTAACTTTCCTTATAAATAAGGAAAACATCGACAAAGTCCTATTGCCAAATCATGGGTGAGGTATTAAATCAACGGCATAAGGATGCAACCCATGAATAGATACTTACAGAGATATTTAGGCTAATTTCTCTGTCTTCTACTCCTTCTCTTTTATTTTTCCTCTGATGAAACCATGGTCTACAGTCTTTAACAAAACTCAAAGGGACCTATTTATTTAACTAAAGAAATTTCTTGGGTTATATTCGTGCTTTATTTACTAAAATGAAAAAATGTACTGACAAATCTCCTGAACACTGGGGATTAAAAGTGACACAACCCTGTCACTTCTCTCAAGGCACATACTTTATAATTTTTGAAACAGACAAGGTTAAAGGCAATGTCAGGTAAACAAGTCCAAGAAGCGATTGGACAAGTGAGTCTAAATTTGGGAGATGGTCCAGACTAGAACTGCTGATTTGGAAATCACCAGCTCATTGACTGCAATCAAAACTCTGAATGTAGATATTGTATAGGAAAAATGTGTACAGTCAGAAGAGAAGTAGACCGAGGAAAGGAGTCCAAGATAGCATGGGTATAATATGTGTGGCACAAAGAAATATTTGGCTTTTTGTCTCTGGTTTCTGAAAATAGCCTGAGCAATTACATTACATTTGGAATGTTGTTATTGTTGTTAGGTGCCATCAAGTCAGTTATAACTCATAGTGGCCATATGTACAAGAGAACAAAACACTGTCTAGTCCTGTGCCATCCTCACAATTGCTGTTATGCTTGAGACCATTGTTGCAGCAACCGTGTCAATCCATCTCATTGAGGGTCTTCCTCTTTTTTGCTGTCCCTTTACTTTATGAAGCATGATGTCCTTCTCCAGGGACTAGTCCTTCCTGATAACATGTCCAAAGTAAGTGAGATGTAGTCTCACTATCCTTGCTTCTGAGGAGCATTCTGATTGTATTTCTTCGAAGACACATTTGTTTGTTCTTTTTTTGCTGAGGGACCTTGTCTTAATTGTCTAGTACCGCTACAACAAAAATCCTGCAAGTGGGTGGCACACAGAAATGTATTCCCTCACAGTTTAAAAGGGTAGAAGTCTTAATTCAGACTGCCAGCTCTAAGGGAGGCTTTCTCTGTCTGCTCTGGAGGAAGAACCTCGTCTCTTCTGAGCTTCTGTTCCTGGGCAATCTTCATGTGGCTTGGCATCTCTCTTCCCCCATCTCTACTGCTTAGCTTGCTTATTTAATCTGTTATGTCTCAAAAGAGAATGACTCAAGATCTAGTCCTACCTTATTAACATAATAAACATAATTTAACCCTCATTAACATACCATAACTCTTGCTTCATTAGTGTAACAAACATATTCTATTTACAAATGGGATTATAACCACATGCAGAGGTTATGATTTACAACAAACCACAGAATGGAGGATAGTTACGCCAGATCACAAAATGGAGGACAACCACACAATACTCAGAATACTGGCCTAGCTAATTTGATGCATATTTTGGGGGTACACGATTCAGTTCTTGTAGTGTCCTCAGCTATGATGCTGGGACAGAGCATCCACAGTGTTGGATTAAGAACCCTGTTTCCTTTGGTGGGCTTCCTCTCCCCCCAGCTTTGCATTTGATTACTGTTTTTGCTTGGAGGTTATATACATTGCGCCTGTGTAGTATGATTAAGAATGTTGCTGTGGTAACTTGTGTGAACTCCCTACTTGTAAACCCTTTAAAAGTAACTTGCCTGTCCACACTTGGTGTACAGTCTTGGCAGCAGCACCTCTCACTGACTCTTTTTCTTTGTACGATTAAATAAATGTGTGTTTCCTGTACTTTCAACTTGGTCTCTCGTTTATTGGCCAATACGAGTCATGCCGAGCAAGAACCTGGGATTTTCACCCTGTAAAAGTGCTAGGTGGAACATGGTTAGCATAATTTTTCAACCCACCTACTTAGGCCTACATAACCAGGGAGAGAGTAGCAGAAGTTAGGCCCTCTTCTTAAGTCCCTCACCTATGGCACTGTGAACACCCCGAAATCCTAAAACAGGCTTTGCTGGTCTTGCTGGAACAGAAAACCTCCCTTAAAGCAAAATTCCTTGGTGAGTAAATTTCCCAATGTCCTTTGATATATGGCAAGTCCTTAAAAGCTGTTTTTGCAGTCTCCTCACCCTGAAATCCTGCCTGTGCTTTGATGCTATCTCCTGAGAAATTAACATGATAATCACCTTCAGAGGACTGCCCTGCAGGACCCAATACCTTGGATTCTTGAGAGCTGGTCACCTTGAAATCGATGCAAGTAGCCCTTGATGAACACGTGCTGTGGTGCTATATCCAAAGGTCACACAATGGTCTATACAACTTGCTATCACTGTTCCCTGTTTGGAGCGCCTTTCTGATCCTTTTGGATTGTTTCTGCCCCAGTTGAATTGTATCTGCTCACAGTAAACACATTCTGTTACATTAGTTTCTGTTGTCTGCACATCTAGGTGTTTGGTAGCACATGGTGTGGGGCATGTGGCAGAGTTGTCGTTTCCTCCTGGACAGCATTCTCAGGTGGGGAAGTGCCCAAAAATGGATCCACATTTGCTCTGATGAGCTGTCTGCTTCTTGTTAAATGTAATAAAAGCTACTTTCCATGTGCTCACCTGTGTTCTGGCTCTGATTGGAAGAATGTGGTCTTATGGAACAATCCATATTTGTTGTTAATTCCATTTTACTGATGGCCTCCAGACTATCTAGAAATCAGTGACCACCTGAGAGTACCATGCAGTCTTAGCATGTTGTCTTGCAATATGTGAAAGAAAATAGAGAATCCCATGAAAATCCTCTATAAGAAAAAGAATACCAGAAGAGAAGCTGATTTCTAAGCAAGTTATGTATTGTGGAAGCCAAGGAGAAGAAGTTTTAAAAAAGTAAAATTTAGTCACCAAGGACAAATGTTGCAGTGATGCTGAAGGTTTCTTAATCTCTTAGCATCAATTTTCTCATCTTGAAGATGTTATAATGTAGTTGGGAAAGGATTGAATGAGAAAGTATATAAATCACGTTGCAATTAGGAATTGTTCAAATATAAATGTTAGGTAGTATCATTATTTTTACCATCATAATCTTCATTACAGAATATGTTTTAATAATAATTTTTTAAAAATCCTACATTTACAATGAAAAATTAAAGTAAAAATTTCCTAATATTAAGGTAGGAAACAAAAACCAAAAAGCAGTGGGAAGATATCTTTGGAAAAGATGAGGGTCATTCAACATCGAGCCTGGAGAGAGAGATTTAGAAATCTGAGTCAGAGATCAATTTATAGAAGAGTGAGGGTGGGAAGTGGACTGCAGTTATGCCAAATGAACTCAATTTTCTCTATGAAATAGGAAGACAATTTTCTGGAATTGACTATTAGCTGAGATGCTTCCAAAAATTATTGATGTGTTTGACAGTTTATTGAAGGGAAAGAATATTTCTTCTATATGCTTTCTAAATATTTGATCAAATATTAGGAAAAGATTTAGAAAGCATATAGAAGAAATATTCTTTCCCTTGAGAAATGAGATTCCTGGGTACAGCAACAGTGTACAAAAATTTAGGGATTTTCCAGGATTGGAAATTTAACAAGTAGGGTTTCTGAAAGCCAGAGGTTCACAGAAGTTGTTTGAGTTATTTTAAGTATACATTGAACAATAAATATGAAGTCATGAATTAGAAGAAAATAACATGAAATTAAAAGATAACAGATGGAATAAAAAGGTATAGAGAAATCAAGAGTGTGGAGATTTCTATAAGGTCAACATGAAGGTATCATTGTTTCTACCCTTGCCTCCCTTTCAAAGTATAAATCAGATCATGTCTTCCTTCAGTGGCTTCCATTTCAATCCAAAATATAAAACTAAGCCATAGAGATTACCTGCATTTCCATTTCTCTCTAACCTGATTTCTTTCTATCCACTTCTTACCTTCTTCTACATTCATGTTTATCTCCTTGAGCATTCCCCAAGCAAAATATATTCCTACCACAATATATTTGTATTTGCTATTCCTTCTTGGAATTGCGTTTCTCCATGCACAGTCCCATACTTCATTCATTTCTTTTCTAAAATGTCACTCTATGAAAGAGGCCATTCTTAACTGTGCTACTTAAAATTGTGTGTATGCTCCTGTCTGTGTTTTACTTCTTTAGAACTCTTATCACCCCATGAGGTATTATGTATTATTTGCTTACTTTTTCTGCTCTTTCCAACTAGAATATAAACTCCATGAAAGTAGAGCTTTTGTCGTTTATTCCCTGCTATGTTTTCAGCATCCAGAATAGTGTCTGATATTAGTAGGTGCTCAATAAATATTTTTTGGAATGAAAGATATTGGTGACTCCACTGATAGAGGGCATTAGAATCTTTTTTTTTTTTAATTTTCTATTTTTATTGTGCTTTAAGTGGCAGTCTACAAATCAAGTCAGTCTCTCATACAAAAATTTGTATAACCTTGCTATATACTCCTAGTCGCTCTCCCCTTAATGAGACAGCACACTCCTCTCCACCCTGTATTCCTTGTGTCCATTCAGCCAACTGCTGTTCCCCTCTGCTTTCTCCTCTCCGCTCCATACAGGAGCTGCCAAATAGTCTCATGTGTCCACTTGAGCAAAGAAGCTCACACCTCACCAGTATCATTTTCTATCCCACAGTCCAGTACAATCCCTATCTGAAGAGTTGGCTTTGGGAACTGTTCCTGTCTTGGGCTAACAGAAGGTCTGGGGACCATGACCTCCGGGGTCCTTCTAGTCTCAGTCAGATCGTTAAGTCTGGTCAAAAAAAAAAAAAAAATTTTTTTTTTTTTTTTTTTTTATGAGAATTTGTGGTCCTCATCCCACTGCTCTCCTGCTCTCTCAGGGGCTCTCTGTTGTGTTCCCTGTCAGGGCAGTCATCGGTTGTAGCCAGACACCATATAGTTCTTCTGGTCTCAGGCTGATGTAGTCTCTGATTTATGTGGCCTGTTCTGTCTCTTGGGCTCGTAATTACCTTCTGTCTTTGGTGTTCTTTATTCTCCTTTGTTCCAGGTAGGTTGAGACCAACTGATGCATCTTAGATGGCCACGTGCTAGGGTTTAAGACCCCAGACGTCACTCACCAAAGTGGGATGCAGAATTTTTTTTAATAGATTTTATTATGCCAATTAACCTAGATGTCCCCTGAAACCATGGTCCCTAGGCCCCTGCCCCTGCTACTGTGGCCTTCAAAACGTTTGGCCTATTTAGGAAACTTCTTTGCTTTTGGTTTAGTCCTGTCGTGCTTACCTCTCCTGTTTTGCGTGTTGTCTTTTCCCTTCACCTAAAGTAGTTCTTGTCTACTATCTAATTAGTGGATACACCTCTCACTCCCCACCCTTGTAACCAGCAAAGAATATTTTCATCTGTGTTGAAAATATTTCTTGGGTTCTTATAATAGTGGTCTCATATGATATTTGTCCTTTTCCAACTGACTAATTTCACTGAGCATAATGCCTTCCAGATTCCTCCACGTTATGAAATGTTTCATGGATTTATCATTGTTTTTTATCGATATGTAGTGTTCCGTTGTGTGGCTATACTATAACTTATTTATCCATTCATCCATTGATGAGCATCTTGGTTGCTTCCATCTGTTTGCTGTAGCCAACAGTGCTGAAGTGAACATGGGCATGTAAAGGCTCTTATTTTTCCAGGATATATTCCAAGGAGTGGGATTGGTAGATCATATGGTAGTTCTATCTTTAGCTTTTTATGGAAGCCCCAGATCAATTTCCAAAGTGGTTGTAACATTTTACATTCCCACCAGCAGAGTAAAAATGTCCCAGTCCCTTCACACCCTCTCCAACATTTATTATTTTGTGTTTTTTGGATTAATGCCAGCCTTGCTGGAGTGAGATGGTATCTCATTGTAGTTTGGATTTGCATTCCTCTAATGGCTAAAAAAAAAAAAAAAAAAATTTTTTTTTTTAATGGCTAATGATTGTTTTGATGGCTAATGATCATGAGCATTTCCTCACGTATCTGTTAGCTGCCTGAATGTCTTCTTTTCTGAAGTGCCTTTTCATATACTTTGTCCATTTTTAAATTGGGTTATTTGTCTCTACGTAGTTCAGTTTTTGCAGTATCGTGTAGATTTTAGTGATCAGAAGCTGATCGGAAGTGTCGGAGCTAAAAACTTTTTTACAGCCCATAGGTAATCTTTTTACTTTTTTGGTGGAGTCTTTGGATGAGCATAGGTGTTTGATTTTTAGGAGCTCCCAGTTATCTAGTTTCTCTTCTGGTGTTTCTGCATTGTTAGTAATGTTTTGTATACTGTTTATGCCATGTATTAGGGCTCCTACTATTGTCCCTATTTTTTCTTCCATGATCTTTATTGTTTTAGATTTTATATTTAGTTCTTTGATCCATTTTGATTTAGTTTTTGTGTGTGGTGTGAGGTATGGGTCTTGTTTCATTTTTTGCAGATGGATATGCAGTTATGCCAACACCGTTTGTTAAACAGACTGTTTTTTCCCCATTTAACTGGCTTTGGGCCCTTGTCAAATGTCAGCTGCTCCTATGTGGGTGGATTTATGTTTGGATTCTCACTTCTGTTCCATTGGTCTATGTATCCGTTGTTGTACAAGTAGTAGGCTGTTTTGACTACTGGGGCGGTATAATAGGTTCTAAAATCAGCTACTGTGAGCCTCCCACTTTTTCGTTTTCTAGTAATGCTTTACTTGTCTTGTGCCTCTTTCCCTTCCACATGAAGTTGACGATTTGTTTCTCCATCTCATTAAAAAATGTCATTGGAATTTCGATTGGAATTGCATTGTATCTATAGATCAATTTGGGTAGAATAGACATTTTTACAATGTTGAGTCTTACTATCCATGAGCAAAGTATGTTTTTCCACTTATGTAGGTCTCTTTTGGATTCTTGCAGTAGTGTCTTGTAGTTTTCTTTGTATGGGTCTTTTATGTCTCTGGTTAGATTTATTCTTAAGCATTTTATCTACTTGGGGGCTACAGTAAACGGTATTGATTTGGTGATTTCCTCTTTGACATTCTCTTTGTTGGTGCAGGGGAATCCAAGTGATTTTTGTATGTTTTTGTATGTTATCCTGATGCTCTGCGGAACACTTCTATTAGTTTCAGTAGTTCTGTTGAGGATTCTTTTGGGTTTTCTGTGTATAAGATCATGTCATCTGCAAATAAAGATACTTTTACTTATTCCTTACCAATCTGGATGCCCTTTATTTCTTTATCTAGCTTAATTGCTCTGGCTAGGACCTCTAGCATATTGTTCGATAAGATTGGTGATAAAAGCCATCTTTGTCTGTTTCCCATTCTCAAGAGGAATGCTTTCAGATTCTCTCCATTTAAGATGATGTTGGCTCTAGGGTTTGTATAAATGCCTTTTATTATGTTGAGGAATTTCACTTCTATTCTTATTTTGCTGAGGGTTTTTATCATGAAAGGGTGTTGGGCTTTGTCAAATGCCTTTTCTGCATCAATTGATAAGATCATATGATTCTTGTCTTTTGTTTTATTTATGTGATGGATTACATTGATTGTTTTTCTAATGTTGAACCAGCCTTGAGTACCTGGTATGAATCCCACTTGGTCATGGTGAATTATTTTTTGATATGTTGTTGAATTCTTTGGTAGAATTCTGTTGAGGATTTTTGCAGCTAAGTTCATGAGGGACATAGTTCTGTAAATTTTTTTTTTTTTTTCTTTGTTGTCTTTACCTGGTTTTGGTATCAGGGACATGCTGGTTTCATAGAATGAGTTTGGGTGTATTCCATCATTTTCTATGCTCTGAAAAACCTTTTGTGGTAGTGGTGTTAACTCTTTTTTGAAAGTTTGTTAGAACTCTCCAGAAGCTGTCAGAGCCAGGTCTTTTTTTTTGTTGGGAGTTTTTTAATTACCCTTTTCAATCTCTTCTTTTGTTATGGGTTTATTTAGTTGTTTTACTTCTATTTGTGTTAGTTTAGGTAGGTAGTATGTTTCTAGAAGTTCATCTATTTCTTCTAGGTTTTCAAATTTGTTATAGTACCATTTTTCAAAGTACTCTGATATGATTCTTTGAATTTCAGTTGGGTCTGTTGTGATATCTCCCATCTCATTCCTTATTCGGGTTATTTGCCTCCTCTCTGGTTTTTCTTTTGTGAGTTTGGTCAGTGGTTTATTGATTTTATTAATTTTTTCAAAGAACTAGCTTTTGGTCTTGTTAATTCTTTCAATTGCTTTTCTGTTTTCTATTTCATTTAATTCTGCTCTAATTTTTATTATTTGCTTTCTTCTGGTGCCTGAGGGTTTCTTTTGTTGCTCTCTTTCTGTTTGTTCAAGTTGTAGGGATAATTCTTTAATTTAGGTCCTTTCTTCTTTTTGGATGTGGGAATTTACTGCTATAATTTGATCTCTGAGCACTGCTTTAGCAGTGTCCCAAAGGCTCTGATAGGAAGTGTTTTCATTCTTGTTGGAGTCTATGAGTTTCTTTATTCCATCCTTAATTTCTTCTATAACCCTGTTGTTTTGGAGCAGGATGTTGTTCAGTTTCCAAGTGTTAAATTTTTTCCCCCTGTTTTTTCTTTCTATTTTTATGGCTTTATGGTCACAGAAGATGCTTTGTAATATTTTGATGTTTTGGATTCTTTTAAGTTTTGCCCAATGACCTAATATGTGGCCTATTCTAGAGAATGTTCCATTTGCATTGGAAAATAAAGTATACTTGGATGCTTTGAGTGGAGTATTCTGTATATGTGTATGAGGTCGTGTTGGTTGATTGTGGCATTTAGATCTTCCTTGTCCTTATTGATCTTCTTTCTGGATGTTCTGTCCTTCGCTGAAACTGGCGTGTTGAAGTCTCCTACTGTTTTCATGGTGCTATCTTACTTTTCAGTGTTGTTAGAGTTTGTTTTATGTATATGTAAGCCCTGTCATTGAGTGCATAAATATTTAATATGGTTATATCCTCCTTGTACATTGTCCCTTTAATCATTATATAGCGTCCTTTCTTATCCTTCAAGGTAGATTTAACTTTAAGTTCTCTTTTGTCAGAAATTAATATTGCCACTTCTGCTCTTTTTTGATTGTTGTTTGCTTAATATATATTTTTTTCATCCTTTGAGATTTAGTTTTTGTCTTTAAGTCTAAAGTTTTTCTCTTTTAGGCAGCATTTTTTTTTTAAATCCATTCTGCCACTCTCTGTCTCTTTATTGGTGCATTTAGTCCATTTAAATTCAGCATAAATATGCATAGGTATGAGTTTAGTGCTGTTATTTTGACTTCTTTTGTTTGTGTTGTTGACAGTTTCTTTTTTCCACTTAATTTTTTGCATTGTGTAGCTTATCTTTATATATTTTCTTTTCCCCTTATTCATTGTTGTTGATTTTGTTTTTACTGAGTCTTTATGTTTTTCTGCATTTTATTTTGATGTACAGAATTGTTAACCTCCTTTGCGGTTACCTTAGTTATTTACACTTATTTTTCTTAATTTATGCCTAACTTTTGTATCTTTATATCGCCTTGACTTCCTCTCCATATGAAAGATCTATGACTACCTTTTTTTAGTCCCTCTTTATTCTTTTAATATTGTCATCTTTTACATAATGACATCGCTGTTTCCCTGTTTTGAGCATTTTTTAATTCTTTGTTTATTTTTGTGATTTCCCTATCTGTGTTGACATCTGTTTGCTCTGTCCTGTGTTCTAGTCTTGAGTTGATATCTGATATTATTGCTTTTTTAACCAGAGAACACCTTTAGTATTTCTTGTAGCTTTGGTTTGGTTTTTACAAATTCCCTAAACTTCTGTTTATCTGGAAAAGTCCTAATTTCACCTTCATATTTGAGAGACAGCTTTGCTGAGTATATGATTCTTGGTTGGCAATTTTTATTCCTTCAATGCTTTGTGTAAGCCGTCCCATTGCCTTCTTGCCTGCATGGTTTCTGATGATTAGTCTGAGCTTATTCTTATTGACTCCTCTTTGTAGGTGACTTTTCGTTTATCCCTAGATGCTTTTAAAATTCCCTCTTTATTTTTGGTTTTGGCAAGTTTGACTGTAATATGTCTTGGTGATTTTTTTTTTGATATCTTCCTTATATGGGGTTGGATAAGCATCTGTATTGATATCTTCTCATTTTTCATGATATCAGGGAAGTTTTCTGCCAACAAATCTTCAACAGTTCTCTCTGTATTTTCTTTTATCCCTCCCTTTTCTGGCACTCTAATCATTAATAGATTATTTCCCTCGATAGAGTCCCACATGATTTTTAGGGTTTCTTCATTTTTTAAAATTCTTTTACCTGATTCTTCTTCGAATATATTGGTGCCAAGTGTTTTATCTTCAATGTCACTAATTCTGACTTACATTTCCTTAATTCTACTCTGCTGACTTTCTATTGAGTTGTCTACTTCTGTAATTTTTATTGTTAATCTTCTGAATTTCTGATTGTTGTCTCTCTATGGGTCCTTGAAGCCTATTAGATTTTTCATTATGCTCTTGAATAAACTTTTTAATTTCTTCAATTGCTTCATCTCTATGTTCCTTTGCTTGCTCTGCGTTTTGCCTGATCTTGAACAGTTCTGTGTATTAATCTTTTTTATTCTACACCTGGTAATTCCAGGAAGACACCTTCATCCAGAAGATTCCTTGAATCTTTGTTTTGAGAGCTTGTTGAAGTGATCATTATCTGCTTCTTTATGTGATTTGATATTGACTTTTTTCTCTGAGCCATCTATAAGTTATCGTATTAATTTATTTTATGTGTGCTTACTGTATCCTATCTTCTTGCTTTGTTTTGTGTTGATATGTCCCAAATAGGCTGCTTGAGTGAGCTAGTTTGACTATTTCCACCTTTGAAGCTCTAATCGTCCTGTCACCAGATGGCTAGAGCTGTTACCACGTGCATGAGCCTAGGAGTCCATTCACTTTTCTTGTATGGACTCAGCTAAGGTGTCCAGGTAGTTTGCAATCAAGTGTGTGGTACAGGCTCTGTCCTATAGTTTAGAAGGGCAGGGGTGACTGGTGTAGGCACAAGTGTCTGCTTGCTTCAGGGGGTCACATTCTGAAAAAGGAAAGGGGCAGACAAATGTCCCCCAAGTGTGTGTGAGGAAAGTGAGTCCCTATTCCCTAGAGCACACAGGTGGGTGGGTTCTGCAGATGGGCCATGGGCACCCCATGCTTTTGGTCATAAGGACTGGGAGGCACTATTTACCCTTGTACCACTGTCATGGGTGGCTAGGTGACATGGGTGGGGCCACCAGTCTTCAGGCCCTTGATGTAGGTAGGTGAGAACCCTGTTTAATAGGCAAGGTGGTGTAAAATATCAAAAAGGCACCTCTCCACCACACAGCTGAAAAAGTTGAATTCAGATCTCAAGCGCATACACTGTTGCAGTCTTCCGATAAGGACCTAATCTCCTGAAATGTGCCCACATAGGCCTATGCAGGGGTGAAAGGTATTCAAAGTTTACAAACAGTTTGTGCCTGGACAGGAACAGCTTCTGTCTGAGCTCCACAGCTTAGTGGAGCTGGCAGATTATCTCTTCCCTCAGTTGTTAATTGATTCCTTCTCCAAGGCTAGGAGAATTCCTCAGGATATGCAATAGGACCTATCAAGACCAGGGAAATCGACAGCCTCTGAAGCTGGCTTAGGGGATGGGGGTGTGGTAAAATAAATGAAAGTACTTAGCTTTTGCCGAGAGCGCTATTCTTCTCTGGTTCTGGAGATATTAGTAGACTCTGTGGCTCATTGTCCCTCCCTGAGGAAATTGCATCCCAAACACTACCAGCAGCCCCCCTGCGATCACTCCAGTGGATTGTGCCTGAAAGGCACCAGTTCCCACCAAGTCAGGTTCAGCAACACCTCACTACTTCTGAAATGTTTCTCCCTCCCCCTGCCGCTCAGTCTGATTTCCTAACTTTTCCTTTCACGTTCAGGCTCCTAGCTTGTCTTATACATAATCATTTCTCTTGTTTTTTCAGGTCTTTTTTGTAAGAGGGATCACCAGAAAAGTCTGACTACTCCACCATCTTGGCCCCACCTCTCAGGCATTAGAATCTTTATGTTCTCAGTTTCTACCTCATTGTTTGTGGATTGACATTGGGATTTCTTTTCATGCAGGTATGGACTGAGGTAAGATATGGTCTTCTTTCTTCCAATATAGTTGTTTCAGAAAATTAGGAAATGGCATTATATGGTTTTTCTTTAGAAATATTAAAATACTGCAGAAATAGTATTGTCATATCATGTGTGCAGAAAAACTTTATTCAGATTTGAGATAAAGATGAGATACCCAGAATATGCTTGAGAGATGAATTTATTATGTATGAGTACTTTTTAAAAAAAAATTTTGTGGTGCTATTAAATCAGAGAACAAAGCAGAAAAAAATCAGTCTAGGAAATACTGTTACTTCAGTTTCTAAAAATATTGATTGTTATTGCAGATATGTAGCCATATTTGATTAAATTTTTTTTTTTTTTGCCTTCAACACATGGAATTTGGATACAGAGAAATTGTTCATGGATCAAATTATTTTCAAATTCCAATACAATACATAAGATAATGCAAATAGTACTATAATATTTTAGGTAATTTTATAAAACTTGCTTTTTAAAGGACTTCATATGTATTGTATGGGGTTTAATAAAATGCTGTTTGATGGGCAAACAGGTTTTAGAGTAGGAAAATCATCATGAGTACAGACCAAATAGGACTTCTTGACAAACCTGTGGACAGAAAGAAAATACTATTTTTATTAAATCTGAATCATACATTAAGTCCTTGATAATATTCTTATGCTTTCTTAATTTTGACTTATATCCTGTCAGACGAAATAGTCCTTCATGAAAAATATCCTCTCCTAAAAATAGTGTCATATTGATTGACACCATTCACATAAAAAGCTCTACCAAAATTATTCAAAAGAGGCTATATAATCAGAAGCAACATTAGAGTACATGGCTACTATATCTATGTCTGTTCTTTCTTAGTTCAAGCTCTTATCTCTTTAAATTATTTTGACTATTTCCAAATGACTTCATTATTATCTGTCTATCCTCTTGCTCTTGCTGACACACACATGTTTGTGTAACATACTTATATACCCATCCAGTCCCATTACTTCTTTATCAAATGATATTCTCTCTGATTGCCTGTTTTTTACACAGGGTTGCTATGAGTTGGAATTTCTTGACAGCAATGAATTTGTTTGTTTGTTTTTTGGGGGGCACTTATCTCTAAAAGTAGACAATAAACTCTTGAATGCAGAGACTTTGGCTTAATTGTATTTACATTCTCAATGGGTATCACACTGCAATGCCTGTCATATGTGATCAAGAAATATCTAGTGACTGAATAAATACAAATTTCAGTTGTGACTTTCGTTGCTAAAATAATAACACAACAAGTACAATTTCTTTCCAATCTTTTCTTCCTAATAGTTTAAAGGACTCCTTTATTTGTTTCTTCAAATCTTGTAGCTGAACTAATTACATATTGAGCTTCTATTATTTTTCTCATACTTTAGGTACTTAAATATTTATTGAGGTAATTTCTATCAAATCTTTTTTTTTTCCCCCACTTATGACTTTTCATACAAGGTTTAGCAGTTCAGTTCTGCATTTTAGCCCACTTGGCTTTTCATTTTTATGATTTTCCTTTTTCAAAACTAACATAACAAAATTATTATTTTTAATTATCTTACTTAAACAGAACAAAACATACTCACAAACCAAAACTCCTTGGAGGGGCTGTAGGAAAAAACGAACAAACAAGTAAATAGACAAATAACAGCTGACTGTTGCATTTTTTCTGAAAGACATTATTTGTTAGCACTTTGATAATGCAATCCTGACAAATTTCATTAAAAATAATTTTCTTTTTCCTCCCTGGCATGGTCTCTCATTCAGTCCATCATGAAATCTGCTCGCGGTTCTTTCTTAGAGCCTCTTTTCTGTGTTTCTCTTAAGTCTTTCTATCACCAACCTACTTTAGTTCTTCCGCTTAAATATAGCCTATGTGTTTCATCCATATTTATCTGCCCCAAATAATATTTTAATACACCCTTCCTTGATCAAATATCTTCAGTTATTACCTAATGCCTAGGGAAACATGTTCAGGCTGTTCAGCCTGTCATTAATGGCAACAGAGAATTCAATTTGAATAAACTCTACAAGTGCATTTAAAAATAATTGAAATCCTTTGCAACAGTGTCACTTTTGAATGTAAGATAGTCTTCTTTTATCTCCAAAAAATATTGCTTTATATTGCAGTGAAATTCTTCATCTTTCATAAAATTTGGAAGACTTTATACGTGAATAGATAAAATTGAGCATCTAAAAATAAATTGGTAATATCTTCTATCTTCTTTTTAGTATCGTATTAGGCAGTGGTCCCACTCCTAATTTCTCATGAAACTGTCTTAGTGCAGGGCTTCTCAACTTTGATTGTGTATATGAATTATATATAGATCTTATTAAAATGCAGATTCTGGGTTGGTGCCCTTGCTCCAAGGATTACATGTTAGGTCAAAAGTTTTAAACAACATCCAGAGACAGATTTATAGACAGGACAGACTACAGTCACAATTATACACATTTTTGGTCAAGAGCTTCATATGTAACATGCCTTTCAACAGTTTCACCAATCCTACAAATGTGGTTAAATATTCTTATAATACCTTTTTTGTCAATGAGAAAATTGAGGTTTGGAGAGGATTAATAATAGTTCAAAGTCATGAAACTACTAGTTGTCAGGTCCAGAATATAAACACAGGTGTTTCTGTCCATACAGTCCAGACCGCAATGGGATGGAAGCTTTGTTTTGGAAGTAGTCACATAAATAAGCACATTTCAGGAGAGCTATGCCAGGATAAATTTCTTAATGTGGAACTGGTTTTGGTTCAATGTTTTCTTTTGTTTTTCTTCTTTTAAATTTATGTCGTTATTAATATTTATGGGGACCAAAAAAGTTGCTAAACTTGGCTTACCTGTGTAATCATCCCCTGTGGTTACTAAGGAGTGTTGTTAGAGTATGGAATTGGGTAAGGATAGGCATAATTTTGTAGATATACTAGATATGGTGTATATGGTGAAGGAAGCTCATATTCAGGATACCCTCTCTGTATAACACATAAAAGGAGAGTGAAACTTACAGAGAGCGAGAGAATGACATTGCAACTATTTCACAATAACTGCCATTAAAATCTTAGGCTGTTGAAGTCAGTAGGAACTTAAATATTATCTACATAATTGTTTTTTCAGACTTCTAGTTAGCCTCTCATTTTTTATAATTAAAAACTTAAAAGAAGCTAAAATCAGAAACTATTTACATTTTTACAGCTTATTGGCAATATCGTTGTTTTGTAATACATCTGAGACTGCTGATTACAGCCACTCCAATGACATTTAAATCTTCTTATAATATTACCTCCAAGCTACTGTCTTGCTCTCTTTGAATATTCCAGGAAGATATAATTTATTAATTCCAATTTAGGAAGAGAGAGAGATTGTGTGTGTGTGTGTGGGTGCACGAGAGAGAGAGAGAGAGAAAGAGAGAGGCAGAGAGATTCTGACTGCTTCACCTTGCTCTTGATTTATAAGGATTTTACTGTCTCTTAAAAATCTTGCATTACTTAATGTCTACATCTGCTAATACAAATATCCATATCCTTCCTTCTGTATCTTTTATTTTATGCCATTTTTAATTCATTTATTTACTGTATCAATAAGGAGAATCTTTGAGACCCTACCACATTGATATCACATGTCTAAATTATATGAGATGTCAAGCATACATGTCATTGAGAAAAAATGTTAAGTAAATGAAATTTTCTACCTTATTTAACATGGTCAGATTAACCTGCTGACTTCATCACCCCCCAAAAACCAGAAGGTAGAAACTTACCATGTCACTTATGTTATTAGCTCCATTAGGTATATATTGCACTTAATGGAGTCAGAATTTCAACTATATTTTAGTCAAGGTGTTCATTTACCAGACAAAGATACTGAAATTCAGAGATTGGCTTCCTCAAGGTGGTATTTGAGTTTTTATCTAAATATTACCGGTACACACATTTTAGAATCTTTCTTTGGTATATCATAAATATATGAAATCAACGAGTATTTTGGGCATTCATGATATAAATACATTTCAAAGAAAAATATTGGTTCTTTTTATAGAATAAATACTCAGAAGAGGGAGTAAATTTGAACAACACGATATCATCATGCAAATACTTACAAGGAGCCTTCTATAACGATGTCTCTGTTAAAGAACAATTGTTTAAAAATACAATAGACGGTTGCCTATTAAATTTTCCATTTAATGAAAGTGTCTTACCTCTTCAGATGAATCAGCTCTCTTAAAAGGAGAAAAGAGCAATATAGTTAACATCTTAATATATAACTCAAGATTGAATGTAAAAATGCGCTCAGCTGCCACAATTGTGATTAAATATACAGTGGGAAGTTGACACTCTAAACTGGACATTTTTGTACAATGGCATCTTTAAAGTGAGTGAAGAGTAGGCTCTTGCTATAATTAAATGTCAATTTACTTTGGTCCTTTTTTTTTTTCCCCCCCAAAAGATAGGGAAAGTTTATTGCTGTGAACAGGGGAGTGAAAACTGAAAAGTTAAATTTTGGATTTGGCCACACACAAAATTTTTTATATGGATATGTTTTAAGTAGCTCAAATGCTACTAAGGCTTTTCTTGGGCTGACAGAGCTCAGCTTTCTGCTTCTCAGAGTTTTATTTTTTCCATTTCTATCTTTTTTAACAACATAATTTGATAAACTATGTTTCCATAGCAAATTTGATGTTTTAAACATTCATTAGAACTTGGTGAAGAGTTGAAGTATTATTATTATTGCATGATAAATTTCCCAGTAATTTAGACACAAAGGATGCCAATGTGGGAAGGAACATTAATTTTTGCAGAAGAAAAAAATAAAACACGTTCCTGAAATGTCCAGTGCTTTTTTTTTTAACAGAAACAGTAATAAATGGCAAACCTATCTGGGAATTCCTGACTTTAGGTAGTTCCATATCTTTATGGAGACCTTTTTAAAATTTATTTTTACAATGAGCTAATTACGCTTGAAGTCTGTGTGCGTGTGTGTGTGCACGTGTGTGTGCTGAAGATTTATTCTAAGTCTTTAATGAAATCATGTAGGTTAATTTAAGGAAAATGTCCATATAAAAACATTAACATTTATAAAGCATTGTTCAGGTCAATGCAAACATTGGCCAGGACACAGGTAATGAACAAGATTATTTGGATAATTTCTGAGAACAAAATTTCCTGATATACTTACAGTCATGACAGCCATGATGGCCAAGATAAAGGCAAAGATAAAGAACTACATATTTTGCTGAGTCCAGTGAAAGCATACGTGAGAAATCACATTCATTCCTTGGTTCATTCATCAAACATTTACTGATCAAGCTATCTCTAAAGCTTTATGAAACATATTAGACATACAAAGATGAGTGAAACACATTTCCTGACATCATGTAATTTAGAGACTAGAAAACGAAGAAAAAAACCCCACTGCCGTTGAGTTGATTCTGACTCATAAGAACCCTACAGGACAGAGTCGAACTGCCCCATAGGGTTTCCATGGCTATAAATCTACGGAATCATTCCGCTACGTCTTTCTCCTGTGGAGCAGTTGCTGGGCTCCAATTAGATACTAGTTGAAAAAACAGTTTTTGCCATCATTCATACTGAGTGTTCTGAAATGAAAATGCATCGTGCATATTATAAAACGCACAAATAGAGCATCTTAAACAGACCACGAGAATAGGAGTATCAAGTAGAGTAAAGAGAGGAAAAACCAAAACCAAACGCATTGCCATCAAGTCGGTTCCGAATCATAGGATCCTACAGGACAGAGTAGATAGAACTGCCCCATAGGGTTTTCAAGAAGTGCCTGGTAGATTCAGACTGTGGACCTTTTGGTTAACAGCCATAGCTCTGAACCACTACACCACCAGGGTTTCCAAGAGAGGGAAGGGAGAGGGGAAATGTAACATGTCTGGAGTCTGAACAGAAATAAAAATGAAAGAGAGAGAACGTTGGAAGTGCAAATAGTTCACCACATAAGGGGAAAAAATCAAAGACAGGATAACTTTTTAGATCGATGCGAGATTATATGAGGCCTTGAGTAATGATGTTAGGGATGATAATTAAGGCACAGTGCAAAGAAATGTTCAGAAAGTAGAATGACAGGCAATAGAGCCTGATTGTATAGTAGAATGAATGAAAATGAGCCAGGTTTCTGGCCTGAGCATTGTGTAGATAGTATAACTCTGACATCAGAACATTAATGATACTGGGCAGAGAACAATCAAATTGAAAAGAACTTGTTGGGAAAATATTTGTAGCCATTTTGAGAAATTGAAATGGTAAAAATGATTTAAATTTCCAAATAATCATATTCAACAAATTTAACCTAATCTGGAACTCTTTGATATGTTTATAAAATCCTTTAAATCCAGTTCTCCTAATGTTAAATAATGCAAAGCACATTATTTATTTCTGAATTACAGACATCTAAAAATTTTTTTGGCTGGAAAATATTGTTACTGAAGAACTTATAAATATGTGATATTTTTACCTGTGAATAGTAAACTGTAAAGAAAATCATTAATGAGTAAATTTTTTTATTTGTTTGTTTTTTTTTCCTGTCCGTTGTGATCACCCAAAAACCAAACCCACTGCCTTTGAGTCGATTCCGACTCACAGCGACCCTATGGGACAGAGTAGAACTGCCTCATAGAGTTTCCAAGGAGCACCTGGCAGATTCAAACTGCTGACCCTTTGGTTAGCAGCCATAGTGCTTAACCACTATGCCACCAGGGCTTCCTCAGTTGTGATAGAACATTACAAAAACATCTTTTGTCTAATGACAGAAAAAACTATTCTTTTCCTAAATAATTCTATGCCTTTAAGACATGAAGAAGAGATCATGACGAGTGACACATCCCCTGTTTCTTATCTGCTGTTTTTGCCTCAGAGATTTAAGCTGAGGATGGTTGTATTAGACAAACTATGACAATTATATATTTCTTAGTGAGGTTTTTTTATTATGTAGTAGTTTACTACTATAGTCATGTTAAGATACAAAAAGATGCAAATTTTTGGTTTGTATGCTGGAATTTTATTTAAAATAAACATTTAGTGTTTTTTAATGAATGGAATTGTATTGAAAAGCTTCAAGGTTTTTTTTTTCTCTCTCTATATTTAAGGGCTTTGAGCAAATATTTCCCAAAAAAAAAAACACAATTAAAAATGTACAGGTTTAAATTTTTCCTTTAGTCAAAATCACAGACAAAAATGAGTTAAAGTTTAAGTTAATAAAACAGAGAAGTGAAACTGTTAAATGCTGTTAATTATGCAAAATCACAGAAACTGTTTTGAACAATGGAAAGGACAATGGAAAATCAGTGAAAAGATTTAGTGATGGGAATAAAGTAACTGAAAAAAGCTACTTAAACCTTTGAAACAGTACATACATTTGCAAAAAGATAGCTTTTTAAGCCACCTAAGAGATTATTTTCCTATAAAATTTAAACTTTAAATTAAAAGCAATTATTACCAAAGCGGAAGCCAGATATTTGGTCAAGGACAAAGAAAAGATAGCGCACATCCCCTCCATTTTCCACAGTGTTGACTTTGGACAGCAATGGCTAATGTCGACTCAAACATTGAGATCCTGAACTCACCTTCAGGTCCTGACACGACATCATCATTTCTTTAAAATTTTTGATGGACAATTATCGGTAAATAGTATGCATTTTCATAAAAGGTTTTCAATTTATTCTAGTAAGCAAAAGATTAGAATAAAACTTCATATTATATTGCACATAAATACATTACCTTTTACCCAAGATGAACTCACCAGTCAGAGAAGCCCAACTGAAGCCCTGAGAGATGATGTGCTTCTCTAGAGGGCAGGTGTATTTAAATGCACTGAAATCCTTCCTCTATTTTCCTAAACCATGTCGGTTATGAGATCACGTTACCAGAACTAAAACTGATCCTTCAGATCTGTCCCTGTGGATGCTAAGAAGAAACTTATGCAGGTGATTTTACAATAGAAGATTGTGAAGGCAAATTGACCAGAAAACAAAAGGATCCATCAAATGTTAATGCCATTGTTAGTCTGGACACCATGAATAGAGCAAAGGAAAAAACATGTTAGAGTAAACCAAGGCTAGAAATGAATTGATGTGGTAAATATGTTTCTGTAGAACTTCATTTCCTCTATGTCCACAAACACATGTCCAAAAAAGATACCTACCGTATTACCAAACTTAACCTGTATTCTAATAAATGGTGATAACTGACATAGTAAAATTGAAGTCATCATTTATTTCAAATTCATGTCCTAAAATTATTTTTTAAATTTTACTTCTACCTTATTCCATGGACCTTAGACTATATTAAGTTATTGAGTAGATACAAAAACTTGCCACAAGCAGTAATTCTCTGAGTATTGGGTGGTAAAATAAATCTCATATTTAAATTTAAATGACCTTAAGAGCTCAGGAATGGAAACATGGTGGTGCAGTTGTTAAAGAGCTGGGCTGCTAAATAAAAGGTCAGTGGCTCCAACTCATCAACTGCTCCTCAGGAGAAAGATGTGACAATGTGCTTCCATGAAAATTTAGTCTTGTAAGTCCTATGGGGCAGTTCTACTCTGTCGTATAGGTCCCTGTCATGGGTTGAATTATGTCCCCCCAAAATGTACGCTGTACGTTATAAATCCTGCCTCTGTGATGTTAATGAGAGAGGCTAGGCAGCAGTTGTGTTAGTGATATAGGACTCAATCTATAAGATTGGATCGTGTCTTGAGGCAATCTCTTGAGATATTAAAGAAAGAAGTGAGCAGAGAGACCGGGGGATCTCATACCACCAAGAAAGCAGTGCTGGGAGCAGAGCAAGTCCTTTGGATTCAGGGTTCCTGTGCAGAGAAGCTCCGAGTCCAGGGGAAGACTGATGAGAAAGCCGACAAAGGTGAGGGGCAAATGGAATTATAAACACAGGAAGAGGTTAGGATTTACAATACATCAAAAAATGGAGGATAGTTACATCAGATTACAAAATGGACGGCAACTGCAGAATACAAGGAATTATGGCCTAGCCAAGTTGACACATATTTTGGGGGGACACAATACAGTCCTCATAGTGTCCTGACCTATGATTCTAGGTGGAACATATTTAGCATAATTTTTCAGCCCACCTACTTAGGCCTACCAGACCAGTGGGAAACCAGCAGAAATTAGGCCCCCCTCTAAGTCCCTCACCCATGGCACTGTAAACCATAAAAACCAAAACCAAACCCATTGCCCTTGAGTCAATTCCAACTACAGCAACCCTATAAGACAGAGTAGAGTTGCCCCACAGGGTTTCCAAGGAGCACCTGGTGGATTCGAGCTGCCAACTTTTTGGTTAGCAGCTGTAGCTCTTAACCACTACGCCACCAGGCTTTCCCATGGCAATGTACAAACAAAAAACAATCCTGTTGCCGTTGAGTCAGTTCTGACTCATAGCGACCCTATAGGACAAAGTAGAACTGCCCCATAGAGATTCCAAGGAGTGCCTGGTGGATTCGAGCTGCCAACCTTTTGGTTATCAGCCATAGCACTTAACCACTACATCACCAGGGTTTCCCATGGCACTGTAGACACCCCCAAATCCTAAAATAGGCTTTCCTGGGCTAAGCCGAAAGAGGTTGACTCAAGGTAAAGAACAAGAAACGTTCCTTAAAGCAAAATTCCTTGAAGATCAAATTTTCAGATGTCCTTTGATATATGGTATGTTCATTTTTTTTTTTTTTTATAATATTTAAAAGATTTTACTTAAAACTTTGAAGATTAGGACTGTGATGCTCTCTCTCTCTCTCTTTTTTTTTTGCTTTGAGTAATAGTTTACAGTTCGTTAGTTTCTCATAAAAATTTTATACACACACTGTTGTTACCCTAGTTGCTCTCCCTATAATGTGACAGCACACTTCTCGTTTCCACCCTGGATTTCTCATGTTCATTCAATCAGCCCCCATCCCCTTTAGCCTTCTCAGGAGCCGACCATTTAGTCTCATGTATCTACTTGAGCTAAGAAGCACCCTCTTCATGAGTATCATTTTATGTCCTACAGTCCAATCTAATCTTTGTCTGAAGAGTTGACCTCTGGGCCAACAGAGAGTCCGGGGGCCATGTTTTCCGGGATCCCTCCAGTCTCACTCAGGCCATTAAATATGGTCTTTTCACTAGATTTGAATTCTGCATCCCACTTTCCTCCTGCTCCATCAGGGACTGTCCATTGTGTTCCCTGTCAGAGTGTTCATTGGTGGTAGCCGGGCACCATCTAGTTCTTCTGGTCTCAGGCTTATGGAGTCTCTGTGTTATGTGGCCCTTTCTGTCTCGGGCTAATATTTTCTTGTGTCTTTTGTGTTATATGACATGTTCTTAATGACTGTTTTTGCAGCTGACTGACCCTGAAACCATGCATGTGTTTTGATGCTATCTCCTGAGAAATTAGCAGGATAATGACCTTCGGGGTGCCGCCCTGCAGGACCCAATACTTTGGATTCTTGAGAGCTGGCCACCTTGAAGATCCGTGCAAGGTGCTCTTGATGAACAAGTGCTGTGGTGCTATATCCAAAGGTCACCCAATGACCCATAAAACCTGCTTTCACTGTTCCCTCTTTGGAGTGCCTTTCTCATACTTTTGGATTGATACTGCCCCACAATAAACACATTCTATTACACTAATTTCTGGTGTTTTTCTGAGCATTTAAGTTTTTCAATGGGTGCAGAAACACTGGTGGCATAGTGGTTAAGTGCTACAGCTGCTAACCAAAGTGTCGGCAGTTCTAATCTGCCAGGCACTCCTTGGAAACTTTATGGGGCAGTTCTGCTCTGTCCTATAGGGTCGCTATGAGTCAGAATTGATTTGATGGCAATGGGTATAGTGGGGTACACGTGGAAGAGTCACCATCTCCTCCCAGACAACCTTTTTGTTTTGGTAGGATGCCAAAAACGATCCACACCTGTTCTGGTGTGCTGTCTGCTTCTCGTTGAAAGTAAAAAAATGTATTTTCCACATGCTAATGTGTATTCCTTCTCTGATTGGAAGGATGTGATCTTTATGGAGCAATCCGTATTTGTAATTTGTTCCCTTTTTGTAATGGCCTTCTAGCTCTCCAGAAATCAGTGAACAACCTTGATTACCATTCAGCCTTGGCATGTTGTCTCACAATATGTGCGGGAAAATAGAGAATCCCGTGAAAATCTTCTACAAGGAAAAGAATAACAGAAAAGAGGAGAATTTTCAGGCAATTTTTATATTGTGGAAGCAAACAGGATGAAATTTAAAAAAGGGAAAGCTTAAGCACCAGGAACAAATGTTGCAGTGATGCTGGAGGTTGCTTAATCTCTTTAAGCTACAATTTTCTCGTGTTGAAGATATTATAATAAAGCTAAGAAAGGATTAAATGAGAATGTATATAAATCACATTGCAATTAGAAATTGTTCAAATATAAATGTTAGGTATTTTCATTATTATTTTTACCATCATAATCTTTGTCTTAGTCACCTAGGACTGCCATAACAGAAATACCACAAGTAGATAGCTTTAATGAAGGGAAATTTGTTTCCTCACAGTAGAGTAGGCTGAAAGTCCAAATTCAAGGTGTCAGCTCCAGGGGAAGCCTTTCTCTCTCCCTTGGCTCTGGAGGAAGGTCCTAGTCCTCAATCTTCGCATGGCCCAGGAGCTTCTCAGGTGCAGGGACCCCAGATCCAAAGGATGTGCTCTGCTCCTGGTGCTGTTTTCTTGGTGGTATGAGGTTCCCATCTCGCTGCTTACTTTCCTTTCCTTTTATCTCTTGAGAGATAAATGTGGTGCAGGCCACACCCCAGGGAAAATCCCTTTACATCGGATCAGGGATGTGGCCTGAGCAAAGGTGTTACATCCCACCCTAATCCTCTTTAACCACAGGTGGAGATTATGATTTATAATACATAGGAAAATCACAAAATGGAGGACAACCACACATGGCCTAACCAAGATGACACATATTTTGGGGGGACAAAATTTAATCCATTATAATCTTCATTAGAGAAAGTATTTTAATAATAATAATAAAACTTATATTTACAATAAAAAATTACAGTAAAAATTCTCTAATAAAAAGGGAAGAAATGAAAACCAAAAAGCAGTGAGAAGTTACCTTTGGAAAAGATGAGGATCATCTCAACTTCAGGCCTGGAGAAACAGAGTTAGAAATCTGATGAGTCAGAGATCAATTTATAAAAGAATGAGTGTGGGAAGTGGAAGGCATTTATGCCAAATGAACTCAATTTTCTCTGTGAAATAGAAAAATTATTGATGTGTTTTATTGGAGGGAAAGAGAGACGTGTTTGATCAAATATTAGGAAAAAATTTAGAAAATACATAGAAGAAACATTTTCTTTTTCTTAAGAAATGAGATTCTTGGGTAGAACAGCAATGTACATAAATTTAGGGATTTTCCACTATTGCGAGTTTAATAAGTAGGGTTACTCAAAGTCAGGGGTTCACAGAAGTTATTTGAGTTATTTTACGTGTATATTGAATGATAGATATGGAGTCATGAATTAGAAGAAAATAACATGAAATTAAAAGTTAAAGGATGGAATAAGAAGATATAGAAAAATCAAGAAAGGTCAACGTAATGGTATCACTGCTTCTTCTATCCTTGCTTCACTTCCAAAGTATAAATCAGATCATGTCTTTCTTCAATGGTTCCATCTCAATCCAAAATCTAAACTATAGAGATATAATCACCTGGACCTCCATTTCTCTCTAACCTAATTTCTTTCCATCCACTTCTTACCTTCTTCTCCATCCCTGTTTATCTCCTTGAAGATTCCCCAAGCAAAACATATGACAACCACAATGTATTTGTATTTGCTATTCCTTCTTCTTGGAATTTCATTTCTCCATGTGCTATTCCATACGTAATTCATTTCTTTTCTAAAATGTTGCTCTACAAAATAAACCGTTCTTGACTATGTTACTTAAAATTGTATGTATGCCCTTACCCTGTATTTTACTGCTTTAGAGCTCTGATCAGTCCCTTAGATATTATGTATTATTTGCTTAATTCTTGTCTGCTTCTCCCAACTAGAATGTAAGCTCCAGGAAGATAGAGGTTTTGTCCCTTTTGTTTCCTGCTATGTTTTCAGCATCTAGGATAGTGTCTGATAGTAGGCACTGAATAAATATTTTTTGAATGAAGGATATTGGTGACACCACTGATAGAGGGCATTAGAATGTTTTTACTCTCATTTCCTGCCTCATTCTTGCGGATTGACATTGGAACGTCTTTTCTAGCAGATATGAACTGAGATAAGAACTGCAAGGACCCTGGAAAAGATTTAGGATAGGTGCTGCTCAAAGAGGACCAGATGCAAATCAGGAAAATGTAAGAATAAATAATGCAAGGAATTTAGGTAAGGTTTTGGACCATATATTTGTTTGTTGTTGTTAAGTGTTATTGAGTCATTTCTGAGTCACAGTGACCCTAAAGTTCAGAGTAGAACTGCCCCATAGGGGTTCCAAGTCTGTAATCTTTACAGAAGCCAACTGTCACTTCTTTCTCCTGCTGAGTGGCTGGTAGGTTCCAATCACGAACAGCCTACCTTTCAGTCTGTATGAGTTGGGATTGACTAGACAGCAATGGAAGATATTTGTAGAATATAAAATATGACAGACTAACTTGGAATTAATTGACCTCAAAGGAACACTCATATTAAGTTGTTTTACTGCCAGTCAAACTGGAAAAATAAGTGCTTAAAGGAATGGTTATGGCAGCATAAGCTCCCTGCTTTGTCAGTGGTTAAAGCAGCTCTGCTACTAACCAGGAAGTCAGTGGTTAGAACCCACCAGCCCATTCTGCAAGAGGAAGCATAAAGATTTACAGCTTTAGAAACCCTGTATGGCCTTTCTACTCTGTCTTATAGGGTCACTATGATTCGACTCGACAGCAATAGAGTTTGGTATGTTTTTTGGGTATGCTAGCACAGCCTGTAAATATAAAAAATACAAATAAAGAATATACATGTAGGAACGTGCTTAAAATTTACTTCTTTTTGAAAGAGAAAAAAATGTATTTCTAGCACTCAGAAGTAGCTGTGAAACAGGTCAATGGTTTGAAATTATAGCCATTTTGTCAAACATGGATTAGGTAGGGAAGTATCACGAAACACAGAATACATGCAGCATAATCTTTCTTTTATTGTGCACTGTCTTTTTGATAATTCTGCCAAAACATACTGGTAGTATGGTGTGATATGAGAGATGAGAAAAATCTCACATGTATTTCCAGTCAAACCTATGCAGAAAAAGAAATAACACATCTATAACATTCAGAATTCTGTAAGCATATACATATATATATATTCTTGCCTGGTACAGAGTAGCTATTTATAGGTAATTTTAGTTAATATTTTTTTTTTTTTAGTGAATATAATCCAGTGTCCAAAATAACATTTGACACAAACTAGACAGTTACATATTTGTTGAATAGTTATCCGAATAAATAAAAGTTAACATCCAGCTTCTTGAATTACACAGAAAGAACATTTATCTTTACATATTCGATGTTAAATGGTTATTCATTTTAGAAAATGTGGATGGAACATAGTTCATTCTTCTAATTTTGCTCAATAGTTTAGTAGGTATCATAAGATACTGCTACTTCCTAAAATTAGAATACTTTTATCTAATTGAAATCTATATTTACTCAATGTTGTTATCAAAAGAGCCTCGAGCACCTAAAAAGTAACTTTCTTTAAAATTCATTTTAAAACAAAATCCTTCAAAATTGTGTGGCTGCTGTTTGATCACTTTCAGATAGCCTTCATAATGGCCTTGCAAATTTCATCTGTTTTTGCCTTAAAATGTCATTCTGTCATATCTAGTTATCCTACAAGCTTATTTGAGTAAAATCTTTGGTCACTCTTTTTTTTGTGTGCTACTGGGTTTTTATAGAATCCTGCTCATTTAATTTTTCTGGAACTAAGCTTCCTGAGGGAAGTGTCTGTAACTCATTCCTGCATCTATAACATATCTTGCTTTGCATGGTACATGTTGTTTTGTTGTCTGTCGTGGAGTCGATTCCAACCCATAGCGACCCTATATGACAGAGTAGAACTCCCCCATAGGGTTTCCTAAGCTGTAATCTTTATAGGAGCAGGTTGCCAGATCTCTTTTCTCCTGCAGAGTGGCTGGAGGGTTCTAAACAACCGTCTTTTGGATAGCAGCCTAGTGCCTAACCTCTGCACCACCAGGCTTCTTATATGGTACATAACAAAAACAAAACAAAAACAAAACAACGGTTTCCCATGAGTCGATTCTGACTCTTAGCGAACCTATGGGACAGAGTGGAATTGCCCCATAGGGTTTCCAAGGAGCTGCTGGTGGATTTGAACTGCTGACCTTCTGGTTAACAGCCTGAGCTCTTAACTACTGCTCCACAAGGGCTCCATATGATGCATACCAAGCCAAACCTTTTGCCTTCCAGTCCATTCTGACTCATAGTGACCGACCCCTTAGTGACCTTATAGAACAGAGCAGAACTCCCCCATAGGGTTTCCAAGAAGCAGCTGGTGAATTTGAACTGCTAACCTCTTGTTTAACAGCTGTAGCCCTTAACCACTGCACCCTCAGGGCTCCATATGGTACATCCAAACCAAACACATTACCATCCAGTCGATTCTGATTCATAGCGACCCTATAGTACAGAGTAGCGCTGCTGACTTTTTGGTTAGCAGCTGTAGCACTTAACCACTACACCACCAGGGTTTCCATATGGTACATAAAAAAAATGGTACATAGTGAGTACTAAATAAATGTGAAATAAGTGACAGCAAAAAAAAAAAGTTTGGAAGTGTGCATTACTAGAGTGATACCTGTGAGAGCTGGAACTCAAAATTACTGCCTTGTTTTTCTGGATCTTGCAAAGTTTCTGCCTCTGAGAGGGTGAAGTCTTATCACTTTTCTGTTGCTCATTTTAATGGAAAATATTTGAGTTTTCCTTCTCTGACGGGTTTCTGCCTTACACAGTGTCTGGCTTTTGCAGGCTTTACAGTATTATGCAAAGTGTACATGCAATCTGAACTGTTAACATAATGGCAATTTTTGTTACTATTTTTCTCACATTGTTTTATTATTTTGAAATGTGTCTTTTCCCTTTCACTTATTTCATAAGGAGAGAAACCACTGAATAGTTAGAGAAAATTCTGCAGGTAAGATTATTTTTTATATAGTTTCAATAAAAAAAAAAAAAATTTAGTGTATAAATATCCCCTGTGCCTTCAGAAGACATTAACTGTAATTTATTTTTAAATGAATAGTTAAAACACATGCTGTCAAGTTATACAATTTTATTCATCATTTAAAAAGTTATTAAAGTTTAAAGTAGGTTGTAACTAGCTGAAATGTTGGCAGTTCAGACCCACCCAGAGGAGACTCAGAAGACAGGCCTAGAGATCTGCTTCTGAAAGGTCACAGTTTTGAAAACTCCGGAGCACTTCTGCTCTACATACATGCAATCACCATGAGTCAGAATTGACTCCTTCGCAGCTAACAACAACAAAACCAAAAATAAACAAAATTGTAATTAGCTTGTTTCAACATGACTTTGTGATTTTATATTCTTAAGCATTTTATCTACCTGTTTCTTAATTTATTGGTTTTAAAGAACTTACCAAGAGGTCAACTGGAAACAATGACTCAAATCTCAGAGATTTTTCTTTAAAAAAAAAAAAAAAAGGAAATATTTTTAAGATATTACCATGCAAACTAACAGTCTGAAAATGCTTACTATTCTCTATTGTGTCTATACCCCTGTCTCAGAAGCTCATTTATATCAAAGATGTATGAAGCTGAGATAAGTAGAAGTTGCTTATGGCAGATCTGGGACTTCTGACTCCAAATCCTAAGTTGCCCTGGGTTCTTGTTCGTGCTTTGTCATTTGCTTCTCATGTTAGGAAAAAATACATATATTTAAGTCAATGTAAGGTTTTTAAAAAAAACAGTGGTGAACTATTAATATGTGCTTGGATAAGGCACTAAATAATTTTGAGTGATAGATTTTTTTGTAAAATGAAAAAAATGTTTTCTACCCTGCCTACCTCAAAGAATTACTATGGGATTTAGATGAAATAATACATGAGCAAACACATAAGCCCAATGAAGAATTACTCAGTTTTTATCAGTATTGTGACTATTTATTATTATTGTATAATGAATGCTAAAGACTTGAGATATAATTTTTGGTCTACAACATTTCATTTGAATTCATTTGCTGAAATTCTTTTCTCTGGTTCCTTTTCTTTGACAGGCATCGTTTTGTTTATTTATTTATTTTTTGGTTTTGAGGGGAGTAGACTCACCAGAGTGGGGGTGAGGCAGTCGGGGTTGGTCTTAATGTGAACGCGTGGGTTGACAGCTAGCTGGTATTGAGGATAAGCCTGAACATTTTGGATGAATGCCCAGTACCAGTAACATTAGTTGATGTCGTACTATGGAAAGAAAATTAACAAAAATTACTCAAAATTAAGCCATCTCCATGAGTCAGATCAGGTCAACTTGATGCCAAATAGACCTAACCAAAGAATAGTTTATTTATGTAAAATTTGCTAAAACTGAGTCTTCATTCATGAAGCACAGAATTGAAGAAATCATATAATTAGTTCATATTTCAGACTAAATGTTTTAAAAAGTAAAAATATATTTCCAATTAGAAAGGAAAGAACATAATGGCTTACTTACCAAGGTAAGTATATTAATTTGCCGTTGTATTTTCCATATGTATTTGAAAAAGCATGGTCTTCAGAGTCATAGACAAAATTTAAACCTCCATGAGCCTATGCTCTAGAATCTATGACCCAGGGCAGAATGCTTAATCTTTCTAAGTTTCTGAGTGTCAATTACCTGATGGCATTATGTAAATTCATATCTGTAAAGCATTTTAGGTCATACCTGTCATATATGTCAGCTTAATAAATATTCCCTTTTTCCCCAGACCCTACTTTGATCCTACTATTGAGACCAGGATACTGTTAATGAAATCAGGTTTAGAGGTCTTCATTATGATCTCAGCATTGTACAGAAGGAAAGCCAGTGAATCTTTAAGAAGCCGATTGATGATTAGAATTGACCGGAAATAATATTTTAGAAGAATAAATGGCTACAGCAAAATTAATACAATGGATAAGTACTACTATGAATCATTTTGGCAAAATATTGGAAAGACTTTTGAAACTTTTTAATACTAGAGTTTAAATTATATAATTAAAGTTAAAATTAAATAGAAAGAAATTTCAGGGAGAGTTTGGTTCTATGACAATATTTTTAGAGGAGATGCCAGCTGTTCGTAGAGCGTGATCATGACAGCCACCATTTTTGACACCTTCTGTGTGGCCAGCGTTCCCTAATTTACTTTACTTATCTTAGAACATTTATACTCCACAAAAACTTTTGCAGAGTCAGAGAAAATTTAGCTTTCAGAAGTTAAGTACTTAACAAATTTCAAACAAATGCTAAGTGATAGAGCTGCAACGGAAAAACAAGTTGCAGGACTTTAAAAGATTACAGTTTTCATTATACACCACTTCCATATTCAAGGGAGGATGGGTTAGGAAACCTCCTATGCTTGGAAATAGAGCCGTTAATAGTTTTTAATCATGAGATGTTGGGCAACATTGCTAGGGTAAAGGTAAGTTGGGATTAACAAGTAATACACAGTTGGGTTACATTTACTTCTAAATTAGATCATGTAAATTTGAAACCACTTTTTCTGGGGTTTGGATCTCATTCAGATTTAATTAGATAGATGTTGAATGCCTCATTTTTTTTTTTTTTCCAAGACAAACACAGATCTGTTATTCAAGATAATGGGACTATACTACAGAAGTAAATCATTTTTTAAAGTACAATTTATCCTGAAAAAAATGACTAATATATACTTAGATAGGAAGGATCAGTTTTATTTGGAAAGCAAACAGTTGTAAAATCTAGTAACTGAAATTACAATCTCTAACTGGTATTTACCACCTGGTTCAGGTACAGCTTTTCTTCTTCAGTCAACTTAATTTTCTGTTAAGAATAAAAAAGCCCATGTTATAAAAGCACACATACAAAATTATTAGATGATATTAAATTAATTTCATTTGAATGAAAAATAATTACCTCAGTGACTATTTCTTCAGATTCCTTAAAAAAGAAAATTACTTTACTGACGTACCAGTATTTTTAACAAAACCCTTTTCAAAATACTTGGGTCAATTATCTGAAACCACCTGAGAAATAAATATAGGCATGTATTTATATAGGAACCCCCACTTACTCAATATAGCCATTTATTAAGAATTAATTAAGCTAAAGTGTTCATTATCAGAGGCCTTTATGGGCATTAATTCTATACTGTTCAGACAATGTTTAATGTCCACAAGAGATGGACAAATTGAACAAAATTAAGCTCTCCAAAATAGAGGAAAGGTAAAGTGTGTTGACTAATTTCTCTCCAGGAAGTCCTTAGGCTGATTTTAGGGCCATGCTCAACTACCTGGTTACAATTTGTGTGTCAGTGTCCTACCTCCTTATTGGATACCCTGGACAAGAGTGAGGAAGTGTCCAGGTGAAGGTAATTCCCATTGATTGGCACAAGCTTAAAATCAGACTTCAGGTACATATTGTCAAAGAGCACAGAATAAAACAACAACAAAAAAAAGAACACTAATTGCTGACAACGTTGCTCTAAGAGCCAATTTTAGCCCCCTGAACTCTGTGCTTAAAATGGCTTTTGGATTACTTTCCTCTGATTGTAAATTGGGTTTAGCTGAAAATTAGCAACATTACTTTAGAACCACACAACAAGAACAAATATTATTTCTTTATTAATTGATTATTTGACTTTGAGATAAATTGTCTCTTACCTCACTAGATGAACTGCTAGAAGATTCCTTGAGGAACGGAAAAAAAAAAAATCAATATGGGGATATTGAATCCCAAGCATTATATATTATATATCATGGGAACTTTAGATTTCTCTCATATTATGAACATAATTATTAGTGTAACAAGTCATACAGAGAGACTGAATTAATAGTTTCAGTTAAAAAAACAAAAGCTACTTTTTTTTTTAGCACTTGATAATTGCTTTTGACAAAAAGGTGAAAGAGATAATAAGCACTTTATATTTTAATAGAAGAATCTTAATTGAAGAAATTCAGGAAAATTGAAAATTGACACTTTTTAGTGGGAAAGAGATAGGGAGAAATTGTATTTCTAAGGCAATTTAAAAATCTTTCTCTAGCTTATCAATAGGGGAAATTTAATAATACTATAAACATTACAAAAAGATTTTGAAAGTATATCCAGACTTACAAAATAGTTTCAAATAAATACAACTGTCTTACCACATAATTTATCCTCTTTGGGGTTTCCTTCAGGAAAGAAAAGACAAATGAGAACAATTGTTCACATATCTCTGGTTATATAGTATATCTTCTTTGATATGGTATACCTGGTTTACCCTAAAAAAACCCTAAAGAGACTAAGAATTCATTTTCCTTTGGTATAACTTGCATTACTGTTTGTAATGTCAGCTCCTTGAGGACAAGAATTTTGTCTGTTTTTTGACTGCTGTATCTTCAGACCCTAAGATAATGTATATGCTGGAAAAATACTTGTTAGATGAATAAACAAATGTACAAGATGACTCAGTACATAAACAGAATTTTTAGAAAACAGAATATTAATATTAATGTGTATTAGAAAAATATACATATAACTACATAGCAAATCTATGATTTGGGTAATGATTATATAAAGTTCCTATTTAAAACAAATTGATTTGATTAAAAAGTGTCAATTAAAAATATTCATTACATATTAGCCTAGATAGGAAACAGAAGGGCCAAAAATTTGAAAATGGAAAGATTGGGAAACAGTAGCTTAACAATTAATGTAACCTACTCAATGGCATGTTCCTCATTACTTAAGAAAATTGGAGAAATTAGAAGATTAGTAGAACTACGCATTACAAACCTCCCTTAACTAAAGGTTTTTCTTTTGGGGGGGGTCCTCATTATTACAAAATATACATATTTTAAATTTCTTCCTGTATTTTAGACACCAAAACTACAATATAAAAGAAAAAAAAAAAACCTCAATTTCAATTGAAATGTATATATTCATAACAGCATGCATATATCTACATATAATTATTTATGCAAATTCATTCACATAGTATTCTTGCCAATAATAAATAAACTTGGCTCTTCCCAATTGTGAAGACAGTTCTCAGAGCACAGGTTCTCAACTGATATGTGTTCACGGACTTCTATGCAGCTCTCATGAACACAGTGGCTCTTCTCCTTGGGAAGAGGATAGATTTTTACAAAAAAAAGGACGTGCTTAATAATTTTTACTAACTCAGGAGTAGAAACCTTCCAGCAATCTCAGTTAAGAAATCTGGCTTTGTGTTAGAGCAAACTTTTTCTGTAAAGGGTCAGATTAGTAAATATTTCAGGCTTTACAGGCAATACAATCTCTGTTACAATTGCCCAGCTCTGCTATTGTAGCACAAAAGCTGTCATAGATAATGTGTAAAAGAATAAAACTTTATTTATAGATGAGGAAATTTTAATTTTGTATACTTTCACATTTCACAAAATCTTGTTGATATTTTTTAAACCACTTAAATATATTTAAAAAAATCATTATTAACTGGCTTGATTAGGCCTGCAGACCCCAGTTGCCAAGCCCCGTCTCAGAGGTTAGAGGTAAATGTGGGAAAAGTGAATACATAAAATCTAAATCCATGGAGCAGACAAGGAATAAAGAAGGCATAAGAAGAATGGAAGGCACATATTTGAATTCCCTGTAAGAACACAGTCTCTAATCCTGTTAACCAAATGACTTATAAGCATTTGTTTCATGGAAGAACCAACGTTTTTATCCCAGTTTCAAGCTATTCTGTCTCAAGCTATTCTTTCTAATTTGCATAGCATCCTTGACTTAAAAATATTGTTGTTGAAACTTCCTGAGAATAAATTAAAAATCCGAGACAGCAATATCCAAAGAAAAAAACAAATTAAATATGAACAGATAATCGAGTTTTTTTAAACTGCTTTGACTCATACATTTTACAAATTTCCTTAATTTCAATCCGGCTCACAATGAGAATAATGTTTTAAAGTCAAGTTGCGATGACATGAGTCAAGGTGTTGTATGTACCTCATGAGATGTAGAGTAAGTGTCTTCCTGAAAGAAAGAAAAAAAAAAAAATCAACATTAGCTTAATTCTTGATTCAGGTGGAAAATATCATCTACAGTAATGTCAGACTAGTATTCTTTGGTATAAAATGAAATGTTAGGTACAAAAATACAAAATCCTGATCAAAACAGAATTGAAGAAAGTAAGTGAAAGTGACAGGCCATTAACAGTAATTTCTTTTAGAGAGATTCCATTTTGACAATCTAATTCTCAAATGGCCCACAAGTGTGCTTATCTACTGGGGGCTCCTTCATGTAAGTCTATGGATGGTACAACAATGAAAACATCGTACTTTTACACTCAAGCATAAAAACAATGCTCACTTTTGATAAGCGAGATAGTTACTTACATTAAATCATTAAATCCAAAAATGAGCAGAAAAATGCAAATAAATTTTACCTGACTGGGCAGGATGATCATATTCTTGACCTGCTCATATTTCTGTGAAAGAAATTATATTTAGTGTAATAACTTTAACAATATAAGAAACAATTTTAATTTCTTATTTAAATAAAATAGTTATGACTTACTTCTTGAGACATGCTACTAGCTTCCTTTGGAGAGAAAAAAGGATAATATATTTTAGTTACTCACGTCCCCTCATTGTTTTGCATATGTCTAAAACAAAAGAGAACCACAGTCATTATCTGAATCTGAAAATTCCAGAGAAAACACATTGCCTCTAATTTCATTACAGGGTAAACATGACCAAAGTTAAATATCGCCAAGGTAACTGATTCTTTATATTTCAAATGACTAACTCATTGTCTTCTAGGACTTAGCTAGAGTGGGAATAATGGTAGTCCTTTGTAAAAATCAACATCAACTAATGGAGAAAGTTTGTTACCTTTCCTCAGAAAGATTTTCTGTCTTTCAGAGATAAAGTATCCAGCAAGAAAGTGAGGCAAATCCTTCAGTGATACTGGGACTAGTGCTTTAATGCAATCAGGTGGACATGAGTTTCAGAATACCTTTTATAAAAATTTTATATTTATTGTCAATGTTCACATGATACATTCAACACAATGACTGGAATGGCAACATTACTACTATTGGGTGACTTCTAGAAAAGCAAGGAAAAATTTCCAAAAGAGTTTGAAAGTGCGCATGCCTAATCTGTCACATTTGGATGGTTGGTGTTGGTGTACACCATTGTTGGTGTACCTCCCCCCCCCAAATTGCTGTATCTACAATTGAGTGTCAGGTTGAATGTCATGTTGACTGTAGGGTGCCTTACCTTGCTGGAAGAGTGGAGCTCTATCTTCTTATAGATAGAAATAAAAAAGAACAAGTTTAAATTTTTTGGCTTATTCATAAGGCCAACCCACATCTCTGGTTCATTTCATTCAGAGGGGAAAAGACCTTCACAAAACTTTTCTGGGACAGGGCTGGTGGGGGAGGGGTCAAGTTAATTGATGTGGGTTCATTTCCAATGTCTTTTGGGTATTTTACAATAGAAACATTCAATAATTCTATATCTGGAGTAACTTCCTATTTTCCTTAATATATTTTCTAGTTTGGGAATTATTTGGGCTATTGGTGTTTTTAATAAAGCCAATAAATTTGCTACATAATTTAAAATATAGCATGGTATGTATGTAAATATGCCATAAAATTCTGAAGTATTTGAGCTATCAGTAAATTCCTCAGAGGAAAAACACATTTCATTTACTTTTATAATTTAAACTGTAATTAATAACATTTAGCAAGTATCCCCTCTCATGTAGAAGTCAAAATTGAAGACTGCAGTAATTTTTTTGATATGAGTAATTGACATACAAATCCTTATTATCCTTAAGTTCTTAGAAAATGATGACAGAGGTAGTTTTTAGTACCCATTATCTTACAATTGCCAATGGCTTCATTTTATTCTAAGTTGAGTAAAATGATTGCATGAATGGAAGGAAAAGAGGAAGGCCAACTATTGGAATGCGAAGAAAGAGAA
Organism: Elephas maximus indicus; assembly: GCF_024166365.1. Classification (NCBI taxonomy): domain Eukaryota; kingdom Metazoa; phylum Chordata; class Mammalia; order Proboscidea; family Elephantidae; genus Elephas; species Elephas maximus. Next base: position 88,158,237 of record NC_064823.1, read on the forward strand.
TGGTTAAAGTATAACAGAGTAAAAGAGAATAAACTAAATGACTCATATGAAAGATCAATTACTGATAGTTTTTTCTTCATACTTAAATTGTTTATATAATAAACGCAAATCCTTAGCTAATCTTGAATTGGCTATAAAATTAAGGAAGTGCTAAAGCTCTTCAAAATGTGTGGTTGAGGTATGGAATGCATGAGCTAGCAAAGACTCGGAGCACTGTTAGACCTCATGTGGAGAGTGGTAAGTAGTTGTGGTGGAGGATGGGTACGTGGGCTCTTGTTTCCTGTAGGCTAAGGAACAAACTTAGTTACTCTTACACTGTTCTTTACGACGATAATAAATATAATGACATATTATATTTATATAGTTCTTTATCGGAGCCCTGGTGATGCAGTGGTTAGGAGTTCAGCTGCTAACAGCAAAAGGTCAGCAGTTCGAGTCTACCAGCTGCTCCTTGGAAACCTTATGGGGCAGTTCTACTCTGTCCTATTGGGTCACTATGAGTTGGAATTGACTTGCAATGGGCTTGTTTTTTGTTGTGTATAAAACACTTTAATATGTATTACCTAGTTAAACACCAAATGATTTGTATGAGAGTAGTATATAAGTAGTGTGAAAATAGTTCCAGACATCTGAGGAAAATGAAGTTCAGACTGATTAAGGAATATTACTAGGCCACATAGCTACTAAATTGCAGAGTTCCAGCTCATACCCACTGGCTCGGATACAAGTTCAGTTCTAGTGACAAACTTCTGTCTTGTGTTGAACAATCATGGATTCTGAACTATCGTTATTAAATATAATGAGACTCTGATAATGTTTTGACAAACCATTGTGCATCTATGGGTCTTGTCTATCCTGCCAAAGGAATGTGAGTTTTCAAGCAAATAAAAACATAGATGGAGTAAAACATATGTTTTTTCCATTTGTAGCTAGATCTTCCACTCTAACACAGCAGTGAAGATATTTCAAAAAAACAGTGGCATTAGACCACTTTCACATTCTGGAAGGAAAAGGGTTAATGCTGATTCATAGATCAGGATTACATACCTAGAATATAATCTATGTTCACCTCTGCTATACAGAGATTTTCTTTTTGAAAAAAGAATGGAGATGCTTAAAAGTCTCATTAAACTTACATGTTTTGCAAAAGCAATAGCCAAAAGGCAGGCAAGGATGAGGAACTTCATGTTCACTTGGTCCTGTAGATACGGGAAATCAGTTAACACATTTAGCCCTTTAAAGTAGGATTTTCTCTCATTTATTTACCTTTGTCGTAGATAATGGGCAAAAGCTCATGCCTATGCTTATAATTTATCAAAGAATTTAGAAAAGAATTTAAAGAAAGGTGGCAACTAACATGGCTTAACAAGCATGTCTGTTTTCTTCACCATTTTATGCCTAGAATACTGTCAGGCATTTTGTAGGTACTCAGAATATAATTGTTGAAATACCAAGTAAATAAATAAGTAAAAAAACTAAATTTAGAACCAACTAATTAAAAGAATTTGGCTAATAGAACCTTCTTCATCTCAGAAACTAAGAGTTTAAGAAACTAAGAATTTAAATTGTGTTTTATTTTTATTGCTCCTTAAACAGAATGCCTGACTCTTGAAAATGTGAAATAAGCTTATTTGCTATACAGCTGGCTCCCCCAAAAATCATTCTTAGGAATTTTCCCTTAATTAATCAAGAGACATACAGTGCAAATAGAATATACTTTGACATAGCAAAAAAATCTTAAGTGACAAAGAAATGTTCTTACTACATTGGTTAAAAATAAAATAAAAAGATTAACCAGTTAAAGAGCACATTTTTTAATTCCAGGTACTGTACTAGGCATGTTATATGTATTATTTGCACAACATCTATGAAAAGTGTTTTTTTTCCTCTATTTCACACATGAACAAAGTCCCCTGAACTTCTAAAAGCCTTATTTTGAGTGCCCTGTCATCAAAAGGTAAGACCCTGGCATTTAATAATAAAATAAAACCAAGAAAATAAACTGTTTCCGGATTCTGCATGTCAATTCTATCAAGAAAAGTCTGTCATAAAAAATAAATAACAGTCACAGGTAAGCAGTATAAGAGAAAAAATATATAAATTTATTTCTTTAGGAAGTCCAGGCAGTGGATGACCTGAGATGGGTTATCTCAACACTATTTAAATCTTATTTCTCCATAATATGATAATTCTGTGGCTTAAAATACCAATAACCCACGTGAATTCTAAGAAGTTATTTTGATTACATGTTGTTTTCTGCAAGGAGTTTTGCACACAGGATAATGTAAAACGCAGTAACAGGAAATGACGATGTTTACTGATAACTGACATTCTGTTTTTGGGTAGGCTCACATCTGCCATGAACTAGTTGTGTGGTTCAAGGAAGTTCTTATCTCCCTCCTGGTTTCAACTTCCCTATGTGTATAAATTTAGATGGCTATAGAAAAAAAGACTCCTCCAGATGTATTTGCTAATTTTCTTTGAAGACATGTGATTAAAATTGCATCATTCAAAAAATAAATATATTTCCCTATTTGAATGGATGGAGAATTGAAGTTTGATAGCCTTTTATCAAATATAGAATTTTTTCTACCTAAATGACAAGCCACATAATATATTAGGAAACTCAGTTCCACTACCTGTTAGTGCAATAAATTAAGCAAGTCTTTAGTTTCCGTATCTATAAATGCTGACAATAACATATATGCTACTGCAAAGTTTATCAGTAATGCGTATAATATGATTGCTATATAGATGACACACGCTAAACCAGAAAAGCTCAAATTCAAGTAAGTGTAGAGCCAGGCAAGTGACTTAAAGGAGAAAAACAGAGCTAAATATTTAAAAATATATATATAAGATAAAGTATAGAAAATTTTTTTTCTTCTTTATAGAAGGTGGCCTCACAGAGAGTGCAAGCTAAGGGAAGCAGTTGATATTCAGATCCATCCAATTTTTTGGCATGTAAGAATTAATGAGCTGTATTTTTATTGTCAGAAGGAAACCTGGTGGCACAATGGTTAAGCTCTTATTTACCTTTTATGACAGGCTTTTCTTGATAGAATTGACATACAGAATCTGGAAACAGTTTATTTTCTTGGTTTTATTTTATTAACTGCCTCTATAGGGTTGCTATGAATCAGAATCACTTGATGCGATGGATTTTTTACTGACAGGTCATCCGTAATTATCTTTAAGAAATAAATCAGAAGTGTAGATTTTTTTTTAATGCGACTTCTTCAGATATTTATAAATCATCAGTTAGTTTAAAACATGCTTTACAATATAGTGTGCGTCAACAAAATCCTTTGCAGGGCTGGGTTTTGCCAAAGCGCTACCAGTTTGTGACCTCTGTATTTACTGGGGAGTGAATCATTTGGGTAAACCAAGTACTCTGTTTAGCTAGAAAATTAACATTTAAACACTAACAAGGTAAAAATTTCTCTAATCATTCAGTATAGAAGGATTTCTAAAAGTTATCACAGGTATTGCTACATTTTAAACACTATAGAGGACCAATTATTATATATGGTATTTAGCAGCTATTGACTGATTTAAAACAATTTGTCACATAAAATTATTTTGCTGAAACTATTTTTTATTTTTTCTGATTTTTATATCTCCTTTGCAACTGCTTAGTAATATAATTTTATATGGAACTATTTAGAAAGCTTTGTCTCCTGAGGGCAAGAAATCTCTCTAATCTTTGTATTCCCATCAATTAGCTTAGGGTTGGACAACCATAACTGTTCATTTCTTAAATTCTCCAGAAACCTCTGGATCATTCCAGAGGCATAGCGAGGGGTCAGGCAGAGGGGGGCACTTGCTCCTGGGCACAAGTCCAAGGGGACACCAGATGAGGCTTGGAATGACATTCTGAGATGCCACAACTAAGAACAGCGCCTGATGGAGGCAACCAGAGAAACGGGGGATACGCACCTGCTGAGGCAGCTGTCGACATCTATTCATCTTGAAATTGTGGAGGGCAACTTAGAAATTGTCCTTGAGCTCTCAAACTGGGGGGGGGGGGGTACAATTTAGAGATTGCTTCTGGGTGCTTTTTACCCTCACTGTTTTATGCCTCTGGATCAGTCTTGGGTCTATCTGCTGTTAATGCCTCCTAAGTCCATTCCCCCTCTGTTTTATCCCATTATCTTTTATGTCCTTACTTTATTTCCACTTGGCCCCCAATAACCTACAGAATTTCCTCCCACTCTACAACTTACAAAAAACATCTCCTAATTCCGTTCCTTAGGCTATGTCCTTAATTTTCTCCTACTTGTTTACCATCAAACATGTGGGGGGAGGGATTACATTTGTGGATTTATTTGTTCTGTAACTTCTGCATTCAACTGATTTTCACCTAGTTCTTGTCTTCATCATATTCTTGGATAATTCTAAATGTTTCCTAATTGGTCTTTCTTTGCCTAACTTGATATTTTTCAGGTCATTGTCCACACCACCCTTAGAGTTATCTTTTAAAAACAGATGTGTTGAATCATTTTACTGCATGAAAATATTTTTATGGCTTCTTATATAAAGGTATTAGCAGAGCATTCAAGTCATTTAATATCTTTTCTGAGAAATATTTCTTGTGTCACATCTTGTCTCTCCTTATGTCTCATTTACATCTTTTTCTGAAAACATCCTGTATTTTCATGTCATGTCTCCATATTCCTTCTCACTGGAAATACTTTCCCTTCACATTCTGTGATTAATAAATTCTTATGAATTTCTCAAGACCAACTTGAAATGTGAACGTATCTATGAAACTATAACCCAAATCTCAGATAAGTGTAATCGTTCCTTATTCTGTACATTCATTAGTGTAGTATTTACATTTATACTATACTTTAGTCAGTAGCATAGATTCATTTATTCATTCATTGATTCATTCAGCAACTAGTTATTGAGCAAAACCAGATACATTATTCTAGGCTGTTGAGATATATATAGCCCTCATGAAACTTACATTTTTATGAAGGTGACAGATAATATCAACAAGAATTGGAGACAAGTAACAAAAATCATGATAAAATAAGTGAAATACATAGCATTTAGATTGTATTAGATGCTGAGGTAAAAAACAACTAAATGAAGTGGGGTAGGAAATATCATGAATGTTGGATAACATGGCCATGGAAAACCTCACAGAAAATGTGAGTAAAGACCTGAAGGAACAGAGGGGGAAAAGCATTCCGACTGAGAAACAACAAGTAAAACCCCTCAGTTGGCAGTTTGCCTAGTGTGCTCAAGAAATGGCAAAGAAGTCAACAAAAAGGCCAAAAACCAAACCCACTGCCGTTTAGTCGATTCTGACTCATAGTGACCCTATAGGACAGAGTAGAACTGCCTCATAGAGTTTCCAAGGAGCGCCTGGTGGATTTGAACTGCCGACCTCTTGGTTAGCAGCTGTAGTGGCACTTAAACACTACACCACCAGGGTTTCCAAGAAGTCAACAGGACAAGAAAATACATAAGATGGAAGGTGCAGGGGATAAAATCAGAGAGGCAACATAGAGCCTGATCATGTAAGGTATTTTAGGTCATTTTAATGACTTTGTATTTTAACCTAGCAATAATAGAAAACCAGTGAAAGGTTGTTAGTAAAGGAATGAAATACGAATTGCATTTTAAGGGCAGCACTCTGGTTTCTCATTTAAAAATATCCTAAAAGGGACAAAGGAAGGAAGCAGTGAAATCAGTTAGGAGGCTATTACTGTAATTCAACCAAAAGATAAAGATGACTTGGACCATGTAATAGCAGTGAAGATGGTGAAAGTATCAGATTCTAGATATCATTAGAAGGTAGAGCCAACAGGATCTGCTAATGGATTAAATGTGGAGTGTGAGAACAAGGGAGCAGATAAAAACGACTAGAAGGTTCACAAGCTGAGCAGCTAAATAGCAATTAAAAGAATGGAGTTTCCACTTATCAAAGCAGAGAATTTTGTGAGAGGAAAAGGCAGGTTTAAAGGAAAGATCTAGAGCTCAGTTTTGACTATGTTAAGTTTGAAATTCCCTGACAAAACATCCAAGGTAACATGATGATTAGACTGTTGGATATGTATGCTTGTAATTCAGGAGAGAGGTTAGTCTTGGAGCTAAATCTGAGAGTCATAAGCTGATGAAAATTTAAGACCAAGAGTTTGGATACTGAATAAGTTCACCAGGGGAGTGAGTATAGGCAGAAAAGAAAAGCCCAAGAACTGATTCTTGGGGACACTCTGCTATCACATGCCTTGTATATCAATGAGTCTGAATAAGAGTAGTATCTTAGTCATCTAGTGTGCTGTAACAGAAATACCACAAGTGGATGGCTTTAACAAAGAAAAATTTGTTTTCTCACTGTCTAGTAGGCTAGAAGTCCAAATTCAGGGCATCAGCTCCAGGGGAAGGCTTTCTTTCTCTGTTGGCTCTGGAGGAAGTTCCTTCTCATCAACCTTCCACTGGACTGGGAGCTTCTTCATGCAGGAACCCCAAGTCTAAAGGGCGTACTCTGCTTCCAGCATTGCTTTCTTGATGGTATGAGGTCCCCAACTCTCTGCTCACTTCCCTTTCATTTTATCTCTTGTAAGATAGAAGGTGGTGCAGCCACACCCCAGGGAGACCTCTTTACATTGGATCGGGGATGTGACCTGAGTGAGGGTGTTACATCCCACCCTAATCCTGTTAACATAATCTAATTTTGTCTCATTAGCCACAGGCAGAGATTAGAATTTACATCACAAAATGGAGGACAACCACACTATACTGGGAATCATGGCCTAATCAAGTTGACATATATTTTGGGGGGGACACAATTCAATCCATGACAAATAGAGAGGTAGGAGAAATACAGGAGGAGTGTAGTGACCTGGGAGCCAGGTGAAGAAAAAGTTACAATGTCAAATGCTGCTGATAAGACAAGAGCAAGACTGATAAATGATTATAGGGTTTCAAAAAGTGCATGTTATTCTGATCTTGATAAGAACAGTTTTGGTAGGCTGGTAAATGTGAAGGCCTAACTGCAAGAAATAAATTGGAGGACAGGAATTAGAGATACAAAGTATGGACAATTTTTGAAAAAAATTATTCTACCTCCTTGCCCCCTGCAAAAAGTAGGAGATACATGGGAAATATTACTAAGGGGATGCAGTCAACAGACCAAATCAAGTTGCTGTCAGATCAATTCCAACTCCTGTCAGAGTAGAACTGTGCTCCATAGGATTTCAATGGCTGATTTTTCAGAAATAGATCACCAGAATTTTCTTCCAAGAAGCATCTGGGTGGACTCAGACCTCCAACCTTTTGGTTATTGGCCGAGTGTGCTGTTTGCACCTTCCAGGGACTCCAAGATGAATAGAAGTATGCTTTTTAAAGTAGGATAAATTATAGAATGTTTTTAGGTTGATGAAAAAGATTCATTAGAGAAAGAAAAATAGTGATGCAGTGCAATTTCCTTGTGTTAATGGGAGCGGATGGTTTCTATTGCACGATTGTAGTGGTTGGACTTGCAAAGAGCAGGAATAATTCCTTAAGAGTAACAGAGAATATGGAAAAAGACAGGCGTGGGAGAGAGTTAGTGAGGGAAAGTTTTAAAATCTTATTTCTGATGGCTTCTATTTTCTCAGTAAAATAAGAAGCAAGGTCATCTGCTGATGAACGTGAAGATGTGAAGAGGTGCTGTTGCTTTAAGTATTAAATAATGATCTAGGAAAGCAGGAGTAAAATATAATGTACTGCTAGACTCCATTAAGAGCCAGTGGAGGCTAGTGGCTTTAAATTTAAAGAGATACCAGTTGTCACGGTTGAGTATTTTTTCTCGGCTACATTCACAGGGACAGGATATAGAATTTGTGTTAACCTGGGAGACGAATTAGCTAAGCCAGTACACCTTCTTCTCACTTACCAAATATCTCGTTATCTGACATTTCCCATTTACAACAATAGTAAAAAATCTACTCTCTATTTGTGCATTAATGACATATGCCTGGCAGTAACAAATGCTGAGATGTGAGGCCAGAGTAATGCTGGCTTTCACGGTTATGTGTCAGCTTGGCTGGGCCATGATTCTCAGTGGTTTGGCAGTTATGTAATGATGTAGTCATCCTCCATTTTGTGATCTGATATGGTTACCTTCCATTTTCACATGACACTGATTTCATATAATGATCTGGTCTTCGGAAACTGACCATGTCAATAATTGAGGAGAGGTTATTTAACAAAGTTAGGATTGAGGATTTGATGATTTATGTAAGGGTGTAATAATGATTAATCATGAAATTCAAACTGGGAAAAGAGGGGTGCAAAACATTAGGGGGTTAAGGAAAATTGAAAAACTGACAGATTATTGGAAGATACTGGTGGAACCCAATAGTTATTGATTTGGAATGTTAAAGGAGGTTTATTCAGTAGATAGGAAATGGTATAGAACAGTAGGAAAAATGAAATGAAAATAATAGAATGATTAAATTACTTATATGGTCACATCTAGATGTTGGTATCTCCTCATTTATGATTTACTTGCTAGCAAGGACCATGTCATCTTCATCTTTGTATCATTGTGTGACTTTTTGCATTGTTTAGCACAATGGTTCTCAATCTAGGTTGGTTTTTGCTCCTCAGGGAAGATTTGACATTTTTTCCAGACATTTTTATTTCTTACAGTGAGGTTAGGGTTGCTACTGGCATTTTTCTGGTAGAAGCCAGGGAAGCTGCTTGACACCCTAAAATGCTTTCAACAACTCTCACATCAAAGATTTATCCTACCAAAAATGTCAGTAGTGCCATGGTTGAGAAACCTGTTCTAGCATATACCATGTTTTCAATATATGTGTGTTGAACTCAATTGAAATTTTATGATTACATGTAGAGTAAGAGCAATCAGGCTCTGATTAAGAGTATGTCCTATGGATCAGTGTGTTGGACTTTATGTTGCCAAGATGCCTGCTTATAGGACATTTTTCTTATTCCATGTTCCTTGATTACTTTTTCAATTAATTTTCATAGCTATATTTCAGATAATTAAGATGTTATTTTAATGTATTTAAATAGTCCCATGGAAAGAATTAAAATACTCTGTCTATATAAGAAACTGCTAATCTAACAATCCATATCTACATAATACATTGTCAATTAATTAATTAGATGTTATATTATTTAAAACTGGATCATTACATAAAATCAACAGTATTTATTTTCTTCCCCTCCCCCCCAAATATTTTAGTGAAGTTATTAAACAGTGCCCTGAATATTACTCAGGAGACAGAGATTCTAGGACTAGCTCTATCTCTAAATATTGTGGTATCTTGAGACAACAATGCAAAAGTTTAGGACCTCAGTTTCCTCTCTCTAAAATGTCTTTAAAATGAGTGTTATCTAGGGTATTTTCCAGCTCTTGTTTCCTGAATATTTTTGGCCCTTTATAGTATACTTTATCCTATTTTCATTTCTGCTTTCTTTCTTGAGGATTTTATTTATATGGCTTCAGCCATTACCTTGTTGCTTCACCCAAACCTCATGCCTACATATTTCACATCCATCACCCAGTAAGGGAGAGAGCTTTGGCTGAACAAATTCTGTTTATGACAAATAGTTCTAGACCGTTTTCCTATGATTCCATCTTATTCCTCATTCAGGGCTGTCTTATAGAATTTCAAGAGGTGCAATTCTCATTATAGTCTAAGTAAATGCCAACTCCTATGTTGTGCATTACCAGAGCCTGGGCTGCCCCATGTAGCACTCCGCTCCTTATCTTCCATCGTTTTTGATGTTTACCTGGCGTCTAACACCTGCATTTATCTTAAATCTCTGGCTCCTCAATTTTTCCTTGGACAAGGTTCTCTTGTCCAAGTGCCCTCCATGATCATGGTTTTGTCTACTGTACTGGCTTGGTGGAGTTCATAACCATACTGATTTATGTGATTAAAACTTGGCGAGAAAGACAGTTTATAGAAATTGCTGTATTTATTGCACAATATGCAAAGTATCTTACTGAGAAACTAAAAAGGACATGTTGAATGGGTAGAGCACGCTTTTTTGATTTCCTTTTCTTCGAAATAACACTTTTTTGCCTGTGGCCTTGGCAACACAGAGCTAACACACAAAGGCACACTGTACATTCAAGAGCCTTTCTAGTTGAACCTATGAAATTGGGGTCATTTCATCACGTCTTTTCATGACTGCCTTCTGGTTCAATGTGAACATCGTCTTTATAATACCAGCTGAATAACTCAAATTTACAGTAGACATTGACTTAGGTTTTGTAAATCATATAAAACATTTAAGAAAATCAGGAATGCTCCCACGCAGTGTTCTTGTGAGATATGAAATCAAGATATATTATGAAGAAAAATCATTAATTAGCTGTAAAGAATACCAATGCACTCTGCTTGTTTTCTTTAGAAAGGCATCTATCTGTGCTCAAGTCTTGAATATGTCTCTTGCAGACAATGAATAAAAGAGAAGAATGTTGTAAGAATGGGTAGAGTCAAGCAATAAACCAATTACATTTGTAAGTATAAATTACTAAAGTGGTAAAGAAACTTGGAGACTTCTCTTGTAAATAGACAATTTCAAATACTTTGAGGCCCCTGTCAGATTCTACTGTGGTACTTGGACATGATCCTGCTTTCCTCTGGGCTTCAGTTTCTTCTCATCCTCCTGTGCCTCTCTGGACATTCACTGATTAACACTGACTCACTACAAAAAATTTGAGGCCAAACTCCAGCAATCACTTTTTAATAAAATATGTACTGATATTTTTTGTTCTTTAGAAGGAATCTCTAGATTTTACTCTCCCTCCTAAAGCCCCAGTAGTTCCCTGTTATCTATAGGCTAAAACTCATGTTCCTTAGGAGCACTGCTTTGCTCTTCATTATCTGACCCCTTTCTATTTGCTGTCCTCATCTCCTTCTACTCCCTTTCTTGCACAGTATGATCCAGATGTACTACTTGATTTAGTTGTAGTTATATGTTTCTCATGTTCAAGACTCTGCTCCTCTTTACCTGTTAGCCTAGCAATTTCTTCCATCTCAGGCTTCCCTTTTTCGTCTGGCTTCAAGATTCTCCCCAGGACCGATAGCCTCCTCTGTCTTTTATCTTCTTCTTATCCATCAACTGAAAGTAAACTAGGTATTCCCCTTCTGCCTGTTGCATTTATGTACAAAGTTATTTTGAAATTTTACTTCATTTAATTAAAAGTATGTTTTCTTATCCATCTTCCCATGAAGGCTTTGACCTCCACAAGGACAAGAATTATCCCTTCTTATTTATTGTTAATTTTTGGCAACTAGTAAAATGCCTGGCCAAAAAAATAGATGTTTAATATGGTATATATTGCACTATTTTTCTTCAGAAACCTTCATGTCCACCTATCTTCAGCATTCTGCGTGCATGACTAGTCCTTGGATTTAGCCATCTTCCAGAAGTTCTCTTCGCTGAAATGTCGAAATTCTGATTCTGAGCAAAACCTCTAATCCTGTATTTCTTGCTATTTCTCACTCTCATGGGGTCTGGTTTTGCTTTTTGTATCATCTCCAGTCATTTAACCCCTTATTAGTGTCCAGTGTATTATACAACTACTGACTTCTCTTCACTCTTCATTCAGTCAATACCTCATTGTTGGTCATTTCAACACAAACACATTCTATACCCTCTTCCCAATTTCTTTGACCTATTGATATTATGCTGCAACCATCTTCCCATAAATCTACTTGGGTCAAGACAACAATCTGATATGTAATTTTAGTTAGGTCTCAATTGTTTCTTGTGGGTCTTTTTACTCATTTCTATTTTCCTAATAACCAAAACTTTTCACTTTTTTTAAATGTTCACAAACCCATAACCACCTCTCTTGTCAGCTGAGAAGCCAGCTTTCAATTCACTGGGAAAATTAAGATTATTTAGCATGAACTTCAACTCCTCTAACCCACTTTCCAAAGTATGTATTTTGATTGTTCATCTTCTCCTCCTTTTCTCCATTCTCAGGAGAAAACAAGTGCATTTTTTATAGGTCTAACTGTACTGGCTGTGACCCTGATCCTACTGAAACTTACTTTGTCAATCTATTCCCACTCCTTTGGTAGGTTTCAAGTCTTTCTCTCCACTGGCCTCTTTCTCTTAAGCTTCCAGTCTTCCCTATTCTGAAAACAACCTTCTGTAGTTATGCCTATCCTTAGGCAGTAGACATAGACAGTATTCCATAGGTCCCTTTACCGCCTCCTTTAAATTTCTCAGAAGGGTAGTTTACATATGTTGCTTTTAATTCTTCAAAAATTGCTTATTTCTTAACCACATGGAGCGTAGCTAATTATTAAAGTGATAATGACCCCCTATGTTCAAAAATCTCTTCTCTGTTTTCACCCTGCTTCACATCTGTGTAGTATTTTCACTCTTGACCCCACTTGCTTCTCCTATTTCCTCCCATGACAACCCTACCTTTCCACTCTTTTGATTCTTCTGCTTGGTACTCTGTAGTCTTTCCTATTTCCCTTTGTGCTACAATCTCCTGAATGACAGGGGCATTTGAATTCTATTCTTGGACAATTTCTCTTCTCACTTGCCACTCTTTCCCCAAGGAGGTTCACTTACTCATTTTTCTTAAAAAAAAAAAAAAAAATCACCTTTACAATTGTACTTACAGCTCCTCCTTTGATCACATTTAACTTACAACAGATTTCTGTACATCCTCAAACTTCCCATGTATAATATTTAACTCAGTACCCCCCTTCTAATTTCAGCCTTGTTTCATGGCAGACTTTTCAACCACCCAGGAAATATTATATTCACTCTTTCCTCTGATTTCACACAATGTGTGTATTCTAATGACAAGTTTATCTTTCCATTGCCTAAGATACCCAGTCCTATCTCCCTAGTTGAGGTCATCATCATGTCTGGTTTATTCTAATGTAATAACATCAAAATCCTACATCCTTTACTGAATTACTGGAGTTGTTATATAGTCATAGAATTCAAGTAATTTTATATACCTTCCTTCTTTCACATCTCTAATATCTTCCCCTTTTCTCAGTGAATTATGTCAGACCCCATATCTGAAACTCAAAAGTATCAGTGTCTGACCTTTGCAATAATAATGTATACTCTATACCTCCATGCAGCCTAAAATCTGAAACCCATAAAGCTCTGTCTTGCTCTTTATGTTCCTGTATTTTCTTAGCTTGAATGTTTTATTCCTATTTCTTCAACTCTTAAAATTTCACTTATTCAATGCCCAGCTAAAATAACATCGCCTTAGTGAACATCTCTCCCTCCCTATAGTTAGCAGCCAATTTCCTATTCATCCAACTGGTCATCATTTCTGCATTTTTAAACCAAAATAGTAAATTGACAGCTAAATATTTTGACGACATTTCAGTAAGTTTAACCACAGGCTCTGGGCACTGCATGTGATCAAATAGAATCATTTGTGATTAGACACGTTAGGGTTTAAATGTTATCTCTGTCATTAACAAAATGATTTTGAGCAAGTTGCTTAATATTTTAGTATCTGTTTGCTCAATCAAAATATGGAGATGAGAGCTGCCTCATGACCTTTTTGTTTTTGTGAGGATTATACAAGATAATGTCTGTAAAGCCCTTAGTGCCTGTCGTGCGGTTAGCAGTAAATAGCACTAAATAAAGAGTATATTCTTTTTTATTATTATTATTATCGCTGTATCTTAAATGCAAAAAGATAATCAGTATTTGTCAAATAAGTCTCTATGGCATTTTGAACAACTTTTTTAATAGATATACCCAGGATTTTGCCTATACAATCATCAAGAATCCTTCTCTGAGTCGTTCCATTACAAAAGAGGGTTTATTCCCCTCATATACAAAATCTTGATTTGAATTGAATAATTTACTTCCCCAGATCAAATAATTCTGGGAGCTAAGCAATTTGCCTTACATGACTCAGCTATCACCAAGAACTTGCCTATTTTCTCCGTTTCTCCATTGTAGGATAAAACACTAGTGGCTGCTCAGGTTAGGATGAAATGTGGTTTTTGTGAAGTCCCGGAATGTCTCTGGTGATTTCAGAGAATTTCTCCTCATCGAGGATCTTATGGTATTAAAAAGACTGAATTGTGTGCACAATGGCTTGATGATTGGGCCAGAGTGCCACTGCCCACTAGTTACTGTATTTAGTTTTTGGACAATTGCATTTCCTAGACAAGTTTCCTTTATCGGATTGTGAATTGCTGCCTTGTTGAAATGCTCCCCAGATTTCTGAGGACAGATAACTGGGAGAAATCGTTTTCTAGCGATGTATACTTCTTGGAATAGAATCTCCCTATTGATTTTATTACAAACCACAAAATTAGCATGTCATTGAATGAAGTGTATAAACAGCCACAAAAGCAGACAGAACATCAGCTACTCAGCTCCACCTTTACTTCTTGTCCTCCATCTTGGAAAAAGGTAAGAATTTCATATATAAGTTTAATATATTCCCTTTTAACCACTGATTTCAAGGTAAGTTGAGATATAGAAAGATCATAATTGTTTAAAATATATTTTTTCTTTTTTTAATTGTGCTTTAGGTGAAAGTTTACAGCACAAATTAGTTTCTTATTCAAAAATTTATTGCAAGTTTCGTGACATTGATTGCAATCCCCGCATTGTGTCAGCATTCTCCCTCTTTCCCTTTCCACTCTGGGTTCTCCACGTCCGTTCATCCAGTTTTCCTGTCCCTATCTGCCTTCTTTCTTTGCTTTTGGGCAGGTGTTGCCCATTTGGCCTTGTATACTTGGCCTAAAACCATGCTCCTCACATGTGTTATTGTTTGTTTTATAGGCCTGTCTAATCTTTGGCTGAAAGGTGGACTTCAGGAGTGGCTTCAGTTCTGAGTTAACAGGGTGTTGGGAGGTGGGGAACATATTCTCAGGGGTTCCTCCAGTCTCTTCAGACCAGTAAGTCTGGTCTTTTTGTGTGTGTGTGAATTTAAATTTTGTTCTACATTTTCTCCTGCTCTGTCTAGGACTCTCTATTGTGATCCCTGTCAGAGCAGTTGGTTGTGGTAGCCAGGCACCATCTAGTTCTTCTATGCTCAGCCAACGGAGGGTGAGGTTCATGTGGTCCATTAATCTTTTAGACTAATATTTTCCTTGTGTCTTTGATATTCTTCATTAACCTTTCCTTCTGACAGACAGGACAAATAGATATATCTTAGATGACCACTGGCAAACTGTAAAAAAATTGTAAAAAATTTTAAGATCCCAGATGCTACTCATCAAAATAGGATGTAGAACTTTTTTTTTTTTTATGACCTATGTTATGTTAATTGACAGAGATCCCCCCCTCCACCAAGACTATAGTCCCCACCCCTTAGCCACAGTAACTCAGTCCCTCAAGGTGTTTGGATGTGTACAGCAAACTTCCATGTTTTTGCTTTGGTCTGGTTATGCTAACTTCCCCTATATTGTGTGTTGTCTTTCCTTTCACTAAAATTAACACTACTCTACCATCTAGTTTTGTTGAAACATCCCAATTGATATTCCATCAATTCCTGGAGCCTTGTTTTTCGCCAATGCCTTCAGAGCAGCTTGGACTTCTTCCTTCAGTACCATCAGTTTCTGATCATATGCCACCTCTTGAAATGGTTGAATATCGACTAATTCTTTTTGGTATAATGACTCTGTGTATTTCTTCCATCTTCTTTGGATGCTTCCTGCATCGTTTAATATTTTCCCCATGGAATCCTTCACTATTGCAACTCGAGGCTGGAATTTTTTCTTCAGTTCTTTCAGCTTGAGAAACGCCGAGCGTGTTCTTCCCTTTTGGTTTTCCATCTCCAGCTCTTTGCACATGTCATTATAATACTTTACTTTGTCTTCTCTAGAGGCCCTTTGAAATCTTCTGTTCAGTTCTTTTACTTCATCAATTCTTCGTTTTGCTTTTAGCTGCTTGATGTTCGAGAGCAAGTTTCAGAGTCTCCTCTGACATCCAGCTTGATCTTTTCTTTCTTTCCTGTCTTTTCAGTGACCTCTTGCTTTCTTCATGGATGATGTCCCTGATGTCATTCCACAATTCATCTGGTCTTTGGTCACTAGTGTTCAATGTGTCAAATCTATTCTTGAAATGGTCTCTAAATTCAGGTGGAATATACTTAAGGTCATATTTTGGCTCTCACGGACTTACTCTGATTTTCTTCAGTTTCAGCTTGAACTTGCTTATGAGCAATTGATGGTCTGTTCCACAGTCAGCCCCTGGCCTTGTTCTGACTGATGATATTGAGATTTTCCATCGTCTGTTTCCACAGATGTAGTCAATTTGATTTCTGCGTGTTCCGTCTGGCGAGGTCCATGTGTATAGTCACCATTTATGTTGGTGAAAGAAGGTATTTGTAATGAAGAAGTCATTGGTCTTGCAAAATTCTATCATTCAGTCTCTGGCATTGTTTCTATCACCAAGGCCATAGTTTCCAACTACTGACCCTTCTTCTTTGTTTCCAACTTTCGCATTCCAATCACCAGTAATTACCAATGCATCTTGATTGTATGTTCAATCAATTTCAGACTGTAGCAGCTGATAAAAATCTTCTACTTCTTCATCTTTGGCCCTAGTGGTCGGTGCATAAATTTGAATAATAGTCATATTAACTGGTCTTCCTTGTAGGTGTATGGATATTATCCTATCACTGACAGCATTGTACTTCAGGATAGATCTTGAAACGTTGTTTTTGACAATGAATGCAACACCATTCCTCTTCAAGTTGTCATTCCCAGCAGAGTAGACTATATGATTGTCCGATTCAAAATGGCCAATACCAATCCATTTCAGCTCACTAATGCCTAGGATATCAATGTTTATGCGTTCCATTTCATTTTTGACAATTTTCATTTTCCTAGATTCATACTTCGTACATTCCAGGTTCCAATTATTAATGGATGTTTGCAGCTGTTTCTTCTCATTTTGAGTCATGCCACATCAGCAACTGAAGGTCCCGAAAGCTTTCCCCCATCCATGTCTTTAAGGTCGACTCTACTTTGAGGAGGCAACTCTTCCCCAGTCATCTTTTTAGTGCCTTCCAACCTGAGGGGGTCATCTTCCAGCACTACATCAGACAGTGTTCTGCTGCTATTCATAAGGTTTTCACTGGCTAATGCTTTTCAGAACAAGCCTCCAGGAATTGATGGAATGTCAATTGAGATGTTTCAACAAACAGATGCAGTGCTGGAGATGCTCACTCATCTATGCCAAGAAATATGGAAGACAGCTTCCTGGCCAACTGACTGGAAGAGATCCATATTTATGCCTATTCTCACACGCAAGCAAAATTTTGCTGAAGATCATTCAAAAACGGCTGCAGCTGTATATGGACAGGGAACTGCCAGAAATTCAGGCTGGTTCTAGAAAGAGGACGTGGAACCAGGGATATCATTGCTGATGTCAGATGGATCCTGGCTAAAAGCAGAGAATACCAGAAGGATGTTTACCTGTGTTTTATTGACTATGCAAAGACATTCAACTGTGTGGATCATAACAAACTATGGATAACACTGTGAAGAATAGGAATTCCCGAACACTTAATTGTGCTCATGAGGAACCTTTACATAGATCAAGAGGCAGTTGTTCAGACAGAACAGGGGATACCGATTGGTTTAAAGTCAGGAAAGGTGTGCGTCAGGGTTGTATTCTTCTACCATACCTATTTAATCTGTATGCTGAACAAATAATCCAAGAAGCTGGACTATGTGAAGAAGAACAGGGCATCAGGATTGGAGGGAGACTCATTAACAACATGTGTTAGGCAGATGACACAACCTAGCTTGCTGAAAGTAAAGAGGACTTGAAGTACTTACTAATGAAGATCAAAGAGCACAGCCTTCGGTATGGATTACACCTCCACATAAAGAAAACAAAAATCCTCACAACTGGACCAATGAGCAACATCATGATAGATGGAGAAAAGATTGAAGTTATTAAGGATTTCATTTTACTTGGATCCACAATCAACAGCCATGGAAGCAGCAGTCAAGAAATCAAAAGACGCATTGCATTGGGTAAATCTGCAAAGGACCTCTTCAAAGTGTTGAAGAGCAAAGATGTCACCCTGAAGAGTAAGGTGTGCCTGACCCAAGCCATGGTATTTTCAATCACATCATATGCATGTGAAAGCTGGACAATGAATAAAGAAGACTGAAGAAGAGTTGACTCCTTTGGACTGTGGTGTTGGCGAAAAATATTGAATATACCATGGATTACCAAAAGAATGAACAAATTTGTCTTGGAAGAAGTGCGACCAGAAAGCTCCTTAG